>NC_058337.1:139264909-139622393 GCF_905475395.1 Chrysoperla carnea | reverse complement strand
GTTTGGTGTAAATTTATAAACTTCATTCAATTCATCACCCTTCACTCTTCTCTCTTATATAATCATTTTTTTTCCTCTTATGTTTTGGTCATCTACAGAATGTTTTTGTTTAACCTGGTTAACATTCGCGTTATGATCACTTTGATCACGCACGATTTAAAACATTATTTTTCAAGTGGTTGATATACGTGGCGTGGTAGAATTGCAGTAAGTATATCAAAAATATAGTAATATAAATATATTAGAAATTTGCACATTTTGTCCATCATTTTGCACGAAAACTATAAGTCAGTTTGTTTTGGCATTCATCCTTAAGTATCTATCAACTTTAAATTATAAGGTACAGGCATAGAAATTTTACACAAGCATGACTCGAACAAAACAAACAAACATGAAAATTATGCACGAACGTGAGTTAAATTGAACAAACATAAAAGTTTTACAACTGACTTCTTATCGTGATACCAACAAAATAAGCTGAAAAGTCCTATAAACACTAAAATCATGAACAAAATCAATTCTCAGTACTCTAGTTGCTGAGGTCAAATCCATCGTGGTGGCGATTCAGCAATCATAATGCTAAGTTTTGCTTTTTCGATCCTGAGTACGCGGTGGCCCGAGCAGCTGGCCTCCCCTATATGTAATCATCTAATAATAGTACAATTTTAATTGATAATGAAAATGTGGAAATGAAATTAATCACCATAGTAAAGCCCAGTTGGTCAAGGCGTAACCAATTTCTTCCGCAGTATGCTTAGGGTAGCGGGTTCGATTCCCGTCATCGCAACAAAATTAATTTCATTAATAGTTGTGATGGGCTGGTGTAGTGCATGCATAAAGGAGGTGTACTAAGCCTCTGAAATTGAGGAGCTGATAAATGAAATTATCAGCGGAAAGGTGGTAAAACACATATATGGTCTCACAAAGGTTCTCTATAACCTAAGTGTGTCCTTCGTGGACAGCCAATATAATCTAACCTAACCTAACCTTCATGAAGTTTGGGCTTTCTATATGTTCGAATGAAGAAAAATTTTAATATTATGTTTTTAAAGGCATGTTGTATATATAGATTCTTTTAAGAAGTTCAAAATAAATGGTTAAATAAATGAAGGTTTCATATATTTTTATGATAATTAAGTTTATTAATAATATATAAGTCTCACAAAACTATGTTTAAAAAAAAATATTAGTGATGATTGAAACTTTTCAAAGGATTTTCAAACAATCTTAATTCTTAAAACATTTCAAAAAGTATATATAGGTAGTTGTAAATTCAAGCAATTTTTTTTTTGTTCTTATTTAAGGTAGTACTATCGGTAATAGACTTTGCATTCAAAATTTAATGAAACTTTTCATAGTTGTCCAGTATTATATCATAATTAACCAGCTAAATTTTTAGGGGCCTTCAGAGAACTAAAAATCTGAACGTCCAGTTTTGTGAAATAAAATAAAATCTTTGATTTCCCATAAAGATCAATGTTATAATATCTTCAAAATATCTTTTTTCCAGTTCTCTAAAGGCCCCTAAAAATTTAACTGGTTAATTATGATATAATAATGGACAAGTATGCCAAGGTTTATTGAATTCTGAAAGTCTATTACCGATAGTACTACCTTAATTCCTGCCCATAATTATTTTCAATAAGTGTTTGATGACTTTTTTCTTGTAACATAAAAAAAATTTGGTATACAATTTTCCATCTCAGTGAAGAGTTTATAAGTTCGTAACATTTTGGGTTTTTCTGGTAGTTATGTAAATCGATATTTTCAGATGTATTATCGTAACATATGCAGTATTTTATCTTGTGTGGTTTTGTTGTCTTCTTTGTGAAATTGAAGGGGTTTCTGAACTCTTATCTTAACAATAAAAACATAAAGAAAATTTAAAATGTCTTGAATTTCCCATCATTATTGTTTCTTCATTAATTTTTCGTACTAATATTCGCACGTTTGTCTTTACCTCGTATCCATACTCTCGCGAAATATCCACGTCGAGTATTTTCGCCAACTATTATACTCTCCTCTTACTTCGCAACTACCTCATTTCTATGGCTGGTATCGAAGTGGCAACCGCTGCTACGAAACCTCTCTGTGCGCAAGCTACTACCCAAACAAAGTAATGGCGATAATGTGGAGATTATGCTAGCCTGTTACAGTCTGGGTGCCTAATGTTCTCATTGAGCAGGGTTCAAAAATTGCCTCTTAATGAGCAAGACGTGGTCAGATACCACAAGTATCACCTTCACATCCTCGTTCCTCGCACGACTTCGTGCTAGTTCGCGAGATTGCAGACGAGGCTTTATAATTTTATACTCACAGTGGTTCCTGGCCTATGTAAAAGAAAAAAACATCTTATTTTAAGAATTTTAGCAAATAAAACTGAGGAATAGCCTCCAAGTTAAATTTTCCGGCTACGCCAGTGGTGAGATAGGCCTAGAGATGATTGTTTTAAGAAGGAAAACCTTTTTTAGATTTTTGGACAGTTTTTGGAAATACCTATCATAGGCTTAGAGCAAAAGAAAGTTAAACTAGGAAATGTACCCCTTAATCCCTTAGAAAGCTTTGAAAGTTTCTAGGTTGAAATAATGATGTCTGCTAGGCACAGATTTTCAAAGTTTAATTTACGAAGTTTGAAGAAAATTACGGTTACCATTGCTTAGGTACAAGATGTTTCAGTAATGTCTCTTCAATTCTTAATAAGAATGGTGAACGTTGTACATTTAAATAAGAACCTCTTATAATATTATTTAATGCCTTTCTATATTTGGGTATAGAAAATATGTGTGCCAATATAGAATGTTATCCAAAATATGGTAATAATATTGCAACAACAATAAATTAAATAACATTCATATATCATTTCAATTTCATACTTTTGTATAACAAGCAAGGCACTACACAAATCAATATACAGTCGAATTCGACTATACTGACATCGCTTAGAACGACGAATTGGATCGGTTATTATCACAAATTGGCCTGAATAAATCAAAATATAAATATAAAACATCACATTCTGTTTTAATACCATGTATATGAAATATATCAAGGCATACTAAGTTTAGTTCCAAGTTTGTAACTCTTAAAAATATTGATGCTGCGAACAAATTTTTGGTATCGGTGTTCATAAAATCATGTAATTAATCCGTTTTCGATTGTTTGCCCGTCTTTCTGTCAAGACGATAACTCAAAAACGAAAAGTGAGGTTGAAATCGTTAATGAGTCAAATAGGTTATTTACACATCTAGTAATCGGTTAGAGATAGAACAAGAGTTTAAATGTAAAAAATGTTCCTCATATAAAAATAAACAACCTTTGTTTGTAATGTTTTTTCGTAAGCATCATTGTTTACCGGCGAGGGCGCAAATTAGGTGAAAATTTTTTAGTATGTATTATATGGGAATATCGGTTACATGTGTGTGTCTATCTAAGAGTGGATGATTTCTTTCTTTATTTACATGACGTAAAAAACACGATTAGATCATCAACACTGTCTATACATGGTATTTCAACAATAAACTCAGTCAATTGTTTCTTTTCACTTGTTTTTTTCTGTAGTGCCTGACAACCCAAAATGAATTTTGAGGATAACGTTGATTATTTAATGCCCTTAATTCTCTAGAGATCCTTTAATGTTACCATTTGTTTTTGTTTACAATTAGTCATGTATACGACATTTATTTACATCATGGTCTCGATTATAATTGATGATTTTTAATACGATACATACAGCGTAAACTAAATATTGACAAATATCTTGTCTAGTAATCTTAAGGATGTATGAGCATGACAACAATGTTTGATTTATGGGCTCAAAATTTGTTTGTAGGTAGTCTTTTACTCAAAGAATATGTGGTTAAAATTTCAGCTTAGGTATCCGTGCAAATTTTTAAGAAAAAAGTCATTAAAAATCGATATAAAATACATTGGCTCTTATGGAGGAATCTCAAAAAACGACATATTTTGGAAGTTTTTGATAATTTTCATTTGGAATGAATAAAAACAAATTTAAAAAAAACTTTTTAATAGAAAGTAAACATATTAGCAATGAATTAGAAAAGAAAAAAACTAAGTGTCACCGTCCATATAAGGGATGTAAGAGCAGGGT
Source organism: Chrysoperla carnea (assembly GCF_905475395.1). Lineage (NCBI taxonomy): Eukaryota > Metazoa > Arthropoda > Insecta > Neuroptera > Chrysopidae > Chrysoperla > Chrysoperla carnea. The sequence goes on along the minus strand of NC_058337.1, from coordinate 139,618,285 downwards.
AGATTAAGGGTTGAAATTATTTTTATCTTATTTTCAACTTTGATGATGAATTTTGTTATAACTTCATGAAAATGTAGACGAAAGGTAAGAATACAATTTTTCGATATGTGTCTTGGTTTTCGAAATATCGAAAGCTAAATAATTAAACAAAATTTTCAATTTTCGATATTTTGAAAATTAAGCCAGATATCGAAAAATTTTATTCTTACTTTTCGTCTTATATCGTCAAGTAATAATATAAATTTATCATCAAAATTGAAAATATCTATTTCTAAAGTGCCCCCACTACCATGCTCATACATCCTTAATTAAAGAGAATTGCACTCTGTGTCTAGAACTCGAATGGCCTAAATGAATGTCTTTTTTTCAATCCTTTAATATCTTTAAAACTAATTTTGACTGTAGCATATAATTCTACTGTGTAGTTCTACGAGTACATCGCATTCGAGTCTACGACACAACGATATGTAGCATTAGATTGTATTGTAATTTATGTTATTACATCTAAACTTGACTCTAGATATTAGAATATATAAATTCCCACACTAATATTATATGAACCATTCAAGAGAAACAAAGACACTTTTGTGACTGACAGACTGACAGACATGTAAGTTATGTAATATTGTATATGAGATGAGGATGGATACAATATGTTTTGTATAAAATACACGATATATATTGTCGTATCCCAGGAGTTGTTCCAGGAAACGGTTGAACCTTTTAATTAATTTTACTTGGTATTACCAAGGGCAGGGCTTGCTGTCACCAGGTTGATCCTTGTACGTAGATCCCAAAACGGACGGTTACTTCCAATCACAAGTAAATTATTATAATTTACTAAAGTCAAAACTTATTGTTGACTTATGCAGAATTCAGTTTATTACTTAAATCAATTTTTATATTGATTTTAATGTTATATGAAACTTCCTTCCTTTTTGCAATTTAACACTTGTTGACTTTTTTTGTATTGTAATTAAAAATATACCGGAGACTGTATTTAATTAATTATTTATTTATTAAATAATATTACAATTTGAATAAAAATACTAATCTGATTTACATTGGATTTTGTTTCTCAATTTATATAATTATTATTGCTTATTCAGCAATATGTCGCCATGATCTATTGATCATGCTCTGTAAGAAATAATTTGGGAAATATAGGATAATTCAGGATACTACATCCTTCCCCCCTTAATAAAAGGTTGGTTAGGTTTTGTTGAATGAAATCGATCTTTGTTTTTGTCTGGCTTCGCTGCTAGTGATGCTGCGGGTTATTCGTCTGGATGGTGTGTAATCGGAACTGTAAGATGTTGATGGCGTTGTATTTGCAATTATTATTCTTCCTTCTTCTTCTGAAGTAGAATCGTTGAGATATTTTACCGCGTCAATGTTTGCTGAGGGATGAATTTGATTTTTAACAGCATTTCCATCTCCAAAACAACAGTTGATAAATTTTAATTTAGTACCAGTACCATTGTCGTTATTTGGACGTTTTCGTTTAAAGCATCGAAAACATTTTCCGATGAAGAACCATAGAAGTTGGAATAGTTTGAATTTATAAATTAAATACATGCCCATGAGTGATACAAATGATGACAACAGTATTTTTGCATAATGTAATATTGAGTCTTCATGTTGTATAAAGAACGGTTTATTTAATTGCTGTTGTAGCTGTTCGTCAAATTGATTGAGTCTATGTTGTGCATACTTTAATTCTGAGAGGTCCACATGAGTTATTTTGATTGGTTCCAATTTTATTGAATGTAAAGTGGTTTTATTGATGTCTTTCTTTACACAACAATCATCTTCAGTGATGTCGATTTTCGGTATGAACAGTTTCAGCGTATGATTGAATAATGATAACTGCGGTTCCATAGTATAGAAATTCGAATGAGCTTTGCAGATGCCATTAATTGTTAAAATTCCAGTATTTTGTAGGATGATATCGTCGTCTTCGTCGTTCATGCAAAGTATGGTACATTGTGTTGGATTTGTTAAAATGAACAACCACTGATTGTTTGAAATTGGTTGCCAAATTTCGGTGGTAGCGTGTAACGTATTTGTTTGACATGTTGGTGGTATTTCTTTTGTGGTGATAACGAATAAGGCTGTTTCGCATGTGTCTTCCGCTCGTTGTCTGGAAATACTTATTTGATTGCATAGAAATTCCGTTGGTTTGTATTCTTGACAGTTATCTAAATTCTTTATTAAAGCATACTGTGTTCTACTGCGAGAAACTAGCATATAATCGAAATCGTTCTTTACGTAGGTGAGGATTTCGGGATTTATTTTATGTTGAGTAGGTAGGGGATATATTTTGTAAAGATCAAAGTTATCTATGGAAGTTACGGGAACTTTAATTACTATTATTAATTTGTCGTCCGTCATAAATGCTTTGGGTTTAATAATTTTGTAATAGTACTCTAAATTTTGCCAACTTACATCTAAGGGTAGATGATACTTGATGGTTGCTTGAAGTTCATCAAACAAAGTTTTAGATGAGATAATATTGTAGTCTATTATGCCATGACGTGCTAAAGATATTGACATTGAATATTTCGTTATTTCTTTTTGAACCATATCATTAATTTGTTTAATTAGTAATAAATGATCAATTAAAGCTATTTGCATAGATTGTCCATTTATTATTCTCTTTGATTCGGACATGAAACTATTAAAAATTTTTATATTAGTATTCAATTTTGCCTCGACTGTATCGAGAACAAGTATAGTTTGGTTTATATTTTTAATAGTGTCAGATATTACGCGAATTTGACTTTGCATCAACACGTGAGTCTGCTTTTGATCGTTTATTAATGATTCAATGGAGCTTTGATAAAATTCAGCATCAGAACTATCGGGTATCCCAAATAACCACTTAATAGGATAGCTTACAACGTTGGCTAAACCTCTTTTGTTTCTGCTATTTAATGAAAAGTGGTGATTATCAATTTCTTCTAATTGATTTCTTAGATCTAATATTTGTGATTCTAACATGGTTAGCGTCATTTTACAAGTACTACCGTCATTTTCGGTGACTAAACTACAAAATGAAATAGACTCCGAGAAGTATTTTGTTGATATGTCTAGCATGTTATGTAAGGAAGTGAGATTGTAATAGTGAATTAAGGAAATATATTGATTAGCAATTTTTGCATTGCCTAGATTTAAATAAAACAGACCAGATGTTTTATTTATCTTAGTTATTTTGTAATTCAACTCCTTCGTCTGAATTGATGATATCAGCATCATCATTAGAATTATTACCATTTGTATGGTCGGCATCTGAAACATATGGTTTCAGTAAATTATAGTGATATGTTTTTAATTTATTTTTTATTCGTAAAGTAGCCGTATTATTATTATGAATTTGGACTATTTTATACGGTCCACTGTAGCTTGGGTCAAGCTTTTTATCGTGGCGTGATTTCCTGACTGCATTTTGCAATAACACCAATTGATTGTTTTGAAAGAATTTTATTCTAGTCTTTTTATCATAGTATTGCTTATTGAGTTTTAGATTGTAATAGATTCTTTTTTGCTGCGTCCCTAATATCTTTTGCCCTTTTCATCAAATCTTGCGTAAGATTTTGATAGGTTGGGTTTTCCTTTGGTTTTTCGATAGCTCTAGGAATTTGGGGAGCTTTACCAAAAACAAGTGTATAGGGTGTTTCATTAGTAGAACGATTGGTATGAGTGTTATGGCTATGAACTGCCAAGTACACTAGTTCGTCCCAAGTTTCTGGACTATTATCTATGTAAGACCGTAGGAAATTTTTGATTGTGGAGTGGCTACGCTCGATTGAACCATTGGACATCGGATGATATGGGGTAGTTATCTTATGCTTAATCTGCAACAATTTAGTTAATTCTTTAAACAGTTTGTTTAAAAATTCGGTTCCTCGGTCAGTCAGTATAGCGTTTGGGAATCCGAATATAGAGCAATATTTTAAAAAGTGTATAGCACACACTTCAGAAGTTGCTTCTGGAATTGGATAAGCTTGCACAAATTTTGTTAGCTCATCCTGTATAGTGAGGATATAACGATTTCCGTTTTGTGTGATATTGTATGGTCCCATGATATCTAGTGCAACGGAATCATTGAAATCATCGGCAATAGTGCTAATAACTAAAGGTGTTTTAGTAATGTTAGGTTCTTTAGTCATTTGGCAAGTTTTGCAACTTTTAACATATTTTTCGATGTCTTGTTTGATTCCTTTCCAAAAGTATTTCTTTTTTATTTCTTGATGCATTCTAGATATGCCGGGGTGACCTGATAGTATATTGGTATGGTAATCGTTTAGAAGTTGAGGGATTTGATCTCTATTAGGATGTATCAAATCTCCTGTAATTAGTTTGATTTTTATTTCGTCAGGCATTATGTAATCAAGCATAGATTCGAAAGTTTCCTGCTTGATATTTCGCGATATATTTGGAATATTAATAATATTGATATTCTTCTGATTATTGTAGGTTAATAAACTCGCAAGGTTGTTTAACGTTTTATAGAGATTTTCATATTCGATATTCTCATTAGGTGTTTGTTTTAAAAATAATAAATATATTTGCTGATCTTGCTTTGTTGTGTTAAGTTTTATTATTTCATTCAATTTAACACCTCTAGTGTTTTGTAGATTACACTGGGTGGTAATGTACATTGAATATGGGTTATTCAATGACATATTTGTTGAGTACGGAATGGCAAGGTTTTTTAATTCATCAAATGGTATGTTTAATTTTTCGTATTGTCTAGGTTCTAGATTTTTTTGATGAAATTCCTTAAATAGATTGAAGTTTTTTTTGTATAGTATTTACTTATAGTATTTACTTTACTTAATCGTCAAAAATATTAAATTACACTCGGTACTATTTAATTGGTGTATATATTAATATCATAGGTATAGTAAAAACCTTTCAAAGCGACACGCGTAAGACAATATTTGAGTACAAAATTTTCTTTGTTTTTTTTTTTTGAGAATATTGAGAGTATTTGTTTTGTACCCCCTTAAGCTAAAAGTAAGGTGCGCTTTTGTCACACTTAAATCGTTAAATCAACAAAATTTTCGCGTCTATGGATGATGTAACGTAATTAGGGCAATCAAAACAAAACAATCCAACTCATTAAGTATTTTCGGATTTATCTCGAATATCTAAATCAATAATGAACCCCATTTTTTAATCCACGAATTTAAAAAGGGGTGTTATAAGTGTGATGTATGTGTGTCTGTCTGACAGACAGTGGCATCGTAGCGCTTAAACGGAAGAACCGATTTTGTTTTTTTGGTTTTGTTTGAAAGATAATTTAATGGAGAGTGTTCTTAGCTATGTTTCAAGTGCGAATTTAGGGTTCCGAAGAAAGATCGGCAAAATTTTTTTTGTCTCCAATTAAAATAAAAGTTGTATTCTAGAGTCATTATTGCACTTAAAAATGCAAAAAACCGAGTCCTTTTGACGATTGAACAGATAAATTTTGATTTATTGATTTAATTTATATTTGAGGGTTGGTCTTCTAATGCAACTTCTTCAGTCGATATCTCAAAAACTACCCGTGCATGATCGTATCGAGAGAAGGACATGTTAGTGTCACATTTGCTCCTCTCTAAGTAAAAAGGCGAAATTTTGATAAGCCTATTCGCACCGTACGTGAGTTTTATTGGAGGCGTTTCCATGATAACGATACACTACTTTAATTATAGAATTGCATGGATGCATATATAATTGTATGGATTGCAGTTATGACTTACATTGAAAATTTAATATTATTGTCTAACAAATTTAAATAAGCCTCCTTTTACGCCAAAATTTTTCACTGGAAGCGCTGGCATCGTTTTTATTGTAGCTACCACAACTACGCACACAACGAATAGCCGTTATAAACTTTTCCAACTGTATTTTATATATACAAGAATGTTTTAAATAAATTATTAAATTCCAAATTACAATATTAAAAAAAAAAAAAATTAATGTAAATAAAGGAATGCCGACTAAAAATTTTATATGAAAAAAAAAAAAATTTATATAAACCACAAGTAGATATTTTTTTTGGACGATACCCTGGCTAGATATAGAAAACAATTATTTTTTAAAATTATGTAAAAATTCCTAAAAATTATAAAAAATTTTGTTTTAGTGGTTTATTTAATATTTTTTAATAATAAATGTATTAAAAATTTTGTTTTTTATTTATTTTTATATAATATCAAAAATTATCAAGGTGAGGGATCATTCATTTAGGTTTTATCAACTTTTTTTTTTTTTTTTAATATTATGTGAGAAAAGATATTTATAAACTTTGTAAAATTTAATTCGTATTAAGATCGTAGCGTCAGTAACAAACTTTTGACTAAACTTAGTATACCTTGATATTCGTTGTGTGTGTAGTCATGGTAGGGACAATATAAAATCGATGCCAGTGCTTCCAGTAAAAAATTTTTGCGATAAAGGAAGCTGTTATGATTAATTTGCAATTCTTTACATGTTAATGTTATAGAAAATCTCAAATTAAAATTATTGAAAATCACTAATTAATTAAACTTAATGCATTAAAAATTGTGAAAATAAGAAATCAAATTGCATAAATATTATTTTTCAAATATAAATTATCATAATTATTTATTTAAATTTGTCAGACAATAATATTAAATTTTCAAGTCATAAATGCAATCCATACAATTATAGATGCATTCATACAATTCTATAATTAAAGTAGAGTATCGTTATCATGGAAACGCCTCCTATAAAACTCACGCACGGTGCGAATATATTACATATATACATGGTATAAATATAATTTTTGATTTGATTAAATTAAAATTGTTAAGACATTATGAAATTGTTTCGTGTGTCACATTCTATTTCAACTCGACCTACAAAATTAAAGGAAAATCATATATGACGTTTTATATTCAATGATGAGTGGAAATTTTCTACATACCATACATGGTTGGTCAATTTTTCCATCAGATAATTTCAATGTCATTTAATTTAAGAAATTAGGTTTTACCTCGAGACTTCGTGACATTGAGACGATTCTAGGGGAAAGTTGTCTATAATGATCCCTCAGGGCAAAAATATTAATTTTACTACTTATGATTTATGGTTAGACAAATTTCACCGTAAAATTTCTTTTTTTGCATTAGTTTTTTCCGACTGACTGTGTTTACTGTTGGCTTTTGTTGACTTTTAATAATATTATAACACATTTTCATCGGCGTATAATAAATTTTAAGGTTCGTTTTTAAGACGAAATTCAAAAATGTCGTTACGGGTAAAATGATCCTCTTTACATAGGCTAAAATGATCACCATTTAGCTTGTAAAACTATGATCCCCCATCATGTAACGAGTCTTGAATGTTTTGATTTAGATAAATTTACCAGTGATTTTTATTTTCATACTAATCGTTGATGCAATCTAAAAGAACAGTTTATATTTTATGTGAACTGTTTGATAAAAAATGCAATTGTATCATTTTACCCACTATCCTTACAAGGTCGGTCAAAACGATCCCTTTTGACCAGACATATGCGAGTTATTTTAAGTCGAAGTCACCATTGTTATAACTTTATTGGGTGCCATAAACTTTATTGTGTGTCTCTTTATTCAAATCCGCATTACTCATAGACGAGAAAGCGAGACGGGCTTACGACTCGTCTACCTATCTCAGTTTCTCTTATAGTAATGAGATAGGTAGAAAAAAAATGTTGTCTCTCTGTCGTACTCGTATTTTTGGTTGTCACTGGTTAGGTTGTCACTGTCTTACTCGTATTTTAGATACAGAAGTATGAGTGTCTTCTCTACTCCACGTTTGTCCATGCCTTATTTTGAGAAATATTGAATAGTTCTAAAAATTTAAACAGATCAAAAAATTAGAACAGATCAAAAAAATTTAGATTCAAATATATTTTCTTAGGGGGATCATTTTTGACCAGCTTCCTCTAAGTCGAATTTGATCAGCCTATACCTATTTACCAGCATAATAAAATTGAATTTAACAAAATAAAACATCACAATAAATTGTTTAAACATTTCAATTAGAAAATTTATATTTTTTGATATTAATAAATGTCTGGCTGAATGAAATTAAAATATGGTTGAATAAAAATTATTCATTATATATCTACCTATCTGTAGTGCTATATTCAATACGTAAACCCAACAGTTGTTGTTTTAAATCAAAAATAATAAAAGTTATTATTCAATAATTTGCAATATTAATTAATACATTTAAAATAATATAAATATCAATTTACCGAGTGTTTCAAAATTTTGAACACAAGCTTTCCTAGATCCAAAGCTATGCTTCAGCAAGATACTAATTGCTAGAAATTACATGTTCAATGTTAAGGATTGCTAGCTCCAAAAATCGCAACATCCGAAGGATAAATAAATTTTAGCACAAAGATTTGATCATTTTCTCATTGGATTGCCGAATTTAGGACACATCTTCTATACCATGTATATATGAAATATATCAAGGTATACTAAGTTTAGTTACAAGTTTGTAACGCTTAAAACTATTGATGCTACGAACAAAATTTTGGGATAAGTGTTCATAAAATCACCTAATTAGTTCATTTTCCGTTGTCTGTCCGTCTGACAATTCGATATCTTAAAAACATGAAAAAAGATATCAAGCTTAAATTTTTATAACGTGTTCAGGACGTAGGAAGTGAGGTCGAGTTCATAAATGAGCAACATCGATCAATTGAGTCTTGGGTCCGTAGGACTCATTTTATAAACCGTTAGAGATAGATAAAAACGTAAAGAACTTTATAAAAAAACAACTTTTGTTTGAAACATTTTTTCGTAAACATCATTGTTTACCCGTGAGCGCCAAATTATGTTAAGAAACATCATATAGTATATATATAGGTAGCTGTATACTACTTATGTCCCGAGACTGATGACCAAAAGCATAGGAAACCCGACCGTCCTCCCTCTTTGTCTCGCAGTTAATCAAAGCGCGAATATTAATAAGTGTAAACACATACATGTCTGTGTATTTCATAGAGATAATATAAGACAGACGAAGACAGCTATATGCGTACTTTTTTTAGGCCTCTCTCTATAACGATCAACCGTTTGGATGGCCACATTACAGTTCTATGTTATTACTTCTATGCTGAGGACACCTGAACTCCAGCCAAACATCGGAGAGGTGGCAGAACAATAATACATTTGAAGTTAATTTATAATATATTTTGAATTGAACTACGTAGCTATAATTTTTAAACACATTGTATAAATAATAATATTATACATGTTAACTTATTGTTTATTATGATTTAAATAAATTATTGTTTAAATAACTACTAAATACAAATTTTTTTTTAATAAATATTATTATCAGTTATATTTTAATACATGTCAACATATTGTTAATAACGGGTGAATAAATTAATTTGTAGACCTTGTTTAGGATACCGTACTGTTGAACAAACATTTTTAGTAGTTATACTATCTACCATACTTGTATAGACAACAGTTTCATGAATTTTATGACGTCATCAGAATCTAAAAAATTTAATTTTGCTCTCTAACATCCAAATTTTATCCAATTTTGATAAACCAAGTATGTAATCCTACTAAGTTTAAGTCATACTTTTCAAATTTTTGATAAAAATTAACCTAGTTCTAATAGGTTTCAAGAATGTGGAGTCCTGGTCTCGAAGCACATAAGTCATAGCTAGCAAAAAACTGACATCACAGCTTTAAAAGATAACCCAAAATTAGTGGGTTTCAAAAAAAATTCCAAGAAGATCGGATCAAATTTGCCTACGTTATAAAAATAAAACCGAATTTTTTAACTTTCTGACGTCATCAGGATCCAAAAATTTTAATTTTGCTATCTCACATCCAAATTTTATCCAATTTTGATTAACCAGGTATGTAATCCTACTAAATTTTGGTCATACTTTTCAGTATGACCAACTTCTATGAATCAACTTCAACAACTATGAATCAACTTCTTAAATTAATCGAATTACCATTTTTTTTCTGTCTATAAATGTCTTACATAAAATTTTATATACAATAATTATGTATTATATATTCAATATTATAATGTCGAAAATCCTTTTGTTAATTTTTTGGGTTAAATCCAATTTTTTAAAACGTAAGTTTCAATTTAAGCTACTTTTAAATTTTAGCAACATTACCACCAAAACGTGATTTTTACGATTTTCATCCCTCAAAAAGTCTATGAAAAAATCAGATTTTTAATATGAATTTAATTTTTGTTTGTAGTTTAAAGCTCTAAAAAATTTGGGCCTTGTTGCACTTTAAGTACTAACAGTAACGATTTTTGTGGGTGAGTTTTATAAGAGGCGTTTTATGGATTGCATTTATGACTTACATTGAAAATTTAATAATATTGTCTCACAAATTTAAATAAATAGTTAAGATAATTTACATTTAAAAAATAATATTTGTGCAATTTGATTTCTTATTTTCACAATTTTTAATGCATTAAGTTTAATTAATTAGTGTTTTTCAATAATTTTAATTTGATACTTTACATTAACATGTAAAGAATTGCAAATTAATCATTAACATGTAAAGAATTGCAAATTAATCGTAACACCCCTCGATTTTATTGTCCCTACCATGACTACGCACACAGCGAATACATGCTTCAAAGATGGGATTTTTACCGATCGACTCGAAATAAAGTCAAATTAACAGAAAAGCTGGAAAAATTTCATTTTCCATAACCTCTCGGAAAATCGCAAATTAGACTTCGATCAAAATTTTTGAAAAAGATACTTTTATTTCAGTTTTGAAAAATTTAGTAGTAAAGCTTCAAATGACTTCAGTATACAGATTAAAATCTAGCTCGAAATAAACAGGGGTTTGTTATGATTTCTGTTATATATTATGATAAATCTAGGTTACTGCTAACTGATATAAAATTATCAGTGAATTTAATATGATATTCGAAAATACACCTAGCCAAGTTTAAATGTTGATTCTATATAATTAACCTGTCAACTATTCAATAAATTTCATATATACTCTGTTTATATTGGATGAATATATATAATACTAGAGTGATACCCACCCGCTTCGCTGGGCTTAAATGTAAAAATTGATAAAGATTGCTCTCGCATATCCCCCTTCTATAACACTCGAAATAATGGTAAAAATTGTTTTACACAGGTAAAATATATGTATGGTTTTCAATTTATTTAAATGTATAATAGTCGTAATTATTTATTGAGTATATCAGAAAAGATGGCCATGAAATATTTTATATTGACTATTTTTACAGAAATCTGTAATTTATGGTAATCACTACATAGTATAAAACAAAGTCGCTTTTTCTGTCCCTATGTCCCTTTGTACGCTTAAATCTTTGAAACTACGCAACGGATTTTGATGCGGTTTTTTAATAGATAGAGTGATTCAAGAGGAAGGTTTTTATGTATAATACATCCATATTATAGTATATAAATTGAAAAATTGCAATAAGTATTGGATAAAAATTTGTACAATATAAATCTACTTATTGAGTAGTAAAAAGTTTTCAATTTACTTGAATATACAATTTAAAAATACTAGTTGATCTATAAAACTTTATAATTTATTTTTCTTGTAAACTACTAATTTTTCAAATGTTATTCCATCCGGTGTTGCCTTCTCATGTGTAAGACTTTAACTTAACATTTTAACTATTAACATTTTTTGATGGTTACAGTTGTATTAGAAAAGTAAGTGTTCTAAACTTTTGAACATAATTTGTGTTTAAAGTAGTCCGGCCGTCACGTGATTAGTCCTCTACTCAACTAGGCAATTTGTATGACGTAAACGTAAAAAAGGGTTCTAAAAATATTGTAAAGGCGTCAAAAACAAATACATTTTAATCAAAATATTTATAAGTATTATTACCACTATTTAAGGGTTTAATCTGAACTGTTTTTTTTCATATGACATTCTTTTGTTTTTAATAATGTAAAATTTCAATACTTTTTTTCTTAAAAACATAAAACATACCTAAAATTCCCTTTTTAAAGAGTGTGATAACTAATTATACCATGTACATAGTATATTAAGTTCAGTCCCAAGTTTGTAACGCTTAAAAATAATGATGCTAGGAAAAAAATTTGGTCGTAGGTGTTCATAAAATCACCTTAGTAGTCCATTTCCGGTTGTCCGTCCGTCCGTCTGTGGACACGATAACTCAAAAACGAAAAAAGATATCGAGCTGAAATTTTTACAGCGTACTCAGGACGTAAAAAGTGAGGTCAAGTTTGTAAATGAGCATCATAGGTCAATTGGGTCTTGGGTCCGTAGGACCCATCTTGTAAACCGTTAGAGATAGAACAAAAGTTTAAATATAAAAAATGTTCCTTATCAAAAATTAAACTTTTTTTTGAAACATTTTTTCGTAAACATCACTGTTTACCCGTGAGGGCGCCAATTAGGCGGAAATTTTATAATATGTACTATACTTGATTATCAGTTATGTATGTGTCACATGTTTGTATGTGTAACGTGATAAAGAAATCAACACTGACTATGCATGGTATTTCAACAATTAACTCAGTCAATTGTTTGTTTTCACTTGTTTTAATATAATTTTTGACATAATATGTTCATTTGTTTTAACTCTCCCCAATTATTTATAGTTTTTGTCAATAGATGGCACAAATATCTTATCAGCCCATACACAATTCAAAATGTAAACTACTTACAAAAACTGAATATAGATTGACCCTGTTAAAACCATCATGTAACTCCATGTCTAGAACATAGACACAGTATACATACAGTTTGATGATAATATATACACATATTTATAAAATTGGATTTTTTAAAGTACTTTTGTATATATTTACAGCTAATAATAAAATATAAACTTGATAAGTATTGATAATTTATTGGCAAAGAAATATATATCTATCGAACATATTTTTACGATCATGTAAATATATTACAAAAGAATACGAACGGAGAGTATCTATTCTATTAAGGTAATGTGTAGTACCATGGATACAATTTTTTTCTAAAGTTTTTTTGGCCCCTTTTTACGCTATAACAAATTTTGCCCAAGCTCTTAAAAATATATAACAACACAATTTATACATCACCTAATAAATAATCAACAATTTAACAAACAAGCTTCGATTAAAAGTGAAATGAAACTGACAATGAATTGCGAACGCCATGTTCCCTTGAAGCTCCCCGTTGTCGTCATGAAAAGCGATAACCCTCTGTCTTTTTCTTTGAGTGACGCAGTTTAACGAATCCACAGGTTATTATTATCTATGAGAAAACCGTTATTTAAAAACAAGGATTATTCATTCAAGAAGGAAAACTTTCGAAATAATGATAATTCATTGGCATTGATCATCAAGTAAAATAGAAATAAGATGCTTTAGAATTTCAAAATAAAATTGTTTTACTGTTGTTCAGGTATTTACAAATGTTGACGACATTGATAAAACACATTGTCGTGTGTTTTGAATCAAACAACATACTGTACCATTGTTTCATCATAATTTGGTAAAAATTAAACCCATAGGAACTCCACACCCAGTCAATTAAAATATTTAATTATGACTATTTTAATTGGCTTTAATGACTTAAAAACACAAATAAATGTAAATGTGTATCCCAGGTACAACACTCTCTCTTATGTAGTTTATAATATAAATTTGTGTACAACAAAATGAGGTTAACGCGGTATTAAATTATTTAAAAGGATTGTTATTATTACTATAAAGCGCCTATTTTTAAAACAATTTTGATCTTACTCTATACTCGTATGCGTGTTATAAATTATTTGTTGAGAAGCTATCGCAAACTCATACGTTTTATATGTTTTATAGTAAATTATGAAATACGGTGATTGCTAGAACGTCCAGTTTGAGCAATAAGCGTATATAACGATTAAACTGTGAAATAAAAAAATAATTATAGCTAAAAAAAAAGAAATTTTTTTTTTAAGAAACGCTCTTCGTTAGGTTGTTGTCTTGCTAATGGATAATATACACTTTAAAAAATAAATTTAGAACACAGAATTTACACACATTATTATTAAGTTTTCTAATAAAAAGCCGTAGAATAATATAAAACTCAATGTAATACCATACAAAATATAAGTAATTAATACCATACAGTATGTCAAACAAATCTGACAAGCCAAATACTACTACGTGACGTGCTTATTAAAATTTGAATTTCCGTTTTAGAAATTTGAATTTCTCTCCTCTGAATTTGTACTTTTATTAATTAATTTTAAGTAATTAAAAAGATATTAATTACTAAAATAATGGTTTAGTTAAAATTTTAAGCAAATAAAGTTAAGGAAAAAAAATATTTGAACCAAATTTGAGTTTCATGAATATTCCCTATTGACTTAGTTGGATAAATATGTGTTTTTTCCAAAAAAAAAACTGTTGGATTTATGAAATAGACCAATAATTCTTGCTTTACCCCCGCCATTCCCTGAGCTTAAAGTTGGGTACGTCTATGAATACTTAATAGACTAAATATATTATAAATCTATATATTATAAATGCGAAAGTAAGCATGTTTGTTTGTTACGCTTTCACGCTAAAACTAGCGAATGGTTTTGAAACTGTACAGAAATATAGCTCATACTTCAGAATAACACATGAGATATAATTTATAAAGATATATTAATAAAAATTAAAAATTTTAAAATTAATTTAATTTGACATTACCATAAATTACAGATTTCTGTAAAAATAGTCAATATAAAATATTTCACGGCCATCTTTTCTGATATACTCAATGAATAATTACGACTATTATACATTTAAAAAAATAGAAAACCATACATATATTTTACCTGTGTAAAACAATCCTTACCATTATTTCGAGTGTTATAGAAAGGCGGTAAGCGAGAGTATGCTTTATCAATCTTTACTTTTAAACCCAGCGAAGCTAGTGGGTATCACTCTAGTATTATAATAAAAATGATAATATAAATTAAAATCAAATAATTGTTTTGAAATTTTCGAAATATTAACGTTATTTGTTCCTATAACTAAGCCAGTCTTAGTTGCATATCTCTCCCTTCCTATAATTTTTCCCTACTCCTTTTTAACTTTCTAAGTATTCCCTTAGTATACCTTCCATTTTTCTATTTTCAAAAAAATCAAAAAGTTATCTTCTTATAAACAGTTTTAAAAACTTTTATAAATAATTTTTTGAAATAAACATGCTTAAATGAAGCTTTTAAAAATTAACTAGTTTATAGAAATAAAAATGTACAAAGACAGTATCGTTAAAAAATCTAAACAATATTTTTTGAATATGTTACAATCATTTCATTTGATTAAAATTATACGTTTCGCTACTTCTTATCATATTTTTCAGTTATCAATCCAATTAAATAAAATTAATGATTGTAATGTAAAAAATTATTTTTAATAGAAAAGGACAAAAATGAATATTTTTATTATGATATGTAACCTATATTTTTAACATTGAAAAGTTCATATTAACTAAATATAATATATTATATTTTTATTCAATTTGCAAACTATGCCATGCATACTTTTTAGCTCATTAAAAGAATAGTTTGTACGTTCAAAAGTGTTTTTTTTTTATTAAATCAGTTCAACATAGTGTGTACTTCAAGTATCACAGTTTTGCGTACATATGTTTGACTTTGTCGATAAAACAGGTATCTATCTATTAATATATTGAGGGCTTCATGCCATAAAGTCGTATAACTCAATTTGTCGATTTTCAGATTTTTTTGCCAGTACATTCTATTTGAGAGTACATTGCTGAGATAATAAATAATTTCCAGAAACTGAATACGTCGAAAATTAAAAGTTTACGAGTCTTTTTGAGTCAAAATTTTTATTGGCGCAAAAGTTGTTCATTTTTTTTTTATTAAGAATATTTTTTATATTTAAATTTTGTGCTATTTCTAACGCTTTATAAGATGGGTCCTACGGACACAAATGCCAATTGACTTATGTGGCTCATTTACGAAATCATGTCACTTTGTATGTCCAAAGTACGCTTTTCATGGACCGACGGACGGACGGACATTCAAACGGATAACCGGGAACTTGGTACTAATGTTAGTATTCCTCGATATATTTCATATATACAATGTAAAAAAATACTTTTTAAAGGAAAAGCTTTTATTGTATTAAAAAGTAGAAGATAATTGTACTTTTTAGTACAATAAAAGCTTGTCCTTTAAAAAGCATTTTTTATTAAATTTTTTATTTCAATTCTTTTTCGGGTCTTGTTCGGGTGTTTAAGCGAGTACAATTCAAGCAAGTGAAAATAAACAATTGACTGAGTAATTATTGAAATACCATGTATAGAAAGTGTTGAATGTCAATTCTTGCAATTTTTTTTTTCTAAATTAAAGAAGAGTTTAAGAAACCAACACAATTATTGGCTTTCGAATATTTCGAAAGTGCTTCCTTTTCAGCTACCTATATTTTATAGTTTTGGAGAAAAAGGGCATTTAAGTTTTGATCTAATTTGCGCCCTCACGGGTAAACAGTGATGTACAAAAAAATAGTTCAAACAAAAATATTGTTTATTTTTTTGTAAGAAACATATTTAAACTTTTGCTCTATCTCTAAAGGTTTACACGACCCAATGATTTTATGAACACATATTCGCACCGTGCGTGAGTTTTATAGGAGGCGTTTCCATGGTAACGATACACTACTTTAATTATAGAATTGTATGGATGCATATGTAATTGTATGAATTGCATTTATGACTTACATTGAAAATTTAATATTATTGTCTCACAAATTTAAATAAATAATTATGATAATTTACATTTGAAAAATGATATTTGTGCAATTTGATTTCTTATTTTCACAATTTTTAATGCATAAACTTTAATTTGACATTTTCTATAACATTAGCATGTAAGGAATTGCAAATTAGTCATAACAGCCTCCTGTATCGCCAAAATTTTTCACTAGAAGCGCTGGCATCGATTTTATTGTCCCTACCATGACTATACACACAACGAATATCAAAAATTTGCTCGTAGTAGGAATAAGCGTTACAAAACGACGACGTTGGGTCGAAATTTATGTACCTCTATGTATATTTCATTTATACAGGGTATACAAATTGTATTACTTTAAATCGCTTGAAAAGTTGTGTTTTGGCAGATATGGACTAATGGCATGAAGCCCTTAATATATA
The DNA here is from genome assembly GCF_905475395.1 of Chrysoperla carnea. Classification (NCBI taxonomy): domain Eukaryota; kingdom Metazoa; phylum Arthropoda; class Insecta; order Neuroptera; family Chrysopidae; genus Chrysoperla; species Chrysoperla carnea. The sequence goes on along the minus strand of NC_058337.1, from coordinate 139,601,111 downwards.
GAATGATATTATCATCCCATAAGGTAGTTAGTGATGTTATAACATATAAATTTATTCAAAATAAAAACGTTAGTAGGATCACAATAAAAATATTGTGAATAAATATAAAAATAATTTCAAACAGCATAAATAATATTTTTGTTATATAAAGTTAACAATAAATAAAAACAGTTTTTTGTTACATATGACATAATGATGTTGCTCGTTTCTATGTAAAAGACCATTTTTACCGACAACACAATTAAATTCGAATATAGTGAACTAGATCATGTACAAAGAAATCTGAATGTATACAAATTGGCATTGAAAACTTGATTTATGAATGAATCGAAGCGTTTTTTGTAAGTGATCTATACGAATCAAAAATCTAATTGTACATGGGAATAATTGATAAAACGGAATAACAAATTCTTATTGGTTGAGATGAGTGATTGAAAAACAAATTTTACTTGAACTTTTAATGGTACAAATGCATTTCTAATAAAAATTTATTTTCAATAGAATAATATTTCATTTGTTCTTTTGATTAAAAATTTCTGCATGATATCCAATAACCTTCAATTATACAATTACGCATTAGATACAATTTATGTTATCTAACTACGTGACTTTTCTGAAAAATTAATTATATTTTTGAGAAATTCGTAATTTTCTACGAATAAAAATATTTACTAACTTGAGATTTTTTAAAAATCGTTCGTTTTTAAGAAAATTTATTTTTAAGAAAAGAAAATAGTTCATATTATTATGAAAAATTTGATTCAAACTGAACTGAAAAATGAGAGCCGCGTCCATATATTTTTATCCTGCTTTTTTAGCCCGAAAGTTTGTCAAAAGCATTAATTTCAAGGGGTCCCTTTTAGTTTAGTACAAAACAAAAAAATCCAATTTTTAGCTTCTAACTTGTGAATCTCTTGTTTGAAAAAGTTCGAACGGGAGCTTTTCTTAGCTCAATTTCAAGTAAAATAAACAAACTTTCGAGCGGAAAAAATTTCGAATCTTCTAACGAGCATGATAAGATTTCAATTAACGCCATTTTTTATCAAATGGCAGCCAGATGAAAAAACAGCTTAAATATCGAAAAATTTGGTTTTTTGCATGTTTTAAAAACGAAAATTAAGGAAGTTTTAAAAGTTTTTACATAACAATTTGCCAGGGATTAAAATAAGGTATCTTAAGTTTTCGAATAATATGAAAAAAAATTAAAACTTTATATAAAATTTCGGGAAAACATTTCTCACCCTTTCAACCCTCCGTGACTGATTGACTGATTTTGACATTTAGGGCTAAAGATATTACCAACAAAATTTTTTGTGGTTTTTGTTTTTAGACCACTAAAAGCTATGCTAGAGTTTGAACCAATTCAAATTATCAATCGAAATCAAATTTGACGCGGACCAAAAGCTAGTTAATAAATGAAATCTTACCTGGCTATCGAACAATTAGAATGAATGTAGAAATGGATACAAAATCAGGTACTCACCTAAAACAAGAAAGAAAAAATAAAATTATTAACAAAATTTAAAATTCTTAACAATTTTTCTACGTTAGGTCGAAAAAAATTAAACAATGAAAGCTAATAAATTCTGGGGCTAAGCTTTCTAGAAATTTATTCTAAAAAATTTTTTGTGTCAACTTCACCACTCAACCCCGTATGGTAGTTGTGTCACATTCGTGACACCATTCGCCCTACATGATCTCGCGATGAGGTTGAGACGAAGAATTTTAAGAATTTTTTTGTCAATGTTAAATGAGGTTGTAGGGTTGTTAACCTAAAATTTTGTTATTTGAAAGACAGTGTCAATAATCTTTTATTTTTAAATAAATTTCAAAAACAAAATGAACAAAATATCTGTAAAAAAAGGCATAAATAAATATGTAATATGAGTATAATAGTTTTGGCGACATTACCTATATAAAATATCATAAATTTTGATTTTTGGTACTACAACCAACAAAATACAATCAAATCTAATAGTATATAAAAAATACAGTTATTACTCAAACCGCTCAAACCAAAACTCTAATAACTATTGTTATCGCTTACATTATAATAAAATGATCGTATACCCAACATATACACCATGCATCTATATGTATAATGTTCAAAACATTACTATAACGTTACAAGAGTATCACAGGGTGTTTCAAGTAGTTCGGCAGTTTTAGCAAGTTCGGTGAATGTGCATTTTTGAAGTAAAAACTCTAGCGATGTTAGGCACTTTTTGGTAGGGGAAAATGTTATGGGTTCGCATTACCAACATGTTGTGCGCGCGCCGACACGCTTATAGCAGTATATCTGTAGCTATGTAGCTAACGTATTGTGTAACATTAGTGCTGCGTATATAACAAGTACATTGAAATTTTTGTAAATACAAATACTATCCACACGCCATATGATTGTATATTAATAGGGTATTCTACTATTTTTGAAAAAGTACTATCTGAACTTATATTCAAATTTTCAATGCTCTATCCCTTAAGGATGTATGAGCATGACAACAATGTTTGATTTAAAGTCTCAAAATTTGTTTGTAGGTACTCTTTTACTCAAAGAATATGTGGTTAAAATTTCAGCTTATGTATCCGTGCAAATTTTTAAGAAAAAAGTCATTAAAAATCGATATAAAATCGCTCTTATGGAGGAATCTCAAAAAACGACATATTTTGGAAGTTTTTGATAATTTTCATTTGGAATGAATGAAAACAAATTAAAAAAAACTTTTTAATAGAAAGTAAACATATTTTTATCTTATTTTCAACTTTGATGATGAATTTTGTTATAACTTCATGAATGTAGACGAAAAATAAGAATAAAATTTTTCGATATGTGTCTTGGTTTTCGAAATATCGAAAGCTAAATAATTAAACAAAATTTTCAATTTTCGATATTTTGAAAATTAAGCCAGATATCGAAAAATTTTATTCTTACTTTTCGTCTTATATCGTCAAGTAATAATATAAATTTATCATCAAAATTGAAAATATCTTTTTTTAAATTTGTGCCCCCACTAGCATGCTCATACATCCTTAATAGGGTATTCTACTATTTTTGAAAAAATACTATCTGAACTTATATTCAACTTTTCAATGCTATCCCTTAAAAAGACCCTTATGCTCAAGACGTTTAAAACGTCGAAAAATGCGGTTTTTCTCTGAGAATCTATCCAAATTGACCAGTAAAATTTCAGTAAAATCTTAATACGCCTACAAAATAAGTTATAGCTTGAATAAGAATTTTATATTGAAATACAATACAAAACTATTTTATTTTAACATATCTGTTACACCCTGTCAATCATACACCTACTATAATATTGTTTCAGTATCGTTATAATAATATTTTGAGTTTTATGACTATTTTGTTGTATAATATTTACGATTGAAAAATCGCCGTATCGTAACTTTGTATCCATAGTGTTTTTAACAACAATTTCCTACTCTTGACACTAGTTATATCACTAGTGTTGTTACATAATCGTGCTCGAAAATGTCAATTCAATGCATATAGACCAGTGTTAGTATATAAACAAACTAATATTCCCGTCTTTTTTTGTTGTTACCCAAGAAGATACTTTTTTTCAAACTAAGCATCCTTATTTGTAAATCATAATATCTACATAATTTTATATAAATTTATTTTTTAATGCATTATCTAATTAAAAATATACGAATTGGACCGAAAGTTTCACAGGCTAATATTTTTTTGTCTACACTTTTACTCTCGTGATGAGAGTAGTTCTCACAATTTCTGAAAGACTGGAACAAAATATATTTAAAAAGATGTATATAGATTTGAAAAATTCATAATTTGAAAAATAGATAAAATTATAAGATTCAATCGCATATACCATTTGGAAAATGTAAGTTACTTATGTTTTAAATCGAGTGTGAGCAAAATGGTCATAACGCGAGTGCTGACGGGCTAAATGGAACCAACTATAAAAATGAAATATGTTGATAAAGAAGAATGCAATGAATTTTTCGATCTAAACCCCTAAAAACCATATTAAACCCCCTTAATTATAAAATTTTTAATCCTATGTCAATAAATAAATAATTTTCAATGTGTTTTATAAAATTATATAACGGGTATGAAAAACAACCATGTTTATCACTTAATGTTTTTTTTATTAATAAAATTAAATGTTTCAACATCGTTCAACAAGGGCGATCAACTTGAAAAAAAAGTCAAATTGCTTTCGGACAAAAGGCCATTTTGAGCGTAGGATATAATTATTGTATTTTTTTCAATAATCCTAACCCTTTTATTACCCAATTGAAAAGGTCAGAAAATAAAAAAAATTAAATTAAATATGTAAATATTTGATACATGTAACGCCACGTGTATCTTTTATTTATTTACTAAACGAAAATTAAATCAAATTATATTATATTTTAGTAATATTACATTGAGAGTATAAAGGGGTTGACTTTGCTTCTGCATTTCTATCCCCTATCTAATAAAATTTACCGGTATTGTTTGTACGTTAACGTGTTTTACATAATTTACACTTTTAATGTCATCAATCTTTAAAGTGTGATATTTTAACGTGTAAATTAAGTAAAATATTTTAACACGAATAGGGTATTATCGTTAGTCAAAAATAAATAATGAAATTTGAAAAAAGTTAAAATTTATGTAAAAATTTACTTAAATATTCTAATTTTGAGCCATAAAAGCACATTTTTCTTTTATAATATTATAATTAAAAATCATAATTTTTAAACTGTATATCACGTGCCCTAAAACGCGGACAAGCCCTGCTGTGATGTCATATCGGTATGAAACATAGACCATCAGTTAATTCAGTGTAGACAGCTGGGTATAATATATCCATAGATAATAAGTATTTATATTTATTATAATCAGATGTGTATGAATATATCTGTCAAACTTATCTGTGTTATTTCGTGTAATTATATCGATATTACGTCATCAAATTGGATACCTGCGTTTTTGACAGTTTAAAAAAGGTTTAAATTTTATTTTAATTTTTTTGGCAAAATGCGTGTGCATTTTTCCGCAAAAAATTTTTGCTGGCTTTTTATTAGCAAAATCAACATTTTGAAGTACTTTTTCAAATATAGTAAAATAACTTATAACTTATAATTATAATTCAAAAATTTTCGGGCCTGTTCGTGTACTTTCGTTAGTTAAGTATAAGTCGTACTAACTATAAGTACTAAGCAGTATAATTGACTTATAGTATTAACTTGTATGGAGAAGCATATAAAATTTATAGGGATAGAAATTGGTCAGAATGATTTAAATAATCGGCTAAATTATGTAGAAAGGTAAGCATGGCCAGTATAATAATAAGATTTTTGGAAAAAAGTTCAGAATTTAGGGAAAAAAATCGAATTATTGTAACTCTCAAATGTGACAAATTGTCACTCTCAAATTGTTTTACTCAAAATATCTTTTTTTCAGTGATATTTGTTTTAAATGTCGGAAATCGGTTTTTTATGCTCAGTAGATGACAGTTATAGTTTATGATACAATTTAAACGTGTAAACACTGTAAACAGTGTTTGATGTAAACATGTTTACATGCAAATAGATAGCGTAAAATAATATTACCAAAGAAGTGATCATTATGATACGATATAATATCTAATCTTAAACACTATAATTATAAACTTGAATTCAATTATATCGTCATACTAAATATATATATTTTAATTTATCGATAATATAATATTAAATGTATATTTTCAGTATTGAATATTTTACAATTAATTAATATTTATAATAAATCAAATTAATTGATAATTTTCAAATAATTGTTATTATTAACTAATAACTGTATATACATATAATATGGCACGCCATTTTACTATTTAATGTCCGAAAAAAAATGATCGTAATAATAGTACATTATTATTATGTTATCATCATAATAATAATCATTTTCATTAGTACATAATTTTAATTCAATCATTTTTATTATGTACATAATTTTAATTCAATCATTTTTATTATGTACATAATTTTAATTCATATTAAATAGTAAAACGGCGTGCGATATATTTCCATTATGTACATAATTTTAATTCAATCATTTTTATTATGTACATAATTTTAATTCTCTATTTCCATTATGTACATAATTTTAATTCAATCATTTTTATTATGTACATAATTTTAATTCAATCATTTTTATTATGTACATAATTTTAATTCATATTAAATAGTAAAACGGCGTGCGATATATTTCCATTATGTACATAATTTTAATTCAATCATTTTTATTATGTACATAATTTTATTTCTCTATTTTCATTATGTACATAATTTTAATTCAATCATTTTTATTATGCACATAATTTTAATTCTCTATTTCCATTATGTACATAATTTTAATTCAATCATTTTTTTTTAAATCTAATTCAAATAAAATTAACTGATTTATTATTATGTATCATAATAATAATAATACATTTTTATTATGATGATAACATAATAAGAATGTATTATTATTATGTATCATCATAATAATAATACATTATTATTATGATGATACATAATAATAATACATTCTTATTATGTTATCATCATAATTTTAATTCTCATCTCTCTTTTCTCATCTTATCTTATATCAATCTCTCTTTTATATGGCACGCCATTTTACTATTTAATAGGCTAATTTTTATCGAGAAAAAAATTAATTAATTATTTTTTTTCAATCAGAAATTTTATATTTTATATTTCATATTTTGTAAAAGTATTAAAGTTGTGAGTAACGTGTACGTTAATTACTCAATTCTTGTCATTGTTACTTGACACGAAGTGGATTAATTTACGTTATAAATTCGTTAGTTACTTTTTCTTTTTCATTTTTCGTTCGATTGAGCGTTCAAATTGTTTAATCAAATTTTCTACTTCGATGATTAATTTAGACAAACAGTAAGAATAAAGTTTTTGGATTTCTGACTAAATTTTCAAAATACTGAATAACTAAATCAAAATTTTCAGTCCTCGATATTTCAAAAACTATGTCACATCGAAAAATATACAGATTTGTTTTATTCATTAAAAACTTAAATGGGTACTAGATTGTGAATTATTAATCCAAAATTTTAGTCTTTAATAGACCATTTTTTTACCCCCGAACTAAGAAAAAGGGGTGTTATAAGTTTAACCTCTATTTGTGTGTGTCCTTCTGTGTATCTGGCAGTCTGTCTGTCTGTGGAATCATAGCGCCTAAATGGATGAACCGATTTTGAGTTTTTTGTTTTATTTGAAAGGTAATTTAATAGAGAATGTTCTAAGCTATGTTTCAAGTGCGAATTAAGGGTTCAGTACCCAAAAAAAACTAAAAATTGACGATGATATTCCAAATCGGCTCAGTTTTTAAAAGACTTTATAGAAAAAGACAATTTAATGGAGAGTGTTCTTAGATATGTTTCAAATGCGAGTTGAAAGTTACGTAACAAAAAAATTTGTCGGGGGATTTTTAAATTTGGTAAATTTCACTTGTTTCTTAAAAATTCATTTTATTAACTTGTTCCCCCACTCCCTAAAAGTAATGTAGCAGAAAAAATGATAAATTCTCTCTCTCTCTAAAAAAAAAAACATAAAAATTCCTTGAAAAATAATAATTACATATAAATATGTGTATGTATGTGACTTAAAGTACTCTAAACCCTAAACGAGGTAGAAGGTAGAGATATGATTTAAAAATCACAACACAAATATCACATTTCTGTGTACTTGCACTAAGTACTTATTAAAAAATAAAAATTTACAAATAAATTAAATAACATTCAACACTGAACAAGCAAGGTATGTTGTACTGTTCGTATGTTATATATGTTTATGTTACCGGCAATCTGCCAAACAATCGAAACAAGTACAGCTAAATATTTATATTTACAATAGAATGGGATTGAAATTAAAATATGAATTCATTGGTACAAAATCACTGAAGTTAAGTACACAAAATCATTACCCCTATGAAAGTGATTGATTTTAGTTTAAAGTCATGTATTTTATTGATGGAAAATAAAATTGTACTTAGTTGGAATATATGTATAATCGTGTAAATCAAGCGAATATACAAATTAAAATAACATATCTTTACGTTTGATTTAAATATAAAATTAGGTTAGTACGAAAACATATCTATCAAGTTTTGTGCATATGTGATTGGAGAGGTCGTCAAAGAGAGGCTGGTTCAAGTAAGCTTATATCCTCATGACAAGAGCTTGGCAGTGACAGAAAAGGTGAGACATTGTCTCCTTCTCTTCACCACTGTGACAGCTCCTGTAATAGTCGGCATACATTGCCAGGCCCAGACGTATAGCATGCCTGCCGCACAACCACTGTCCTAGTCGCAACAACTATGCGAACAGTTGAACACCCAACACAATTTTATGAACACCCCATATACATCAGGTATGAACGAATGATAGATGTATTACTGGATACGTATATGATCATATAACATAGATATTATACATTCATATATATATATATATATATATATATATATATATATATATATATATATATATATATATATATGTTTATTAAATTACTTGAAGTATTCCATTTGATATACATAATTTGTATAATTGATGAATTGACAGCAAACAATGCTCATATATATATATATATATTTTATAATACAAAATGAATAATTAAAATATTACGAATAAATGATTATAATCGTTAGAATATGTGTTATGTGTTACCATTTGTGTTATATCGGTCTGTTCTTATAGTTCTTATAGGTATGTGACTATATGAGCATTGTTTGCTGTCAATTCATCAATTATACAAATTATGTATATCAAATGGAATACTTCAAGTAATTTAATAAACTTTATATGCAGACTTTTTATTTTATTTTTTATTTTTTGTAGATAAATATATAATCAAAATCAGTTATAGTGAAGATACCACGAATGTAGCTGAGGTTTTCAAATGGATGGCTTGTTGCATGAAGCATTTGGTCCCACAAATTTTCGACCTCCTACCTTTCAATAAAAAAATTCTACAACACTTAGAAGATCAAAAAAAAGGGCTCGAGTTTCATTAAATTGCGACATTTATATCTCCAGTTCTAGATAGCTTACACACCGAGCAAGTAAAGAATGTCTCAGATTCTTATGTCTGTTCCCTTCGGCTTCGTCTCGAGCGACAATGAACATGATATCTGACACATTCTTTATTTTTTCTCCCTCGGTATGTAATATACCTTTATATAGAGATTCAGTCACGATCTTTCCTAATCGATGTCGTTATAATCAATTCTAACTGTATTTATTTATTTCAGCAGTTACTTCAATATCAAGTATTAATTAATATTATTAAATGTATATTTAAGTGATTATTATAATTAGTTCTTTACCAATTTGATTTGTATGTCTAGTTGAAAACAATCACATCCTTTTTAATTATTATGTAATGGAAGAGAAATGAAACATGTTTTTTTTTTGTACGTAAATAGATCATATTTTATTTAATAGAGAATCGAAAAAGGGAAAATAACAACTAACAAAGTAAACAAGTAAAATACCCTGCATTAACTCAATTGGATATCAATGTTTGAATTTATTTTTAACCCTCAAACTGAGACGATACTCATATTTCCACTCGGATAATACCCTCCTGGATCCAAGGCTACAACACAAACAAAAAAAAAATAAAAATAAAAATAAAATAAAATTTTTTTTATTAAAAAAAGTAAAATTAATTAAAACTTCATTAATTGTTGCCAATTGGGTCCAAAGAATGAATGCTTGAGGAATTGTGTTTATACAAGGAGTTTCGACTTAGGCTACATCACACCCACCGAACAAAAAAAAAAAAAGAGGAAAAATTTACAAAAATTTACAAAAATTTACAAAAAAAAAAAAAAAACAAAATGTCAGTAAATATGCAAATTTAAATTAAAATTAAAACTTAAGTTCCCCAAAAATCATTTAAAAAAAAAAAAAGAGAAAGGTCATAACTAAATTTTTTTATTTATTGATGCATTTAAAATACAATTGGTTTCATTACAATTCATCAAAATAAAAAAATGGCCGAAAGCTGATACCCGGATGGCCAGGCACACGACGCACAAACACAGAATCGCACGCAGCATCGCAGGCGGTAAACACGGCGCGAAAGGTCGTGATTGGATCACGGCGGCACCAGGCACTAATAAAAAAAAAAACAAAAACAACGAATCAACAAGTGACCTGATGGTTTTTTTTGATGAAAAAAAGGAGAGACTTTAACCTTTGCATCGAGCAAGTGAAGAGCTCGGAATTATACTCATTCGTGGTGAAATATAAAAATAAAATAGAATCGAACATAAATTAAATTGGACCGACATCGTGATCAAAATTAATCAATCGACATCGATTATTAAACAAAATAAAATAAAATCGAACATTAATTAAAATTGGACCGACATCGTGTTTAGAATTAATGAATCAACAACGATTATTAAACAAGAAAATAAAATCGAAGATTAATTAAATTGGACCGACATCGTGATTATAGTTAATGAATCGACAACGAATGATTAAACAGGAACAATAAAACAAAAACAAATTAAAATAAAAACGATAAATATTCACGTGGAGTACCTGCTGAGACCAGTTACGAGTGGGCGACCGCATGGTCATATCATCCTTTATCTGGACGTTCAACATCGCCCATCAGCAGCAACACCACCGCCTGCAGGCCGATTCGATCAACACCAATTGTTAACGAAAAATCTGGAATACCTCAAGGATCACCTGGTGATTCCGCTGTGTGCTGTTGCGTTTCTCTCCTGGTCGTCCGGTTGTTCAACCCCCGGTCCTATTTCGTGATCGATTATGTAAGTCGTATTTTATTTAATTTTTCCTCTTTACCAACTAATTTGTCGGCCAAAAAGGACATATTCTAAAATAAATAAAAAAGTGACATTAATAAAAGGTTGGAGGTTTACCAAATATTTTAGATTTAGGAAATAATATTAGTTAAGTTTTTTTTAATTACCGTGTGTGGTGATTCCTGGTGCATCCATTAATCACGCCGTCTAGTGGCCCTTGTCCCATTGGTGTTGGCCAATAGCCGCCTATTAACGACAAGGGACAACCACTCTCCATTTCACGGCGCTAGGTGGTGGTGAAGACGATCTAAATTGAATCGAAGATCCATACACCTCGCCCGTACTGTTACGGCAAATGGCTCTTGTCCGAATGAACATATACATATTTCTATTCAAAGAAAAATAATATAGTAATATATCTGTATGCGCCTTTAATTTGAAGGAAATTCACCAGGAACCCTCATTGTCAATATTAGTACTAATGTATGTCCCCTTTAAACAAATATTAAATTTTTTTTAATTTTATCAAATACAAAATTCTTAGGTTAGGTGTGGAATGATCCACATGTCAAAATAAATTATGCTAAGTTGTTTTTTTTTTGTTTACTGTACATTTGATAAAAAAAATAAAAATAAAATTGTGAATAATAGGAACATTAAAGGAAATTAAAAAAAAAAAAAAAAAAAAATTAAATAAACAGAATTGAATTTAATTGAGATCACTTACGTTTTTTTTTTGTTTGTTTTTCTAAACCACTCGACACACAATACGTTCTATGCAATATGAATTGACACTTAAGTCGTTCACAGTAGAGCCAACATCACATAACTAATATTGATTTAGTAGATCTCCGTTTGAATTTACGCGCCATATCCCATCCGATTCAACAAAAAGACTTCCACTGCGACATCTTATATAGTTCGTTTCTCTAACTAAATTGAGAATCGTTTTAAAACTAAATATGGGAGTGTTATAAGTTTGATCGCTATGTGAGAGCGCCTAAACGAATGAACTAATTTTGAATTTTTTGGTTTTCTTTGAAAGGTAATTTAATGGACAGTGTTTTAAGCTATGTTCCGTATCCGAAAAACTATAAAATGGCGATGGCGTTTTTAAAATTTTGTAAATTTCAATTTTGAAAAAACATGTTTTAAAAATTTAATACCATTTACCAAATCTTTGGTATACACACTGTATTGTGTAATACAATAGAGATCATATTTGTACGCATAGTTGTAACTCGAGAAGTAAATTACTGCTAGGTATACTAAATATTTAAAAAACTTTGATATGATTTAATTAAATGTTATTTGATTAGTGTTTTATTATTAATTAAAACAATTAAAATTGTATGATATTAAAGCTGTTACTTGTAACTTCATATCTGTTAATTTTTATATAAAATCAGAAAATATATAAATAAATGATTGGTTTTTATACCATGCATATATAAAATATACATAGTATATTAAGTTTAGTCCCAAGTTTGTAACGCTTAAAATATTGATGCTACGCACAAAATTAGGTTATAGGTATTCATAAAATCACCTTAATAGTCCATTTCCGGTTGTCCGTCCGTCTGTCAAGTCGATAACTCAAAAACGAAGAAAAAATAAATCAAGCTGAAATTTTTACAGCGTAATCAGGACGTAAAAAGTGTAGTTGAGTTGGTAAATAAGCGACATGGGTCAACTGGGTCTTGGATCCGTAGCACTCATCTTGTAAACCGTTAGAGATAGAACAAAAGTTTAAATGTTCTGTAAAGAGGTAATTTGAGTGTTTTAAAAAAAGTCTCTCAAAGCTGTACTGTGTAGAAAACGGATAAAAGACATTAAAAACAAAAAATCGAAAAATAAATCCTCCAATTTTCTGTGTGATGTTTTGCATATATTTATCAATTAAAATTGATGTAATTATCTATAAAATCAAGCCAATTATATTTTCCTTAGAACATAAACAACGATATATACAGAACTTTCCTAAATGATTTAAAGTTATGTTCTCGAATGAAGAGTTTCAAGAAAAACTAGAGCAGTAAAACTGTGTATATAAACTGTTTTCTTTGTTTAAGTTGATATACAATGGAACCTGTTAATGCTGTTGGCATTGTTTTCGCCACGTCCATACTAATCTAAAACGATATTTCCGTCTATAGGGAAAATTCATGTATTTTTTTCTATTATTAATTCATTTCAAAGTTGTTGTAATTAAGTGTAAAAAAATATTTAAAATAGATAATAATTTTCAGATGTTTAAACGTAGTTCTTTTAGCGCTCTCTACTGATGACGTATTAATATGTGATGACCTGTCAATTGGTGACAGTTCAACGTATAATTTACAATATCTGGATGACCGAGCTTTGCTCGGTTATTCGCCAATAGATGTCAGCAAGAGTCATAACAGACTACTCAAACGCCTCCTTTTTGTTATGTTATAATTTGCATTGTATTTCATTAACTACGTTATACACCAATAGATGTCAGGCACAGTCCTATTTTACATTGTATGTTTCAATTTTTCATGAAAAGACGGATAAAGCGACATTTCTGATAAATGAAACCTAGCTAGATCGACTTATCGCCCCAAAAAACCCCTACATACTCATTTTCATGGATGACCGAGCTTCGCTCGGTTATTCGCCAATAGATGTCAGTAAGAGTCATATTTTTCACTTTAGACTACTCAAACGCCTCCTTTTTGTTATGTTATAATTTGCATTGTATTTCATTAACTACGTTATACACCAATAGAGGTCTGATGAATTTTTCATGAAAAGACGGATAAAACGGCATTTCTGATAAATGAAACCTAGCTAGATCGACTTATCGCCCCAAAAAACCCCTACATACGCATTTTCATGAAAATCGTTGGAGCCATTTCCAAGATCGTTGATATATATATATATATATATATATATATATATATATATATATATATATATATATATATATATATATTTATATATATACAAGAATTGCTCGTTTAAATATATAAGATTAAAAAAAATGAATTTACAACATAGAATTTACACACGTTATTATTAAGTTTTCTAATAAAAAGCCGTAGAATAATATAACTCAATGTAATACCATACAAAATATAAGTAATTAATACCATACAGTATGTCAACAAATCAGACAAGCCACATACCATGACGTCACGTCCGTTTTAAAATTTGAATTTCCATTTTAAAAATTTGAATTTGTCTCACTGAATTTGTACTCTTATTAAATAATTTTAAGTAATTAAACAGTTATTAATTACTAAAATAATGGCTTAGTTGAAATAAAATATTTGAACCAAATTTAAATATCACGAAAAAATTTTCTCGATCTGTTTTTTTTTTTCGAAGGGCTCTTTGAAAATTTATTCATTGAAGAAATTTAGAACAGTTTAACTTTAATAACCATTCAGGTAACCAATATTTCAAAACAACAATAAAATGTGACATCATAATACTCTGTACTCCATATAAATATTGTTTTCGTTGTGTAGACCGCCAGTGAAATAGTTTAGAATAAGAGATTAGAAAAAGAGACACTTGGTGACATATGACAAGCAGCTTACAAGCATACATACAACTTACAGGACATTGTAAACTATTTTTTTGTTGCTTTATTTATATACTTTCTGTTACAAATTTATTGTTTTCACCTCGAAAAAGTAAAATTCGAAAATTCCATATATTTATACCATGTATATGAAATATATCAAGATACACTAAGTTTAGTCCCGAGTTTAAAAATATTGATACTATGAACAAAATTTGTGTTATAAAATCACCTAATTAGTCCATTTCCTATTGTACGTCTGTCTGTCTGTCTGTCCGTCTGCCATCACGATAACTCAAAAACTAAAAAAGATATCAAGTTGAAATTTTTACACAGAGCTCTGGACGTAAAAAGTGAAGTCGAGTTCGTAAATGTAAAATCCAATCTTGTAAACAGTTAGAGATAGATCAAAAGTTTAAATGTAAGAAATTTTATAAAAAATAAACAACTTTTGTTTGAAACAATTTTTCGTAAACACTACTGTGTACTCTTGAGAGCGCAAATCATTGACAAATTATATAATATGTATTATATGAGAATATCAGTCGTGTGTGTGACATGTATGTATGACTAGCTATCTCTCTTTACTTACATAACGTAAAAAACAAACGATTGCATAATCAACAGTCTATACATGGTATTTAACAATTAACTCAGTCAATTGTTTGCTTTCACTTGTTTTGTGTTGAAGTTTCTACTTTACGAAAGTAATTTGAAAATATATAGATATTAAGGAGATATGCAAAGATTGGATAATACTAGGGATTTCAATAAAACTTTATAAATACATTTTTTGATTAACAAAGTTTCAAAAATCACAAAAAATTCCTAGGTCATCGGGCTTTTTAGTATTATTTTATCTTTCAAAGTTGGCTAAAAAAATGATGAATATAGATTATCTTTTTCAATTGGATATTTCTATATCCAAAAATCTAGAGCGTGTGATAAAAAAACTATCTAAAATATTTAGATAATTTTGTAGTTTATAATAATTCCAAAAAAATATAAGGTTGTCGATGATATAAAAACAAAATTTTAATTTAATTATGAGTCCATCGAAGATCATTTGATGAACAGAGACGCCTATTGTTAGAGTATTGATGATTATCAAATTTATAAGTATCACTTGCATACAATATATTATAAATTTTTGTAGTTGCGTGGTATTGTAGACTGATTACTTGACTACAAAATATGTATTTGGTTTATTTGAATGTACCGTGCAATCAATTAAACTTTTTTACAATCACCTTAAGGTATTTCCAGCATTAATGGATTTTTTGACAGATTTTCCAAATTTAATATTAATTTTCGTGTTTGAGATATTAATTATGACGTAAATTGGTCAAAATTTCTGTAAATTTATGATTTGATAGTAAGCCATATTAGGTTCTTAAATTTAATTTCTCGTTAAATTCTTTCGAAAAAAAATTTTAACACACTTTAGCATAAAAGCTGCAAATACCATGCTGAAAATACCTTAAAGATATTTAGAAGAAAAAACACAACTTCTAGAAACAAGTTAAAGTAAATAAAATTTCAATTATTCAACTTAATGACTGTCAAATTTCTCGGCTAATATTACTAAATCAATTTTTCTGTAAGTTAGGTGACCCTAATAGTGAAAATTTTTGAACTGATTCAAAAAGTTATTCACCTGACATCTAGCGGGCATATCTAACACGACTTTTTTTTATTTATTTTATTTTTTTAAAACTTACATATATGATTGTGAATAATACTAAACAGAATTGGTTACGAAAATTTTTCAACGTAAAACATTTTTGTAATACATAGTTAGAGAAAAATTTTCTTTTTTCTGACAGCTTACTTTAAACAATATTTGATTTGAAATTGTTGAAAATTTCTACGAAATATAATTTTTTTTGTTTCTTAGAATACTTAAATAACCTTTAAACAGGGATCCAATAAAAAGACAAGGCTGACATCAACGGCTAGAGAGAGAGCGTGTCAATTTAAATATTTTTTTATTATTGCAATTAAATTTTTTACTTACACGATTTTGTCGTAAGAACAGTTTTTAGAAACAATTTTTTTCATATTTGAACCATTACCATGTCAGTCAAATACATCGAGTCGCGGTGTCCGAGTGGTTAAGGAAATGTACTTGAAATCCATGGGGTTCTACCCGCACAGGTTCGAATCTTGTCCGCAGCGATTCTTTTATTTTAAATTTTTCTTATTTAAATGCAAATATAATTCGATTCACTGATTGCTGCATTCATGTTAGATATCAAGCTGCGGTGTCCGAGTGGTTAAGGAGATGGACTTGAAATCCATTGGGTTTTACCCGCACAGGTTCGAATCCTGTCCGCAGCGTTTATTTAAATTTTTATATGTCTAGACAGTCTATTTAAATTGGCTGGGTTGCACCAGTTGCAAATAAATTGTATTTTTATCTAAGCGAATCAACAAATCTAGTTTATCACAATTTTTCTTGTTCACAGAGAACACAATTTTAAGAAAAAAGGAAAATTCAAACAAATTTCCCGACAAATTTAAAAGATGATGGAAGAAGAATATTATAACGTTAATGACATTTTCGTAAAATTTATCGTTAGATAAATTGTGTTCATCTTTAGAAAAATTATTTGAAAGTGAGTGTCTGCACACGGATTTTCTTCAATAGATTATTGCATTAATCCGGTATGGAAGCATGAAACACCCAAAATTTCATGTTTTAACCAACATAACTATAACTATCTATTTTGATAATTCCTGATAAGTAAAGCAACAGTACCTATGGGCGCAAAAACCCTAGAACACGGATTTTTTCATATATCTGAGGAATCACAGTCTAAATATGGAAAATTATACGTGCTTTTGGGAACGTGGTATGATTATATTTTTTTAGATGTATCCAATTATACCCCCACAAAATGGGGTAAGTGAAAACAAATTATCTTCTCTTTTAAAAAGTTAATCGTGATGTCAGTTTGACAAACTTGAAATCCAGAAGCTACATTCCTCAAATTAAATTCCACTTTCGATATTTTGGCATATTAAAATTTAAAATAACAATCGCTGCAGGATTCGAACCTGTTCGGGTAGAACCCAATGGATTTCAAGTCCATCTCCTTAACCACTCGGACACCGCAGCTCCATATCTAACATGAATGCAGCAATCAGTGAATCGAATTATATTTGCATTTAAATAAGAATAATTTAAAATAAAAGAATCGCTGCGAACAGGATTCGAACCTGAGCGGGTAGAACCCAATGGATTTCAAGTCCATCTCCTTAACCACTCGGACACCGCAGCTCGATATAAACGATATATATGGTGATGGTTGAATTTGTTCTGAAAAAAATTGCTTCTACAAACTGTTTTTACGACAAAATCGTGAAGTAGTAAAAAATTTAATTGCAATAATAAAAAAATATTTAAATTAGCTCTCTCGTGCCATTGACGTCAGAAAATGTTTTTACCGAAAAACTGCACGAAAAAAAGTAAAAAGACGCCTGCTCGTTATTTGCATTCCTACTTTAAGGTTATTTAAGTATTCTAAGAAAGAAAAAATTATATTTCGAAGAAATTTTCAACAATTTAAACTCAAATATTGTTTAAAGTAAGCTGCAACTTACTGTCTAATTTGAATATAGTTACTAGTAGTACTTTTATAAACTATTTTAATGGCATAGCACTCACTAGTATTTTTAGAATTAAAAAAATTAATTCATATAAAATTTTGTGGAGGTTATGATTTACAAAGTTAAAGAATGATATTATTTTTGTTATAAAAATTTATTTTTTATTTAGGGTTCAGTTATTCTCTCTTGGATTGTTTCACGAACCCAAACCTTATCTTTCCTTAACCAAACATTGTATCATAAAACAAAAACAACAATTACCCGTAAAAATATAAAACTAGACTTGATTCCACGACAAATTTTGAAAGTAAAACAACGAAGAAGTTCTAAGTAATCAAAGATTGCCCATCTCCTTTTAGCAAAACAAATAATAATAATAATAATAATGGGGTTTAACCTCCGTTTCTCTGACATATACGCCTATAACAGAGGCCACCGACATCATTATTTGTTAATCTTTATTTATTTAATCACAAACATATTTACATTTACATTTTGATGTGGGTGGAGTCGGTTAATTCGTTCTTATCCAAGCGACGACAATGTGATCAAGTCTGCACTCCCATTAATTATAAATTGTTCACACTGCCGGTGCCTGAATTCGAACCAGCAACCTAAGTATAAATGAACAAACAGACAAAGACAAAAGCCTTAGACCGCTCGGCTATTTAGGCTCTTTTTAGCAAAACAAAGTTTTATATGTATTATCTTATTATCTATGACAATACCCACGCATGACGTCACTTTTGAGTATCTTCCTCTTTGATTAATTAGGAATTTTAGACGTTCATATCTTGCATATTAGTAACAGTTTTTAAAAATCAACTTCACCTTTCTGCACGTCCAGTGAAAATACTTCATCTGAAGTGATAAAAAAATTTTATCCGATCCCCAATTATAATCGAAATCCTTTGATGTTTAAAATTTGTATACAAAATATAGTATCTAAACAAACATAGATAATACAAAGTATATTAAGTTAAGTCCCGCTTAAGTTTAATGTGTAACGCTTAAAATATTGATGCTACGAACAAAATTTTGGTATATGTGTTCATAAAATCACCTAGTTAGTCCATTTTCGGTTGTATGTCTGTGGACACGATAACTCAAAAATGAATTGAGATATCAAGTTTTTATAGCGTGCTCAGGACGAAAAAAGTGACGCTAAGTTCGTAAATGAGCAACATAGGTCAATTAGGTCTTGAGTCCGTAGGACCCATCTTGTAAGCCGCTTGAGATAGAACAAAAGTTTAAATGTAAAGCGTTTGAATAGGGCTTTTAATTACTAATATTAAAATTTTGAAGAATTCTTCAGTTCTTTAAATGAACCAACTATCTTAAACGTATTTAAAAAAAAATTTTAAAAAAATTTGTGCCTTTTATCGAAAGTTGCTACATTGCTTGTACTTTCTTAACTCAATATCATTACGAAATTAAACTACGAGACCTTTTCAGGTTTCGTTCCGTTAAACCTTTAATCGATTTTTTTAAAGTGTGAAAGATTCACATGACCTTCGTTCAAAT
Source organism: Chrysoperla carnea (assembly GCF_905475395.1). Lineage (NCBI taxonomy): Eukaryota > Metazoa > Arthropoda > Insecta > Neuroptera > Chrysopidae > Chrysoperla > Chrysoperla carnea. Next base: position 139,581,606 of record NC_058337.1, on the reverse strand, counting down.
AATAAGAGATCTGTATCATCGTAATATTTTAACTTAACCCTTCACGTCACGGTAGTGTGTAAAATCATGTTTTTTTAATTTATATTAGAAAAGTAGGGATTTTAGATAAAACTTTATTTATTTAACTTAAACACTCTTATTCTAAATGCTGCTCAGATACTGGTAGAAAATGTAATTATTATTCTAAAACCTTTACTAAAACACATAATCTACTCATTTACAAATAAAATTTACAAAATTTAAAAAACCCCCGACAAATTTTTTCGGGTACGGAACCCGTATCTCGAATTTGAAACATATCTAAGAACACTCTCCATTAAATTGCCTATTTCCTTAAAGCCTTTTCCAAACTGAGCCGATTTGAAAGATCATCGCCAATTTTAATTTTTTTCGGGTATGGAAAATTCTACCACTTTTATTGTGATAATTTGTTCTCCTAAAATTTAGGGGCGTTTCAATCTTTTTGAACAACCTCTATCTAAATTCATGTAACCAAGTTGCACGATTTGAATTTAATCCCACGTTCACATTAAGATTTATGAGTTAACCAAGTAGGCCATCAAGGTCACTATTAACAATGTCTTTCAAAGTCTGGATCTGTTTTTAATAATAATAATAATATCAATAAAAACAGCAGACTGAAAAATGAAATTTATATGAAGTAGTCATTCTTTTAAACAACTAAATCAGATCTGGGCATGTTTTATTTATACAATGTGTTTAAAAAGTATTCAGAATGGGCTAATAATATAATAACATAGGGATCAGCTAAGTCAAGTGGTTTTGTATTCTTAATAATTTCGTGTAAAATTTTTAATTCAAATAATTTTAACTCTTTAGCCTAAATGGCCAAGCGGTCTAAGGCGTTTGCCCTTGACTGTTTGTCCATTTAGACTTAGGTTGCGGGTTCGAATCCAGGCAGCGGCAGTGTGAACAATTTATAATTAATGGGAGTGCAGAATTGATCACATTGTCGTCGCTTGAATTAGAACGAAGTAACCGACTACACCCACATCAGAATGTAATTGTAAATATGTTTGTAATTAAATAAATAAGATTAACAAATAATGATGTGGGTGGCCTCTGTTATAGACGTAAATGTCAGAGAAACGGAGGTTAAACCCCATTATTATTATAATTTTAACTCTTTAAGTAAAATTATTTATATAAGCCATGTGCATTAAGTATTAAAATTTAATCTGCAGTTAAAATTTTAACTCAAATACTTGAAAATTGAAGGTACTTGCTCTAAAATTCAGTTTCGAGAAAAGCTCGTTTGAAGTTTTGAGTAACAAAATCTTTAATACCTTAATACCTACAACAAAATCGATACCAAAAATGCATTTAAAAAATTGACTCTTTCGGAACATTTATCTCTTAAAAAACATTTATTTTGTAAAATTGTAATTATTTATTTTGTACTGGATTTGAAGAAAAAGCTTCCAATTTTCTTTCCTTATTCCACCTGTATTTTATTTTAATATTTTGTTGATTTAAAACATGACTTGAAAAAATTATATATCTGTCAAAATTTAATCTTCGATTTGTTACCCTCACGTTCAAAGTTCATTTGATTGGCCATTGTCTAATTAAGCAGCAAGATTCATTAACGAAATGAAACCTCGATTATTATCGTTTATAGTTTTGACAACTTTATTATTAAATTTAGACTTATTTTAAATTTTTATAAGAAGAAAAGTTTAATCAAAGAAAATTAACTACAATTTAAACTTTAAACTTTACAACTTGATTGAATTTGTGATAACTAAGTTATTCTTAAAGAAAATTGTTTTAACAAAAGTCGTTGCCATTTTTGTGGGGAACACTTTCGTAATTTAAAGTTTAGTTTTATACGCCTTACAGCTTTTTAGAAATACAGAAAGTTTTATTGGATGTCTGTTCGAAGACAGTTAAAGATCAAGTTTTAAATTCCAAAAAATGTGTCTAATAAAAATAAAAAACATATTTTTGTTCGAAACATTTTTTCGAAAAATTCATATCCATTATCATAAATAATTGTCAAATAAAATTTTATATTATTTATAAATTTTATTAAACGTCAAAATTAATATTTAATACTGTCAACTAAGAATTCTTTTTTAATGCTCACCTTGCAACATTAATTTATAGCCCGTAAGCCCATGCCTAAAAACTTTGCTTTACGCGTGTTGTTTATTTCTTGTAAGACAACGTCTTACATAAGAAAATTATCGATTTCGGGGTATTGTTTTTTTCGGGGCTAGGCAAATTTTTGATTACATTCCCAAACTTCAAATTGACAGTTGTTCATTTTTTGTTATTCTAATAAGAAGGTTATCGAATAATTTATGGAAAAATAATTTTTTCCGATATTCAATAAAACCTTATGTTTACGAGTTATACATTTTGATATGTGAAAAAAAAAACCTATTGTTCCAATGGTTGAAAACAGGGAAAAAAATTTTTTTTCATCTACAAAAATTAAATTGCAAATTGCTTCTTTGAAGCAAACTAGATAAAAGAATTGGGAATTTCTTAAAAAATTAAGGTTTAAATTAATATGCAATAACTCCAAGGTTTTGCCAAGGACGTTGGGTAGACAACAATTTTATTTTTAACCCCGTGAAGTAAAAAACGGGATGTTATAAGTTTGACCGCTATGTGTGTGTCTGTCTGTCTGTCAGTGGCATCGTAGAGCCTAAACGGATGAAACGATTTTGATTTTTTTGATTTTGTTTGAAAGGAAATTTAATGGAGAGTTCTCTTAGCTATGTTAGCTATGTGCGAATTTAAGATTTCGTACCCGAACAAAACTAAAAATTGGCGAAGATCTTCCAAATCGGCTCAGTTTGGAAAAGACTTTAAGGAAAAAGGCAATTTAATGGACAATGTTCTTAGATATGTTTCAAATGCGAGTTTAGGGTTCCGTACCCGATAAATTTGTCGGAGGTCTTTTAACGAATTTAACGACTGCGTAATCAAATATTCAACTAATTCAATTGTCGTGTTTTTAGATTTTCTGATAAAATAAAAAATTTTTAATTTTTTTTTCTTGGAAAGCACAAGAATTATATAACTATTATTATATAATTTTATATATTTTCGCTTAAATCCGGAGGAATATCTTTGCCCGACACGAAATCGGAGCCAACAAGAGTCGATCAACCATTTTCAAGTTATTATACGATGGTCTTTCGTATACATGTTCAAAGAGTGAACGTTAATGAAATGAATAAAGTTTTCAGGAGTGGGCTTACGGACTAATAGCTTTCTTAACATATGGTATGTGTATCGTGAAAGTCTATTTTACAATGGTTATGAGGTAAAAATTTGTGACTATTAATTTGAATGGACATAATTTTTATACATAAATAACAGATTTTGAACAACTTTGTGTAGTTATATTCATAATATAATAATATAAATAATAATAATTCTCCGTTTATTGTATTTAGTTCAACAACCTGATAGTGTAGTGAGAGACTATCTTATTTTTTTATACTTATGTTACTCATCTACCACTCTACGACTTACATTTATATACAGTGGAACCTGGTTAAGAGATATTCTCAAAGGTAGCTCCGGACTGCGTCCGTAAATGAGCTGGCGGAACAAATGAATGTAAACTTGGTATGGGAAGAAAATTGTGAAACCGGCGACTTTGCTAGAAATGGCACAACACTGCCAGACACAAGCATCAGTACCATTTGCGAACTGCAAGTTGCTCCTCAAAGAGGATTTCTTAAAAAAGGCCAATCTTAGGTGGAGGCGGTACTATAATATAAGACAGACATGGTCTGAGTACAATCATAGGCGTTCCGAAGATCTTATATCACTATCAAGGGCATCTGTTAGCAAAGTTGTTGCGGTTGTTACAGGACACTGGTTGGGCGGCAGAAACAATGTCTCATCTTTTCTGTCACTATACCCAGTTCTTGCCACGAGAAGATGGACTTACTTAAGCCAGCCTCTCTTTGACGACCTCTCCGACCTTAAGTCCGCCGTCGTCAAAGCACTCCTGCTATTCTTAAACAGCTCCAAATGGTTCATGGAGTAATGGCCGGGGATCGGCCCACGCTGTGTCCCACCACAGAACAGCCACTCTAACCAAACCTAACTTAGAGGTATTCTACTTACCCACGGTCTCAGTTTTTTACACACTGATAACGAATTGAGCCTTTCTTTTCGGCGTTTTTCAAATAAACATCCGAATGATAGCAAAGCAAAACTTAAACTTGAGGTTCAAAATTAGTTAATAGCGGAATTTGCGAATAAGAATAAGTAAGTAGAAGTAGAAGAGTCATGTATGTTTCAGCGCAGTTGGATGGTACACTTTTCCAAAAAGGGCAAACCTAGGTGAATGTTGGAAACCTCGGAAGTTGGAGGGGATAGATGACGTCATTGACCAATAGTAAATCAAGATGGCGTTGGGAGGTGTGGTGGGGCGTGGCTGACAGAGCGTTAGTGTGTTTCTTGGCGGAAGTGGGGCTTAAAGTGGTGGGCGCGGTTTTGGAAGTGGGGGTTAAAGGGGGCGGGAATTGGACGTTAGATGAGATAATCGAGCCCACTTTCAACCCCAAAGTATGGTACACTTTTCCAAAAAGGGCAAACCTAGGTGAATGTTGGAAACCTCGGCATTGACCAATAGTAAATCAAGATGGCGTCGGGAGGTGTGGTGTTGGGGAATAATGGCTGCCTAAGCATTGATGACGTCATTGGCTTTGACCAATAGTAGCACTGTAAAAATCAAGATGGCGTCGGGAGGTGTGGTTGAATTGGTGGGGAGGAATGGCTGCCTAAGCATAAACGGGAAATTACCAGGTGACGTCATTGGCTTTGACCAATAGTGGTGCTTGACGGGGAGTGAACGGGGGGCGGGACGTTGACATTAGTCAGCAATTTTCAAGAATATGTTAATTTGACCTTGAAAAATATTGTAATTTGACACTTTAAATATACATGATAAAATTCAAGATACGTGACCGGATGTTAATATTTTTTTATGATTAAGCAATGTAATATGACACTTGAAATTTACATAATAAAAATACATGTTCAAACTTGTTTGAATGGACTTTGATCTTAAAATAATTTTACACGTGTCAGCAATTTTCAAGAATATGTTAATTTGACCTTGAAAAATATGATATCATCATCTTGTAACAAGTTCAAACTTGTTTGAAATAATTTTACATGTGTCAAAACACGTGACCGGATATTAATATTTTTTTATGATTAAGCAATGTAATATGACACTTGAAATTTACATAATAAAAATACATGTTCAAACTTGTTTGAATGGACTTTGATCTTAAAATAATTTTACACGTGTCAGCTATTCTCAAGAATATGTTGAAATAGATTTGACCTTGAAAAATATGATATCATCATCCTGTTACAAGTTCAAACTTGTTTGAATAAAAATACATGTTCAAACTTGTTTGAACATGTTTAAACTTGTTTGAATCGCATTAGATCTTAAAATAATTTTACACGTGTTATGAGATTAGATAATAATTTCTGCTGGTGGGGGGGATTTTTGGAGTGGTGGTAATCATATAAAAAAGGCGCTCGACATTACGGTAATATCAGTTTTCATTAAATATTCATAATATTAATCAAAATGAATAGAGCAGAATTAAAATTATTAGATAGTTGTTTAGTGCGACCATGCATAAAAATGGACTACTTGCCACTGAAAAAAAAATTAAAAATACTAAAAATGGAGCGGATTCTAACGATACATGGGCCATCAATAAAAGTTTTACTGGATATAAGCCTAGATGGTACAGAAAACGAGGGTGTTTTTCTACCATCTAGGTTTGCAGTGTTGACGGACAACATGATTAAATTATTTAACACAAAACCGGGGTATTTGATGGTGGAGGAGAAAATTGGAAGAAGTCACCAATTAACGCTGCGCCTATTCGAAGATGATGTTAACGAAGATTGTGTTGACATCGAAGAAGAAAGTCAAGCATTATTTTAAAATCATTCCTATATTGAATTTTGTTACTGCAAGATATATATATTTTATTGTTATACATCAGAAATTTCCGAATAAAAAATCATTTTATAAAATCTATGTATTTTTATTTTTAAATATTTATAATACAACACTGTTTTTTTAAATAAGAAACTTACAATAAAAATAATATTTTTACAATGTGATATTTTTTATTTTTTTTTATAAAACACAAATATGTTCACAAAAGCGGTCCACTATGGCATTTTTTTTATTGTTACAAGTATGTTCGCAAAAACACCGTTCATACTGAGTTCTCAATAGGTTATGATGTAATTTTAAAAATAAATATAAAATCTAAACAGGTCTAATAAGAAACAGCTCGGTTTAATACTGGTCTGTATCTAAACAGGTCTGTATCTAAACAGGTCTGTATCTAAACAGGTCTGTATCTTAACAGGTCTGTATCTAAACAGGTCTGTATCTTAACAGGTCTGTATCTAAACAGGTCTGTATCTAAACAGGTTCAACTTAGCTAGCTGTTTCGCTGTCTGAAGCGTGTTATCACATGAATGCTTGCAAATTAAGTGACCCATATAGTTGATAGACAGTGCTTAATAATCTAACAAGCATCATCATTCAACCCATATAATATGCTCTTTATATGGAATAATAATAAATCAACTTTTACTACAGATTAGATAAAAAAATTTACCCTGCTGTATTATCGGAGTAATTTGGAGTAATTTGGAGTAATATTGGAGTAATATCGGAGTAATTTGGAGTAATATCGGAGTAATTTGGGGTAATATCGGAGTAATTTGGGGTAATTTGGAGTAATATTGGAGTAATATCGGAGTAATTTGGAGTAATATCGGAGTAATTTGGGGGTAATTTGGAGTAATATCGGAGTAATTTGGAGTAATTTGGAGTAATATCGGAGTAATTTGGTGCAGTATCGGTTTGATTTGAGTATTTGTATGTTTGCACTTATTCCAGAATCTAATCAAATTATGAACTTGATATTTTTAAGTCATCATTTAAGGTAAATTCATTATTTTGAATTAGAATTCATATTGATTCACAAACATCTTCTACACTTATACCTAGGATTGGGAAATATGATGGATGTATTTTTTAAAATAATAAAAATGTTTTATCTTGATAGACTGTTTTATTTTTAATAGAAAAATTATTCATAGAACGTATTACTAAATGATTTTTAATAAGAAATTACTAATTTTATGTTAAAAGTTAATATCAACTTGTTATTTAATTATATTTTTTTTTCGCAAGTGATGAATTATAGACAGTATTTCTTTTCCAACATCAGTAGAATATAGACTTCTTAATGTATCAATTAATACATTGGGATCAATATTATAATAAGAAATATTTTCATCAACCTCTAGGACACTCTTACTATTCATAGCTGATTCATATTCCTTGTATTGTTTAGTTTGTGAATTATCCAATTTGCTTCTATCACTACTCATTTTCAGATTAAACTTTTGATTGCTACTCTCTGATTCATTAAATGAAATATCATCATATGATTCATCATCATTTGGTTTTAACTTTGAAGTTTTAGCAACGATAGATTCCGAACACTTTGAAGAATTGCTCAATGTTGGTTTTCTTTTACTAGATTCAGCAATAGAACAATCTTTATCATTATGTATATTTTGAATAGCATTGTTGAACCTTTGATTGCTACTCTCTGATTCATTAAAGGAAATATCATCATATGATTCATCATCATTTGGTTTTAACTTTGAAGTTTTAGCAACGATAGATTCCGAACTCTTTGAAGAATTGCTCAATGTTGGTTTTCTTTTACTAGATTCAGCAATAGAACAATCTTTATCATTATGTATATTTTGAATAGCATTGTTGAACCTTTGATTGCTACCCTCTGATTCATTAAATGAAATATCATCATATGATTCATCATCATTTGGTTTTAACTTTGAAGTTTTAGCAACGATAGATTCCGAACTCTTTGAAGAATTGCTCAATGTTCGTTTTCTTTTACTAGATTCAGCAATAGAACAATCTTTATCATTATATATATTTTGAATAGCATTGTTGAAATCAGAGGTGTGACAACGCTGGATGTGTCTATTTTTATTAAATTTCCGAGAAAATATGAGATCACAGTATTCACATTTAAACATGTTTATCAAAAAAAAACTGTATCGGTTGTGAACTGATTGATGGTGTATCTTGAAATAATAGGTCTGTTTAGAAACAGGTCTGTTTAATACTGGTTTTAACCTGTTTAATACTGGTCTGTATCTGTTTAATACTGGTTTTGATCTGTTTAATACTGGTCTGTTTAGAAACCAGTCTTGTTTTCAGTATATTATATTTTCTTCCCTTAACTCTTGTATCAAACTATTGATTTCATTTTGATGGTTGAAATTTCCCGCGTCACGTGATGCGCATAACAGCCGTAATCTGTCGCAAAGTTCGTCGATTGTATTCCAGTACACATAATCTATGGGATTATTAGTTACTCGTGATAATGTTAGACCGCTACCAGAAGCAGGAGCCGATGGGTATAGATGTTTCTTAATGATTTTTTTATACTTTAAACCTCTAGTTCCTTGAATTTGACCCCGAGAGTCATAATTCCGTCTATTAGCGTTTGTTGATGTTACAATTTCTAAATAGTTACGCATGTCTTGCTCTGAATAATGTTTTGGTATCTGTTTTACTAAAAGCTCATATAAACCTGATGTCCCGTCGTACCATTTTTCGTTGACTTGTATATCGTTATGCTTAATGTGAACAACTGAATTACCTACATATAATCTATCAGCAGCATTATCATAACGTAATCCGTAAGTATTATCGATAAGCTTATCATCTTTATTCGATAATATAAAATAAATGTATTTACCGGCCATATCTCCATAAGTCTTTGTAAAATGCTGAAGTGCATGCTGATTATTCTCTGGTGATTTTATAATCTCCCTAAATACAACATCAGGAGTGTGTAATGCATCATCCTCATAGGTGTCTGATAGATTTTGTTTTGTGACTACTGGAGTATCTTCAAATAATTTTCTAGCCTTCATTGGCGTATAATTTAATAGTTCATCTTTATTGTCTTCTAAGGTATCATCTTCCATCTTGCGTTTTATATTAATTCGAGTAAAATCATTTTTGTTCTCTTGTTTTTCTACTAGCTTATTCAACGGATCAGTGATGGGCTTAAATGTTTTTTCTAATGAAATGGTCGCTGTTTGTTCATCAGCTTTGAGTGCGTTATACTTTTTCTGTATAATATCTCTCAACTTAGCTAGCTGATTCGTTGTCTGAAGCATGTTATCACATGAAAGATCACAAATTAAATGACCTATACAGTTGATAAACAGCGCTTAATAACCTAACAAGTATCATCAATCAACCTATATAATATGCTCTTTATAAGGAATAATAAATCAACTTGTACTACAGATAAGATAAAAAAAAATTTTATTTAAAAAAAATTACAATTTTAGATTAAAACAAAATACAAAATATGAATAAAGACAATTATTTTATTTTTTAATATTATTTATTGTTAAAACTTTTTTAATCATTAACACTAATTTATCAACAACAAGCACCTCCGTATAAAGATCTATTAAAAAAATAATGTAATAAATACATAATAATATTTGTAGTACATAATAATGTTTATGTTGATAGATGCATAGAGCTTTTGATACACTGTCATTCTTATGGAGTGGTTTTCCACCATCCAAATTTTCAATGTGGACTGCCCTTGTTGAATTTCGAATTAATTTTTTAATCCAAATTTTCTTTTCTTCACCTTTGCAGTATATTACATTATGATTAGCAATATGTGTTAAAATGGTTGATAACTCACAATAATCGGTGGCTCCTTGATTCCAGTATAAGCCATGGTAATTATTTGAGAGCCAAATTGTTTGTTTCTTATCTGAATCACTTAATGTGTTAAATGGAAATGGTGGTTTGAATACATAATGTCCAAAATGGTTCCCATTTGTATCCACAAAACTAAGTTCTTTAACGATGAATTCATTGTTTACTTTGAAACCCTGTACGTCCACTATGTACGCCATTTTAAACTACTCTATTCACAATATTCGTGAGTGGATTGTATTTAAATAATCGATCATGGAACACTATACAATACGCACGCGTTTTAGCTGGGAAATTAACACTAGCTTCAAACTCAACGCGCAAGTCCACTGTTGTAGATTTAAGTGACTCTGGGTGCTTCGAACAGTCAATGACAAATAGAGGTGATTTATTTATAAACGTTTCTTTATCTAGCAATGGTTCTGTTATAGAGCGTCTATAGTACGATTTTTGAAAATTACAATACATTTCATACAGTAACGCTGTTTGATTATTTGTGTAATTTAGATTCAAATTCACATATGGGTAGGCTTCACCATTTAAATAGACTTTCAAATTTGTTATGTTACAATGGTCAAACTGACTGGAATCTTTTAAAATGTTGCGGTCACGATTTGTTTGGAAACAGATAACAGCGTAGTTAGGACATTCTACACTAGTTTTAACACTCCACACATGTCTATCAGTTAATGGTAGTTCTGGTATAAGTAGACATTCCATTGATCGAAACCATAACCTCAAATCATCATTTTGATTGACTAAGTTGTATAATTCGACTCGCATTTTATCAGACACTTTAACGTATGGAACACACCATTCTAATTTGTTGATTTTAATTTTAGGTTTGCTTGTTGCGACAGTTGAGGTAAAACAATTAATATCATCATTTGCACGAACAATAACGATTTCTTGTTTCATGTTTACGAGAATTTTAGGATAATCTTCAAAAAAACCCATATACATTTTCAACGGAATACGAACATTGAAGTAACCAGCAGCATTCTTTTTAAAATTTTCACCAAAGCCAGCATTCTCTAAAGCTTTACTTTGATTTTCGTTTAGGGATAGATAGTTTTTTATAGTGCTAACGATGCCTACGTTATTAATCACATCAATTACCTTACCACCAATTTCATAACGAATTTCATGAAACATAAATGATATAGCATTCGATATGAAGCTGGCTGCATTTGTATCATCATCATCAGTCACTTGACCTTCGATATTTAAAACACTTTCACTTGGTAATGTGTACAAGTCTTGTGATTGAATGCAAATTCTACTCTCATCGCTTGATTCAAATTTCGATGAATTATAAGCTTGGTGGTTGTGATACTCTAGTCCTGTAATAACATTATCGTACTCAGGTACATTGGTCACTTCTAGTAATTCTGCCATTCTTCTTCTTCTTAATACAATTGAATTTTATTCGTATAACTGATTTCTTTATTTTAAACCAGCAACTAAATTTTACCCAACAATTGGCCGTTTTAGTTTTAAGCCAATTGATTGAAGAAATTTTCTATTTTCGTATGATAACTGTTTGTGATTATTTATTCTATTGTTGCTCGATTGAGGTTGTTTTATGAGACGGTTTGTAGAAACACTGCCTCCAACATAACGTGTAGGATGATTAAATACAAAACCCATTATATCTTTTTCAAGTGTAATCCAATTGTAATGTTTTCACCTCGAAAGTTAACTAATTTACCAGTTTGATCCACTAACGTGAGCGTAATGTTGCTTATAGTTTGACAGTTGATTGGTAAATAAATAACATTCATAGGATGTATCACAATTTTATAACCTGGTGGTAGATTTGGTGAAAAATGAAACAATGTGTGACTGATTTCATTGTTATGATACGATCCATTTGTAATATTACATTGAACATAAATTGTTTCTACAGGTAAAATATTAACTGTATTGTCACTTTCATGCCTTTTATTTGCATCTAGTTTTCGTTTATTAAATCCCAACATGCGACAAACAGAATCTGATGGTTCACAGTTTATTATCACAGTACACTTTATTTCACATTTTAAAGTATTTGTATTAGCATTTATTTGTAGTGTCACCTCATCGCCTACAGCTTCTTTTAAATAACGTTCAATATCTTCAACTTCATAAGATCCTGGTGGTATTTCTATGACTTTATCATCGTAATAAAACATGTTATTGTAGCTGTGTATATTAGGTATGGAATTGTACCCTTGTAAATCTACTAGACCCATTTCATAATTTTCATTTTTATCTAATTCAATTGGTGGAGAATAGTCTGTTGTTAAAAAAGAGCTATTCCCTGTAAAAGTAAGCATGTATGACATCTTGATTTTGAATGAAGTGAATACAAGACTTGCTGGTTTATTTATTTAATAAAAATTGTATACATAGATGTCCACAAATCGGAGTATTAAACTGTTGTTGCCTATCAAAATTATATTGAATGTCACATCCGTTAAAATATTTAATGACTTCCACTGGCGGTCTCAAATTTCCAAAACTATCATAATAGATGACACTTCGATTGTACTTTTTATATGCCGTCCAGTGTGTACCACTATTTTTGGATACATCATGGTTGATAATTCCTGTTTCATATTTATATGGTCTTTTGGGTAGGGTGTCACGCATAAAAACACCACGAAAATACGGAATTTTAAATTGTTTAGCATACGCACGTAGCTCCGTATCGTAAAGTGCTCTACGTGGTAGCGTTTCAATTAGTTTTTTGCTAAATATAATCCCATGCCTTTGTTGTACGGTCTTAAATACAAGCCTTTACCCATTGCTATAGCTTCCATTGTTTTGTTGTGTCTTTGACTCTCATTAAGTTGATCACGAGCACTTTTATAATTTGTAACGGCTTTAGCAATACCCGACGCTCCACCAGCCAAAGCACCTAAAGCAGAGAGTCCTGCGAATATTGGAATTAATGGAAGTACACCACCAGACTTTGGAACTGGTATTACACGTGTGGGTGCTTTAATACGTTGACCTCGCACGGCTGCTTTTGCTATTTTTACAGCTGCTTTTAAGTCCGTTGGTTGTGATTTTTTCAATGCATTTCGTGCCTTTCGCACTGATGCTGTAAAGTTTATAGTTTTCTTTGTCTTTTTCGTCTTTTTCTTTTTTAATCCCATACCAAGTGAAGTTTTTGTCTTCATGGCGCCTGTAACGAATAAAGCGGATGCTTTTTCACCAATTGTTGAATCAGATGCTTTGGCACGTTTCCAAGCGGCTTCAGCTAATTGTTTATCTGCTAGATGACGCTCCTTTAAGTCTTTACTTTTTGAATATGCTATATCATGTACCATACAAGCCTGATCCAATGCGTTTTTTGGTTTATCACCACGCGCTAATCGTTCTGCCAGCTTAGTTCCAGGTCCACAATATTGATAAGTTGGTATGTGTAACTCAAACGGTAATTTATTTATAAGTGTGTTAACAATACCTCTTCCTTTGTGTTGTTGCTTCTGATGTGACATACTACTAAATGATTTAAACAATTAAGTTCACATATATTTAAATGTTTATAAAATGGGTTGTATTGAAATTTTAGTCTTAGTTACATTAAAAATGCGTTTTCATAAACAACAACCCGCTCTGAGTGTTGAAAATTTAATACCAGAAAATACAGATACACAAACATATCATGGTCCTCTATTTTCAGATTCACTACGAACAATAATATGTGGCCCTAGTGGTTGTGGTAAAACCAATGTTATGTTGAATTTAATTTATGATGAAAACGGTTTACGCTTTGAAAACATTTATGTGTACAGTAAATCTCTTTACCAACCGAAATATCAATTACTAGAAGAGACTTTAAAATTAGTGGAAGGGGTTGGATATTTTCCATTTAGTGATACTAGTGAAATTCTTAGTCCGAATGAAGCTCGAGAAAAAAGTCTTTTCATTTTTGATGATGTGAGCTGTCATTCACAACAGAGAATTAGAGAATACTTTAGTATGGGTCGTCATCGAAAAATTGATTGTTTCTACCTATGTCAGAGCTACGCACGTGTTCCAAAGCATAACATAAGGGACAATGTTAATTGCTTGGTGTTATTCAAAACGGACGAAATGAATCTAAAACACATATTCTACGATCATGTTGGCTCTGATATGAATTTTCAAAAATTTCATGATTTATGTCGACATTGTTGGAGTTCACCAAATGGATTTGTTGTAATAATGAAAAATTTCTCTATGAATGCAGGTCGTTATAGGAATGGATTTGATGAATTTATTGAACTGTAGTGTCACCAATACTTTGTGTGTTTTTTCAGATTCATAATAATAATTTTTTTCTGTAAATTTTTTTTAAAATGTAAATTTTAATCATTAATAAATACAAAAAAAATATTTATAAGATTTTTATTAAATAAAACCTTTATTCTAATCTCATAACACGTGTAAAATTATTTTAAGATCTAATGCGATTCAAACAAGTTTAAACATGTTCAAACAAGTTTGAACATGTATTTTTATTCAAACAAGTTTGAACTTGTAACAGGATGATGATATCATATTTTTCAAGGTCAAATCTATTTCAACATATTCTTGAGAATAGCTGACACGTGTAAAATTATTTTAAGATCAAAGTCCATTCAAACAAGTTTGAACATGTATTTTTATTATGTAAATTTCAAGTGTCATATTACATTGCTTAATCATAAAAAAATATTAACATCCGGTCACGTGTTTTGACACATGTAAAATTATTTCAAACAAGTTTGAACTTGTTACAAGATGATGATATCATATTTTTCAAGGTCAAATCTATTTCAACATATTCTTGAAAATTGCTGACACGTGTAAAATTATTTTAAGATCAAAGTCCATTCAAACAAGTTTGAACATGTATTTTTATTATGTAAATTTCAAGTGTCATATTACATCGCTGACTCAATAAAAAAAAAATATTAACATCCGGTCACGTTTCTTGAATTTTATCATGTATATTTAAAGTGTCAAATTACAATATTTTTCAAGGTCAAATTAACATATTCTTGAAAATTGCTGACTAATGTCAACGTCCCGCCCCCCCGTTCACTCCATTCACTCTCCGCCGACTACAGCGCCACTATTGGTCAAAGCCAATGACGTCACCTGGTAATTCCCCGTTTATGCTTAGGCAGCCATTCCTCCACACCAATTCAACCACACCTCCCGACGCCATCTTGATTTTTACAGCGCTACTATTGGTCAAAGCCAATGACGTCATCAATGCTTAGGCAGCCATTATTCCCCAACACCACACCTCCCAACGCCATCTTGATTTTTACAGCGCTACTATTGGTCTAACCCAATGACGTCCCCCCTCCAACTTCGCATTCAACCGAGGTTTGCCCTTTTTGGAAAAGTGTACCATCCAACTGGGTTGAAAGTGGGCTCGATTATCTAACGTCCAATTCCCGCCCCCTTTAACCCCCACTTCCAAGAAACACACTCCTGTCAACCACGCCCACCACTTTAAGCCCCACTTCCACCAAGAAACACACTAACGCTCTGTCAGCCACGCCCCACCACACCTCCCAACGCCATCTTGATTTACTATTGGTCAATGACGTCATCTATCCCCTCCAACTTCGCATTCAACCGAGGTTTCCAACATTCACCTAGGTTTGCCCTTTTTTGAAAAGTGTACCATCAAAGTGGGGTTACTTGAGGTCAAACTGGCCCAGGAGTGACTTGACTCTTCTACTAGTAGACCAACAGACAAAACGATGTTATCTCAGTTACAGAGGATATTGCATATAAAAAGCACTCGCTGTTTCAGTTATGGAGGTAGCTATGATGATAAAATCGAAAGAACGAATCCCAATTATAGAGGCTTGCTTCGTCCTACTCACAGAGGTGCCAAAGTGTTGGGACCTAAGCATATGATTTCCAGTTATTGCCGTTTCTCACTCATCCTGGTTTCATTGTAAATAAATGTATGTAGTATAAAAATGTATATTTTTCATTGAATTGAAAAACATATTATAATCTATATTTCTGTGTTCGATGGTATGTTTGTGCTTGAGTTAAAATTAGGAATTTCCGTTAGAAATTGAAAGAGGCTAGTTTATTGACTATTTTTATATAACAAAATGCGTTGAATATGATCTTGACAAAAAAATTTTGTAAATTATGGGTTTCATTAAATAAATTTCGATTTTTGCTCCAATTTCATAGGTCAATTTTTTGTATTATATAAATCTAAATTTTGTATTTCGACTACCAAGTAGTCATCATCAGTATGAATTATTATGTAATTCTTTTATTGTAAATAAGCTAACTATCATAGGGACATAAAATTTATCCACTTCTCGTCAATTTGAAAGAGCATCTGACCAAGGTATTTAACTAACTATTAATCCTAATAAAGCAAAATTTTTTATGCAACGCTTGAAAATCTTAGGACACGTAATTTCTTCCGAAGGTAGGATACCTAATCCTGAAAAAGTAGAAGCAATTAGAACTATGCCTATTCCTAAAAACCTTAAGGAATTACAATCATTTCTTGGAATGGCAGCCTTCTTCGCTAGATATATACAGAATTTTAGTACTATAGTGGCACCTTTAAATGCCTTAAAAAAGAAAGATGCTAAATTCATTATAACGCAAACACATGTGGATGCTATTAATAAACTTAAAACAGTGCTCACTACGGCACCAATTTTACGATTCCCTATTTTTGATGACAAACATCCTTTCATAGTAACTACAGATGCAAGTTCTATAGGTGTAGGTGCTTGTCTAATGCAAAAATTTGAAAACAAACTACATCCAATTGAATACTGTTCGCGAAAACTTAATCCAGCAGAATCAAAATACCCAGTATACCAACTGGAATTATTGGCTGTTTTACATGCATTAAATACATTTAAAGACTACCTTTTAGATCGAAAATTTATATTACGTACTGATTGCAACGCTTTGGTGTATTTATTTAATACACCACAACGTTTTAATAAACTTTCCAGATGGTTATTAACTATCTCGAAATTTAATTTTACAACAGAACATATTAGAGGCACAGAAAATGTAGTAGCCGATTGTTTAAGTAGATTATTTTGTGAAAATGAAACAAATATTGAGGAAAATATTCAATCAAAAAACATAGAACCAATTACACTTCTTAATCAGATATTAACTGACCCCAAAGGTTTTTTATCTATAAAAAAGGAACAAAAAGCTTCTCCAGATTGTAGACACATTTACCAATTAATTAAATCAGGTTCAAATGTACAAAATTTTGCAATTCGCGATGGCTTATTAGTTCGTTTTGTTGGGCGCAATAGAAATAAACGTATTGTTCTCACAGATTCTTTATTGGACTATGTATTAGATTACTTTCATTCCTCAGTATTTGGATGTCATTCAGGCGTCACGAAAACATATCGTGAGATAGCCAAAAGATTTACATATCCTGACTTATATAAAAAAACTGTAGATTATGTTAAAAAGTGTAGTGTTTGTGCTACCTGTAAACCAATAAACTATAAAATCTCAGCACCTGATGCATCAATTAGTGAAAAAAGTATATATAACAAACTATATGTGGACTTTATTGGACCCCTAATACCTTCTGCAGATAATGGCTTCAAATATATTTTTGTTATTACAGATGCTTATAGCAAGTTTTGTTGGGCCTACCCCACTAGGAAAGCAACGTCAGCAGTGGTAATTAAAATTTTACATCAACTCTTCATGGTATTTGGATTTCCAAAAGTTTTAATTAGCGATAATGCTAAAAGCTTCAAGTCTAATAAATATACACAATTTTTATTATTAAATGGAATTCGCATTGGTTATACCTCGCCTTACCGTCCTCAAGGTAATATCACAGAAAGAATAAACAGAAATATAAAAATAAATTTAACCTGCGTAATCAAACAATACCAAATGAAACATAAGGACTGGAATAAAATATTGCCATTTATAATATTCAATTACAATTCGACATATCACTCAATTATTAAAGCTTCACCAGCAGCAGTTTTTTTGGGTCGAACTTGGAATCAACCATTGGATTTATTACTAAATACCACCGATATTTTGGCTATGGAAAAACCTCCTAGTGTGGATATGGTCCAGCAGGCACTGCATAAAGCTACTGTAATGCGAAAAGCACGACGACATCAAGCTCCAACTGATGTTAAATTCCACGTTAATCAACTTGTACGGGTTAGACTACCACCTACAGCATCAAACATCAACGAAGACAGAAAATTTTCACCTCGATTCAGCGATGTTAAAAGAATCGTCCGTTTTACAACTCCAGTTAGTGTAGAATTAATTGATCCAAAAACTAACGAATTAACTAGAACACATGTCACACACTTGAAACGTGCTGAAGTGTTATAAGATGAACTTTTTTTTTAGAGGTGGTGAGTGAAACACAATCAAATATTACTTTTAGCTAAGACTCCAATCATTAGTTTAATAATTACTTTACCGATGCACAGATGTCAGATAAATATATATATAAGTTAAATTAATTTTCTTAAAAAAATCCTTATAATGATATGTATGAAAAATATTAATATTTTCTATTTTCATTTTTAATTTCTGAAATATTAAAAATACTTACAGTATTTTTGTATGTATGAATTTTTCATAAAAAAGAAAAAAACAAGTAATTGTTGGACAAGGAAAGATGTATACATAGCTAACATATAAATTATAGAAACAGCTATTTAAATTCATATATAAAAGCTAGTCACTGTGTGTCATACGGGCAGTGTGTGTACGCAGAACCAAATCAAAGGACGACTTCAATTTAACACTCAACAACATGGAATAAAGAAAAATATATATACATCTTTCTTCGAGCAACAAGGATATGTATAAAAGTCATTTAATTTAATATTCAATTTCAAAATGTTGTGGTGAGAAATAAAAAACATGCATTAAATATTTTAATTTCATTTTGAACTTTATCTTATTTCTTTAATAAATTTGATACTTGTTCTTTTAATTCAATCTAAGTGCTAAATGACAATCAAATAAGATTATTTTATTGAATTGTAAGCAACTTTAGATAGATGATATAAAAATGTTATTTTATATAGTATTGGAATGATTTATGTAACTTTTTTGGGAAGTTCATGTGTTCTTGGTGTGTGATGAATTTAACACTCCAGAACATAGTTTAACATGAACCTTTTTTGTTGTTATATTGTTTTTTCTAAATGAGAAATTTGTAACTAATTATTTTTTTTGTTGTTGCATAAATCATCCTTGCTAATTTTTTTTTTGAAACATTTTGTTTCTTTTATATATGACTAACTCATTATTTTAGACTATGTCATTTATATATTTATTCTTTTTTTAAAGATTATTAAGTAAACTTTTTGGATTCTTCTAATCCATTTAATATATGGTTAACTCTCTTTACAGAGACGATATCATTTTGTATTTTTGACTATGTCATTAATATTTAATATTTTATAGAGTTTATTGAGTAAACTTAGGATTATTTTTAATCCTTTTAAAATATGATTAACTCTCCTTTATAGGGACTATATCATTTTGTATAAACTAAAATGGTCGCTTGGTTTGACAAAATGTGGTATGCATTCATTGTAATATGTTTTTGTTTTTTTTACTTCACTATTTTTGAACTTGTTGAATGCGGTACGCAATTTGTCGAATCAAGTCACTTGTATATATAATTCTGTTCTTTGCCTTTGTATGGACTATTTTTTTTTTTGAATAATTGTGAAAGAATGTTGGTTACGAAATTGAATTTAATCTTTTTTATTAGTAAAGAATAAAACTCGAATTTATTAAAAATTTAAATACTGCTTTCATTGTTTTCTCTTAATTCAGATTTCTATTTCAGATTAATTAATTTTCACGCTTCCACGTAAACATTTATGAATGAATTGAACTTGTTACATATATGAGATTGAGTACGGTTAACTCGTGGCTAGAATAATCTAGTTCGAGAGAATATCTCGGTTAACAACCATTCTTATTAGTACTTGTTCATTTCACCCTAATACAACATTGCAATATCAATTAACTATAAATTTCGTTTCAATTTTTATCAAACCCTATTTTCTTTGTATCAACATTCGAACTATAACTTAGTCTTGTTTCGTGTTACAAACCAATATTAAATTTATTTTAACTATCTTATACTTTTTTTAGTGATGTCCCGGATATAAAACGATATAAGTAATTGTACACGGTTACTCAAATCTACGCATTTTGCTCTTGAGGATATTACTCCATGGGTGACGCCAAAAAGGGACAGGTAGGGGGAAACAGCCCCTCCTTTAATAATTCACAAAAATGGCTCAAAGCACCCACTTGCTTTAAAAAAGTTAAATTCTACTGAATTCAAAATATCAGTTATCGGATGAGCTTAGTATGAAATTACAATTCATCAAGTTTCCAAATTCAAAACGTCCGTCCGCAGACGGACGAAGGGACGGACAACCGAAAATGGACTAATTAGGTGATTTTATGAACACCTATTCCAAAATTTTGTTCGTAGCATCAATAATTTTAAGCGTTACAAACTTGGGACTAAACTTAGTATACCTTGCATATTACATATATACATGGTATAATAAATTTTGGCGATTGATCTTCTATATTTTTATTTGTACCTACAATTCATTCTTCATATTTTCCATCGGCTGGCAATTGTGCACAAGTTGTATTTGAGAAAAAAAGTACTAAACAAATTAAATTAACGTCAAGCGCCGTTCTTTACAAACCCTTAATGTTGTTAGCACTGTCAGAAATGTATGTCATATGAAATAAAATTGTATATAGGCTTCAAATGGTACCAATTATTAATAGCGTAAGCGTAATTGGTTAACTATCATAGATAACATGATAGCCATTCAAATTAAAATGCATAAACGTTTGAATTGAAATGGATAAACATCTTAAATATTGTTTTGCGACCTACTTAAATTAATTGAGCTAGTTATCGTTACCGCCCGCCCAAACAATGTATTATCAAATGAATGAATTCGAAATAAAATGACTATTTAACATGAAATATATTCTATTTGCCATTTAATTGAATTATTTCATATTCCACTTAAATAAGAATTAAAGTAAATCAAATCAACGTTTTAGAAACAGAGTATGAACATACATACCAACATACCAACACACATCAGTTTAAGTCTGTTTTACCTGCCCACAGTCGTTATTATGCCATGCATATATGAAATATACATAGTATATTAAGTTTAGTCCCAAGTTTGTTAAGCTTAAAAATAATGATGCTAGGAAAAAAATTTTGGTAAAGGTGTTCAAAAAATCACCTAATTAGTCCATTTCCGGTTGTCCGTCCGTCCGTCCGACGTAACTAGTGAGGTCAAGTTCGTAAATGAGCATCATAGGTCAATTGGGGCTTGGGTCCGTAGGACCCATCTTGTAAACCGTTAGAGATAGAACAAAAGTTTAAATGTAAAAAATGTTCCTTATCAAAAATTAAACAACTTTTTTTAACAACGTTTACCCGTGAGGGCGCCAATTAGGCGGAAATTTTATAATATATACTATACTTGATTATCAGTTATGTATGTGTCACATGTTTGTATGTGTCATGTGATAAAGAAATCAACACTGACTATGCATGGTAAACAAACAATTGACTGAGCTAATTGTCGAAATACCATGCATAGCCAGTGTTGATGACTCTATCACATTACACATACATACATACCACACATAACTATTCTCATAATTACATACTACAATATGTACGCCTAATTTGCTCCCTCACGAGTAAACAGTGATATTTACGAAAAAATGTTTCAAACAAAAGTTGTTTATTTTGATTATTTTTAACATTTAAACTTTTGTTCTATCTCTAACGGTTTACAAGACCCAATTGACCTATGTTGATTGACCTCATTTACGAACTCGATCTCACTTTTTACGTCCTAAGCACGCTATAAAAATTTCAACTTGATATCTCTTTTCATTTTTGAGTAATCGTGATGACAGACGGACAGACAATAGACAGACAGACGACCGATAATGAACTAATTAGGTGATTTTATGAAGAGCTATACCAAAATTTTGTTCATAGCATCATTATTTTTAAGCATTACAAACTTGGGACTTGGTATATTTCATATACATGATATAAAAAGTCTCTTCCTCATGATTAGGTTACAATGCGATGATAGGATTGTGTGAATTATATTTGTAGCTGGATGCAGTTGGAACAGACCAACATCATATGAGTATATTTTCTGATAAGCTAATTTAAAAACTCAATATTTCAGTATACGCGTATATGAATTTTTAATCAAATTAATGTCCCGTTTATAACGTAGTTTGTTATGTTCATTGCATGTATATTATGGTCGGTATGGTTGTACGGTCGTGGTCGATCGGTGGAGATGACTTTAAATGTTACATCGCAAAAAAACATCATCATACACAAATTTCAATTTTTATTTTTTATTTTTAGGTTCATCAAATGAGTATTGCCTGTGGTTTTAACACCCACATTAATAGTGTGTTGCATAATATGTTCCGTTATTAGTACACACGCGTGGGCGTGAGGAAAACATGTTTTCACTTTATCAACATTATACAAGGTGTTCTGTTATTGATAGCAGAAAATTATACCAGTAAATTAAGCTTATCAAGACAAATGGAAAAGCTCTTTACCAAATTTCGATCTGAGGCCTCATTCGAGAGATGTAACAATGGCAAAAATAGAAAGATTTATGAATTCACATACCTATGAAATTAGTATGTGTCACTTTAGAATATAGAGGGGACTATCATAAAACAATGACTGATTGTAAATTGATTTAATTGGGTAGCGAATACTAAAAAAAATATTTTGTTGTCTTTATTTATAAAGAAAAAAAAAAAAAAAACAACAACAACAACATATTAATCAAATTATTTCTCCAATTCAGAGACACTTAGACGTATGAGGTATCAAGTTATACATACCGGGGGGATTAAATTGTGTAATACATAACACATAATGTCTTAAGATTACACAATCAAGATCAAAGTCTGGTTTGCTATGAATAATAAAGCGAGTTTAATCATCTTTAAAACGTTGGGCTTGATTCTGATCTGATCAATTATAATTAATGGTCCTGAACGGGATACAAAACAAAACAAAATGCGTAAAAATTTCTTGTATAATGAGTTTCATCATATTCCAAAACAAAATTTTTCCTTAAAAATCACCAGAAATCAAGACAAAAATTTGTTTCCAATTGCGATAAAACTCGAATATTTGGTTAATTTGATCCCAAAAATACAACAATCGGATTTTTTCGCCGGTTAGATTAGTACTTCTTATGATAGCACTCTGAGAAATCACTGTGTTTCCAACAAATAAATTAACCTTAAAACACACACAATTCTGGCAGACTAAAAAATTTAAGTTTTAATTTTAGAATTTGAATATGACATGTGAATAATTAGTTGTGTAATTACGTTTGCAAAATAGTTAAAAAATAATTAAGTCAAATCAGTATCATCGAAAAATTTAAATCGTAACCTATTTTTCCATATATATGATAAAAATTTATGTCGAATAGAAATGCAAATCGAAATCAAATCCCAAATTTACATTAAAAATAATGACATGTTTAATTATAGATAAATTTTAAGTGGATTATCTATTACCAAACTCACTATTTACAATTTTTAATTGACATAAACGCATATTTAATTTTTCACACTAAGTGAAATAAAATCGATATTAAATGAAATTTACATAATTTAAAAGTAAAGCTCAAAGCAAAGTTCAAATTGTTCACTTGTTCTACTTAGAAATAACAATTCTGTAAGAACTGTGGATAAACTTTTACGGGAAAATTATGGTCAATTGAATCGTCCTAGTGAGCGAACAAATCGCATCATTAAGCAAAAGCTCGAGGAAACTGGAAGCCTTGAAAATAGGATAAGGCATGTGTACAGCCAAGAATACGCCATTGAATTTCTTTTTGTGGGGTTTTCTTAAGAGTCGGTGCTTTTAAATTTGGGGAAAGGGGTGATTTTGTCTATAACTTACCAGATGTCAACTTTTAGGTGCTATAACGTTGAAGATCTCTTGATGTAGAAGGATCAACAAACCTTCAACGTTGGAGCACCTAAAAGCTTACATCTGTCAAGTTAGCTTGCGGAACTTTTTAGCGAAACTTGCGAAAATACATAGAAAATTAACTGGCTAAAGTCTTCATAAAGGCTTAGTTTCTTTTTAATATCAGTCAAATATCAACTTTTTTTCAAACTATGTTTTTCCTGGAATAATTTCTTTGGATTTTATAGTTTTGCAGCGTGGTGAAATTTTTTATGAATAAATAAGCAATCAAAATTCATGTTAACGTTTCACCTGTTATTGAAGCCGTAAAAAACTGCCTTAAACAACATGACAAATTCATTAAACTCAATTTATTAATATATTTTTGGTGTAACAAGTGTACCGGGGCTTGTCGCTTATAACAATTAAATACAAAACTTAACACCTACAGGGTGTGACATCGAGCTTGTGTTTCATAGTACTTTTATAATTAATTTAAAAGTTGCATTTATTACAGTGAGATAAGATGGAAATCAGCGAAATTCTATTTGAACTTATTCAGATTAAATATGTAATACATAGGTATAAATGTATTATAGGCAAAGCTTAGGTTTAGGATTTTAGAATTGCTTATTATAGATGTTTACTCATTGAAAAAGGCTTACATGTTAAAAAACTATCATATCAAGTGTTTCTGCCAAAATCATTTGAAAAGTCGATAATTCTGAAAAATCAGAGGGATGGTGACTAAAGAAGGAGCCTCGCAGTCTTGAAAATTGTTAAATTTAATGGCTTCTTATAGATTTTTATCCACTGGAATATTGCAGATCTCAAAGTCTTCATTTGAGCCATTTTTTTGCTTTAAAATTGAACGTCATAGGAGGGAATGGATATTATTTTGTGATTTAGCACCCAAATAACCATATAATTTTCTAAAAATATCTCATGTAGCTAAGAATATGTAAATCCGAGGGTGACAAATATGAGATCCGCGACATTCGTTACTTGCTCTCGTGTTGTGTGGCAACTTCGTCTATCGTCTCGTGTTTGTCACCCTCGACTTCGACACATTAACCAAGAGATCTGAGATATTCTTTACATTTTCTCCCTGAATGTATAATATACTTTTTTTGCAGATCTGTGCCATCGATAACACATACTGTAATATGCATAAACTGAATAACTTTAATAAAATAATTTTTGTTGTAAATAATTTACAATATATGTGTTGCGTTTGTAAGAAAAGAAATTTTATAAAGTGAACATTGGCTTCCACGCAAAAGGGGTTTTAATATTATCAGAGGCGCATATACAATACGCACAGCATGATACTTTCTGTAATTTGAATATAAAATATTTTATTTTTGTAGGCTGGTATATCAAAGACACGATGGTTCAAAAAAATTCAGACATATTTGGTTATAGAGGTCAGACAAATGCATATATTTATAACAAATTTAAGGGTATATGGTATTAAAGACTATTTCCAAGATCCTTTTTTTTGAACTTCTATAAAAATTTGGTAATGTTTTCTCGAAGCGAATAACCACCAACGTGTTTCAGTAAAAAATCCTAGTGTAAATTTGATTAACTTTGAATGAGGAGTAAGTCTTAGACGATCTTCTGTACTGCCACCAATTTGATCTATTGTATTTCCTGTGCTTCAACTGTCAGAAGCTCTACATTTCATTTATTTCTTTTGAATAGAAATCAGTCTATCTCAAGGGATGGTGTCGTTTGAGAGGGGAGTACAGAATGTGTACGCCCCAACTACCTTTACTTCATGACAAAATCTGCGTTCCCTCCTAAATTGATTTTGTTTACCTATGCTTGCTTATTGAGTTTACACTGGCCAGTAAGCAGGTTAGTAAAATTAAATGATTTTCCCCAGTTGAAAGTGATGTAAAGCCTTTTTTCCATGAATAGGAGCCTTTTATAAGAGCCTCCAAAAACTCGTTCGACTCTTGGACCATATATACCTTTATTTTGTTTTTAATTGTGGTTTTCGGTACTCAAAGAAATTAGGTTTTGAGCCGTTTATCGGAGTATATACATCCATTTTGGGCTTATTTGTTAGCCCCTACGTTACCTTCGATTCTTGAGTCAGTCCATAATGACTCTGCTAAGTTTACCCAGCATTTATTCTCTTCAAAATTATTCAGTTTAGTTTCGATGCACTCCAAAACTGTTTTGTTTCGATAAACTTAAGCATTCTAAAAAATTATAACAAAAATCAAACTTTCAGCCTCTGATGTTTCAGAAACCAAGCCTGATATCGAAAAATTTTAGGTACTTACCTATACCGTCTCCGTGGAGTTATTACCTATTTCATGAAAAAAATTAACATCTACCTCATTTGCACTACTCATAAAAGTATATTCAATTGCTATGTGGATTTCCCTGTGTTACACTAATAAGCTCTTAAGGTGAGCACATCTACCTAGATCTATGAAGAACAGGAGTCTTAGTTATATTTTGTTTCGATTGACCAACGATAATGTTGTTCGATGTCATTAAATAATATTATTTTTATTTAGTTAGAAAACAAAAATAACTAATAAAAAAGTTGTATATTTAATCAGATGAAAAGTAGTTTATTAAACTTTAATATTATTAACGAAAGTATATTTATGGATTACGAAAATATATTTCCGATGGAAAAATGTTTCCTACAACAAATAATATTGTTTTTCTTCTTGTGTACTATTTATATCTTTGTCGGTTTTCTTTTTATACCATGTATATGAAATATATCAAGGTATACTAAGTTTAGTCCCAAGTTTGTAACGCTTAAACATATTGATGCTATGAACAAAATTTTGGTATAGATGTTCATAAAATCACCTAATTAGTCCGTTTTCGGTTCTCTGTCGTCTGTCGTCTGTCTGTCGTCTGCCTGACAGTCTGTCATCACGAAAACTCAAAAACGAAAAGAGATATCAAGCTGAAATTCTATAGCGTATTTAAGATGTAAAAACTGACTTCGAGATTGTAAATGAGCAACATAGGTCAATTGGGTCTTGGGTCCGTAGGACCCATTTTGTAAACCGTTAGAGATAGAACCAAAATTTAAATGTAAAAAATGTTCTATATAAAAAAATAAACCACATGTGTTTGAAACATTTTTTCGTTAACATGTAACTGTTTACCCGTGAGAGCGCAAATTGTATAGGATGTATGTTATGGCTAAATCAGTTATATATGTATGACATGTATGTATGTATAAATGTATGTATAGTGACAAAGTAATCAACACTGTCTATACATGGTATTTCAACAATTAGCTCACTCAATTGTTTGTTTTCATTTGTTTATAAATGATTGAAATTTTTTCTAGAATAACCGATAAATATCGAATTTTTTTTTTCTTAAAATAAGACAAAGATATTTACGATATTTATGCAATTAGAAAATATCATATTTTTATATTGCATGCAATTTTCCCGTTTTTCTTTTCTTTTCTAGTTTAAATATATGAATTGAAATGCAGTTTTATTAATATTTTTTGATTTCCAAAGATATTTTAACTTATATTAACATTCTTAAATCAAGAATTTCTTTAAAAAAAAAAACGTCATTTAAATTATTTATCATATTCGGTATCAAACATATGAATGACTTTATATTTGACTTTTACAATACAATAACATATTGTGTGCAAGTGATGCTTTTAAATTTGATAATATAGATATCGTTCTTCAATCATCAATACCCTAACTATAGTCGTCTTTGTTCAGCAAATGATGGATCTTCGATGAACTCATAATTTAGTAAAAATTTTGTTTTGATATCATCGACAACCTTATATTTATATGGTATTATTATAAACTATAAGATTGTCTAAAGATTTTAAATAGTTTTTAATCACAATGTCTAAATTTCAAATGCGAGTTTAGGGTTCCGTATCCGAAAAATTTGGCGGGGGCATTTTAAATTTTGTAAATTTCACTTGTTAAAATATATCTCTGTGTACTTTTACTTTTCATTTTCACAATTTTTCGATTATTTTAACTAGCAAAAATAAAATAATCGATTCATCGACTTTCAAAAATATCGAGAAAAAACATCGATGTTTGATTAATTTTTTTGCTTATTCGTAAGACTTTATATTTGTCTTAAACTATAAATTTTTTTTGAGGGTTATAAACTATTCATACATTCTTGTTGTAGTGTAGAAGTGTAGAATATATTATTGTTTTGTTTCATAAAAATTCAAACATAAAAACGTTATACGTTATACGTTTTAGTAAGTTTGTTTATTTATTTTCAGACTTTTATGATCGGTTTCATATGTTGTCTTAGGTCTAGAGCCGGGCTTAGTATTTGTCATTTCAAGACGACTGAAAATATTTAGTCAGGTACTTAAAAAAGTAAAAAATGTCAACTTTGGGAACAAAAAGAAGCTTTTGAAGAATTATTACATGGATTATTACATGGTGAATATTAATACATTAAAAAAAACTTTAAATTCGTTCTCCATGAAATTTGGCACGCTATTTTATAATACCAGGTTAGGTTAGGTTAGGTTAGGTTATATTGGCTGTCCACGAAGGACACACTTAGGCTATGGAGCCCATTGTGATACCATATATGTGTTTTACCACCTTTCCGCTATCTCAGAAATTAGAATATCTCAGAATTTAGAATAAATTTTTTCATAGAAGAAATATTTGTTTAACACGGTCTTCAATCATTCATAAATAACTGTCAAATACCTGAAATGGCCCTACACCTATTTAGTGTTTTGGTTTGTGTTGTGTATTGTATGTAACATCGAAAAAGATTATCGCTATTAAAATTATAACATATGGTAATAAAAATTGAGTAATTTCATGTATTATAACAAAACAACAATGTTATGATATATTATATGAAGATGATTTGAAAGTTACTACAGAATCGTTAAAAACATCAAAAATTATTTTATGATCAAAGCATACATGAATTTTACAAGGAATTTCAGATAAACACAAAGTGGAAGAGCCTAGTGTGGTTTTGTCAAACTTCTCTTGCATACCGGTTCAAATAGGAAAAATCACGATTGACTATTTTTATACCATGTACATGAAATATACCAAGGTATATTAAGTTTAGTCACAAGTTTGTAACGCTTAAAAATATTAATGCCATGAACTAAATTTTGGTATAGGTGTTCATAAAATTACCTAATTAGTCCATTTTCGGTTGCCTGTCTGTCTGTTTGTCGTCTGTTCGTCTGTCATTACGATTACTCAAAAACGAAAAGAGATATCAAGCTGAATTTTATAGCGTGCTTAGGACGTAAAAAGTGAGGTCAAGTTCGTAAATGAGCAACATAGGCCAATTGGTTTTGGGTACACAGGACCCATCTTGTAAACCGTTAAAGATAGAACAAGAGTTTAAATGTAAAAAATGTTCCTTATAAAAAAATAAACAACATTTGATGGAAACAGTTTTTCGTAAACATCACTGTTTTCCCGTGAGATTGCAAATTAGTATGTATTATATGTGAAAATCAGTTATATATGTGTGACATGTATGTATGTGTAATCTGATAGAGTAATCAACACTGTCTATACATGGTATTTCAACAATTTACTCAGTCAATGTTTTCACTTGTTTTAAAAATTAAATTTAATTAAAATTATTTTGTTAAGTTTACATAGATTTCCATAGTTTTTATTACTAATGTAAATTATTTTAATATTAATAATTATTATAAATTATTCATAATTATTCATTAATTAATTATTCATAATAAAATATTATTGTTAAATATAATTTTATTGTTATTGTCAAATGAAGTTTTATATTTTCAATAAAAATCTCATTATTCAGGTTAATTATTTGGTTAGTTATATGCCATTGTTAAAAATTATAACTCTAAGCCACGTAATCGCATTAATTTTGCTGATTAGTTCTCACATATTTCTTTTAACTTGTAACAGGTTAATTTTACTTGAAATTTTTACATAAGCAGTTTTCAGTCTGTATTAGAATTATTGCAGTGAGAAGAAGTCCAATTTGGTCATATTTAATTTATTTCATCTACATCAAAAATATAAGTATGAAGTAATACAAATATATTCGAAATTTGCACATTTTGTCCATCATTTTGCTCGAAAACTATCAGTCAGTTTGTTTTGGCATTAATCCTTAAGTGTCTATCAACACTTAATTACAGGTAGAGATAAAAATTTTGCACAAGCATAACTCGAACAAAACGAACAAACATGAAAATTCTGTACGAACGTGACTTAAATTAAACGAATATAAAAGTTTTACAACTGACTTCTTATCGTGATACCAACAAAATAAGCTGAAAAATCGTATAAACACTAAAATCATGAACAAAATCAATTCTCACTACTCTAGTTGCTGAGGTCAAATCCATTGTTGTGACGATTCAGCAATCATAATGCTAATTTTTGCTTTTTCGACCCTGTACACGCAATTTGCTAGCCAGTATAACTTTCTAAGTTCTTCACTGCCGGGCGAGGCCCGAGCAGGTAGCAACCCTATTCATAATTTCCTAAACTCTTTGTAGAATGTAAATCAATTTGATAAAACTGTGTAAACCGAGGAAGTAATATGCATTGTTTTTACATGCCAAAATTATTAAAGTTTATTGTTTTTTTTTTTTATAAGTCATAGTGACTCATCACCTGACAATAAAGATGAATGTTGTACATTAAAACGACTTGTTTGGCTGAGAAAATGTTGCTAAGATTTTATAAACATAAGTCTGCAAGAAATAATTATCTATATAAATCGCAACATATTGTATTTATTACAAGAGTGATACCCAACCGCTTCGCTGGGTTTAAAAGTAAAGGTTGAAAAAGATACCCACTAATTGTCAAGGAAATAAGTTAGTATGTATAGCTTATAACGACCATCGGGTATAATGACAAAATTTATTGGTCCCAGCAATGTCGTTAAAATCGATTTTGTCTCTATTATTATTGTTGGTAATAACAAAAGGCCTTGGCGTAGTCTATATAGTCATGACATAGGCTGTTGATTATTGCTAGAAAAATCGATAAAATCCTTCAAACTAAAATAAACAAATGAAAATTAGTAGGGGTAAATTGCGGATTCTGGCACATTTTGGACTGTGACGTAGTTTTCTTATATGACCTTGAGTGCAGAGGTCATTGAACTGCATTGGATGCATTTTTTTGGGAAAGTGCATTGCCCGAAGAGTCATTGCATTGTTTACTTTTGGGATGCACTTTTTGGGATGCACTTTTAGGAATGCAATTTTGAGTTCATTGAACGGATAATGACGTATTGTTTCAACAATTAATTCAACAATGAGAACCTTCTCACTCGGTAGTTGCTGCCCAATTGACGTATGAAGTGAAGATGTTAGTATAGAAATATACTTTTTTAGAAAAACAAGAGATAGCAGTGGGATTTGAACGCTGGTTTCCTGGGTGCGAGTCTGATCACTTAACCACTCGGCCACAGAGGCTAGTTAAGTATACGTCAAAAAAGTTGTATACATGAAAACTTTCAAAACTGGTTTTTTCAATTATAATATGAATATAATTATTTTGATAAGATTAATAAACTTTGCACCTGAAAATAGTGAAGGACATCTTTAATTTATTCTATTCTATTTTCAATAAACTTGAAGTATTTACGGAAACTTGACTTTAAAGTTCATCAGGGTAATTAAAAATAAAGACTAGTTTTTCAAATACGAATATTTAGCTATAATCAAAAATTTTTTTTGGGTATATAAAGCCATAAAAATCAATTTGTTTTTATATTCTGCTAAGCACAAGTCTAAAAGTGAACGAAGATTAACAATGGTCTATGGAACGAAAAATGTAAGTGTTTTAAAATATTTTTTTTCTTAAATTTTTTCATTTTTTTCTTTTTCTTTTAATTAGTCTATGAGCGATTGACATTGTGAAAAAACCGATCAAATGTTGTTAGAGGCTGCCATACGAATGGAGAGGGATTTAAAAAAAAACAAAATAATAAATAATATTATCCTTCCCAACTCTTTCCATTTCCCAACAGAAAACTATACCCCCTTAAACTTGGAGGAATATATATCGTTTCCTTCTATTTCCAACTCTAATTCGGAAAATGATTCAATTACAGAGATAAATAAGGCTGAATTGGATATTTATTTAAAGCCCGATCCCCCTAAAATCCATCACCAGACCAGCATCCATCAAGTAAATTCAACACCAAAAAAATCTGCTTATATTAAAAAGTGGCAACGATTTGGCTTCCATCCGCAGATAAAGAAAAGAGAAGAGAAAAATAAAAAAGATAATTTTGAAGAGAAGCCGTAAAAATACAGGTGAGAAGCATTTCTAATCATGTTTTATTTAAGCATTGCAATTTTTTACACTATGCGCTTTAATTAAAGATCTTCCATCACATCGTTCTCCTTCACCGCTGCCGAAAATATTTAATGATGGGACATCAACATCAACAGAACATGATAATTCTGCAAATAGAATTGATGAAGATTCTCATCCAAGCTGTGTGTCCATCTCTCCATCAGAAGAAAGCAATGACTGGATAGCAGTAACTTGCTTCAATAACAGAGTGTTTGCAGGGAGATTAGAGAACAAGGAAAATAGTAAGAATCTTAAAACTTTTTTTAAGCATAAGGAAACATTAGTTCAAAATAAAATTATGGAGTACTTATCATTACATAACTCAATTAAAATTTCACTAGGTTTAAAATGTGATTTCATATTAAAAAAGGTGATATGGAAGTTATCGACAATTTTCACTCTGTGTAAAAACTTGTTCATTACGATCAAGCGTCTGATTTTAACACATGGTATTATGATTCATTAACTAATCTTGACACTCGCTTGGAAGAGTTTCAACAAAGAGGATCGAATGCTGCTTTAGATAAAATAGTATGTTTAGAATTAAATATAGCAAAATTCGATCCTATGAAAGGAGGGAGTTATATTGCACTCCCCAAAAAAATTATTCTTAAAAAAGCTTGTGTCAACATTAAAAATAACGATGATTTCTGCTTTGCCTATTGTTTAATAGCACATTTTAAGCAACCAGTTAAAAATCCTCATATTGTTGCAAAATATCTACCAGATTTTAATAATTGCTGTATATTTGATGATTTTAATCCTTTAAATAATAACAACCAAAATTTGCATCAAATATATGATTTTAGGGGTGTTGAATTTCCTATGAAAATAAAAGATATCCCCAAAATTGAAAAAAACAATGACTTTTCGGTAAATGTTTATGGGTTATCAGATTCGGGTCTTGTAAATGGTCCATTATATTTTACTAGAGGGAAGAAAGAGAAACATATAAATTTATTAATGATCAGTGATGATACTAAATTTCATTATTGTTTAATTACAAATTTATCAAATCTCAAAAGTCAAATCATGGGAGGGCAAAAATCTTCTGTGATAGATGCCTTCAGCATTTCAATGAGAGACAAAAATATAATGAACATTTAGAATTATGTGAAAACATTAACAATGTAAAGATTATTTTTCCATCAGAAAAAGAATCCAAACTTAAATTTAAAAATTATAACCGCAAATTGGCTGTTTCCTTTGTTATTTACAGTGATTTTGAATGTTTTCTTCCTAAAGCGAGGGAAGATAACAATAATTCAAATACCACATATTTCCAACATCATGTAGCATACTCCGTGGCTATCCAGGTTGTTTGTTCTTATGACGTGAGGAAAAATTCTTATTATTCATACACTGGTCGGGATGCACCAAAATGGTTTATTGATAAATTAAAAGAGATTCTAGATGAAATAGAAATAATATATAAAACCATAGAACCTATTCACATGACACTGGAAGATGAAATATCTTTCCATTCATCTACAGCTTGTCATATCTGTGAAAAACCTTTTCTAGAAGGTCAAGTTAAGGTTCGTGATCATTGCCATCTAAATTCCACAACAGTGAATCCTTTATCAAATTACCGTGGTGCAGCCCATGAGGGGTGCAATCTTAATTTCACTCTTCCAAATTTTGTTCCAGTAATATTTCATAATGGTTCGCGATATGATTTTAATTTATTTATTCGCGAACTCGGCTATGATGATGGAGAAATTAGAGCCATCCCCATAAACAGTGAACGCTACATCTCTTTTTCTAAAAAATTGAATTCGTTATATGTCAGGTTTATAGATTCTTGTAGATTTATGCAAAGCACGCTTGATAGTCTAGTAAAAAATTTAGATGATAATCAATTTCATATTCTTGAAAATGAATTCGGGAAAGCTCATCCACATTTAGGCTTATTAAAGCAAAAAGGAATTTTCCCATATGATTATATTACTGGTTGGGATAAGTTGGAAGAGAACAGTTTGCCAGATAAAAAGGAATTTTATAATCAACTCACGGATAGTGATGAATAATGTGAGCATTCGAAAAATGTTTGGGAAAAATTTAACATAAAAACTTTGGGTGAATATGCTGATCTCTATTTAAAATGTGATTTATTACTTTTAACATGTGTTTTTGGAAATTTTCGTAAAATTTGTCAATCAACATATTCCTTAGATCCTTGTTATTACTATACAATCCCTGGGTTAACATTTGACGCAATGTTAAAAGTTACTCAGGTAGAGCTGGATTTAATAACAGATATCAATATTCTAAATTTTGTGGAGAATTCTATTCGCGGCGGATTAACCATTGCAGTAAAAAGATATGCTGAAAGTAATAATCCCTACATGCAAAATTATAATCCTAATTTACCGGAAAGTTATATTGTTTATTTGGATGCAAATAATCTCTATGGATTAGCCATGTCTCAACCTCTTCCATTATGTGATTTTAAATTTCTATCTCCTCAAGAAATACAGGATTTTAATATTGAAACAGATGTTAATGGAGAGTATGGCTATTTACTAGAGGTTGACATTAACTTTCCACAAGAATTACATGAGGCACATAACGACTTCCCCTTTTTACCAGAACATCGGGTAATAAATAAACAAAAAAAATTGGTAACAACTTTTTACAATAAACAAAAATATATTTTACATCTAAAAAATTTGCAACAAGCTTTAAAATATGGATTAGAATTAACAGCCAGACACAGAATCTTGCGTTTTCGCCAATCATTGTGGTTGAAAAAGTATAAAGATTTGAATACAGAGAAGAGGATGAATGCAAGAAATTCATTTGAAAAAGATTTCTTCAAACTCATGAATAATGCAATGTTTGGCAAAACAATGGAATCTGTGCGTAAAAGAAAAAAGTGTAAATTGGTTGCAAAATATGAGGGAAAAAATGGGGTTCGTAATTTGATTTGTTCTCCATATTGTAAAAAATTTACAGTTATTGGAGATAATTTGATTGTAATTGAATTAAAACAATCTGAAATAAAAAGTGATAAACCACTTATAGTAGGTGCATGTACTCTTGAACAATCCAAATATCCAATGTTTGAATTCCATCATGGGGGTATGGCTAAATGGAGTAAAAACATTGAGCTTATGTATTCAGATACTGATAGCTTTGTTTATCATATAATTATTCAAGACCCTCAAAATGAGAAAAACATTTATGAAATAATTCGGGAACATATTGATTTGTTCGATACATCAGATTACCCTGAAAACAATATTTATAATATACCGAGAGCCAATAAGAAAGTTTTAAGCTGTTTTAAAGATGAAACTAATGGTGAAATAATAAGTCACTTTTGCTGTCTAAAAGCAAAAATGTATTCCTTTAAGACTGAGTCAAGTGATGCTGTAAAAAAGGCTAAAGGTGTTGTCAAGTCCTCCTTAAAAAAATATCTTTTGAAGATTATGTAAATACTCTGTTTGACGAGGAAGGTAATGCTATGTATAGTCATATGTATACAATTCAGTCTAAGAAATTTAAACTATATACAATAAAGCAGATTAAAAAAACTCTATCTTCAGAGGATGATAAGCGTGTGGTTTTAGAAAATAAAATTAACACATTAGCTTTAGGTCATAAGGAGATAAATAATTTGTAATATATATTTGTAAATAATTTGTAATATATATTTGTAAATAAAACACCTAATTAAAAAAAATATTTTATTTATTTATACCGACATTTCATTTTGTTATAATAAATCCTTTTGAGGTATCCATTGAGAATCCTTGAACCCCAACCATTTTACAAGCACCATATTTTTCCTCCTATTTAAAATTTTTTCAACTAAATATATATCTGGATAATTTGTTTTCAATAATTCATGTTGGTAGAATGATCCTAATATTGGATTTCCTTTCAAGTCTTCCAATAGATATGTATATGGATGTGATTATTGTACTTTTGTAATCTTGAAAACTTCCATTGTCCAATTTGGCGTGTATTTCTTTTCAAATATATGTTTGTATTTGGATATGCGTACAAAATCACCAACAGAAAAATTTTTTTTTTCATTTTTTTGCTTGGATGGTTGATTATTATAAGCAGTTTTTAATAATTCCTCCTCATGGGCTTTAGTAACTTCACTTGGTTTCATAGCTATTGTCCGATGTGTTTTATTATTATAAACCGCAACCATTTTTTGAAGAATATCAACCCACTTGTATGATCCATTAAGTGAAAATTGTTTATATAACATATTTTTCAATGTTCTATTGAAACGTTCTATAATTGCACATTTTTTTGTAGAATAACTTGGATAAATATTAATTTTATACTCTTTCATTAACTTCAGAAAATGTGAATTGAAGAATTCTTTCCCTTGATCAATATGCAGATTCTTAGGTGGTGTAGTTCTTTCCAATATTTTTTCAAATGCATTTGTTACCTCTTTCCCAGTTTTTGTTTTCAGAGGTTCACAATAAGCAAATTTAGAAAAACAATTGATTACAGTAAGTATATATTTATAGCCCTTATTTTCTTTGGAATAATTTGTTATTTCTACTAAATCAGCTTCAAATAAATCATCTATTCCAAATAGTTTATATTTACGTCTAGGAAAGTTTACTCTAGCAGGTTTATGAATTTCATTTACAATTTCAGATTTTTCCATTATACACTGATTAAATGCAATGCTAATTATAATTTTATACAATAAATTAACAATTAATATTAAAAATATTGCATATGAAGCATATGTATTCACGTTGACATTCATTCTGATAATAATTTAACCGTTAACGATTTGTTTTATAAATAGAGAAAAATTAAGCTATAATACCACGCCCTCTCAATTCTGATAAAATGCTTATTATCTCATTTTCTAAGCCTAAATTTCCAGCGAGCTTTTCCGAATTTAAAAGCTTAAGACGTTATATTAATTTATTTGGATCAGTGTAATAAATTACTTTTGGCTTATGCAAGCTACGGTATGATATCCCCTCGCCTTCATGAAACAATTTTGAAATAATATCACGATATTTATTACTTCGTTCACCAGAAATTTGACCATTGCTCTTAAATTTTTTACGATGTACATTTGTTAGCTGAAGTATATGTTTATATGTTTCTAGATCTGCTTCATCATAATTTTGAGATTTTTTCTTGAATAATAATTCACAAAGCCCTTCAGTTAGCTGAAACATTTTTCCGTTAAGCTTCATATAGTCATTTTGAAAATCAACACTTGAATTTCCTATTTTCCAATCATCTTTCTCTCTACTAACACCAAAAATGTATTTTTTATCTGTTGAATTTAAATATTTTTGCATATATTTAAGTACATTGGGACCATATTTTGCTTCTAATGATGAGTCATCCTCTTTTTTAATGTCTAATATTTCTCTTTCATTTTTTATTTCATCTTTGATTAAAGGAGCTTTGGTTATTTTTTCAGATAACTCCTAAATCGGTTGTATAATGGGTTTGTATAGTGTTTGTAAATTTTGTTCCAATCTCTGCTCGCCACGTTTCAATAATAAATATTTGGCTCTTATATTTTTTCTGGCACTAATTATCCTGTGTTTAATTTGTCGCTCCTTTTCTATTTATTCATCCATTCTGAACAACTAACGATTTACATCTGATGCAGTTTAACCAACATCTTATGTATTTATAATTATATACTTATCAAACCCACACCTATATCGTCCATTATTTAATTCAGACTCCTTATCGATAACAATAAAACCATATTTATTCTTCCAGCATTCGCCACAAAGTGTACAAAATTTTTCAAAACTCATATCACCAATAACATGATTATCGAAAACATGTCTTAGATTCAATGTATCTTGTTTTAATAAAATAATCACATTACAATTGTCACGTAAATTTTGTTTATGTGCTGCAGAATATGTTTGAATAAGAAAAAACATATCCAATTTTTTATGTCTCCCTCTTGAGTAATAGTTTTTAATTACTTCTTGATCTGAATTAGCATTCACATCATCAAAAATCACTAACGAATTGGGTTTTACATCTTCAGATGTTGGAAATGATAATATATCATTAGTCATATACATAGTGATAGGCTTTAATGGTTTGATAACATCTTTCAACAATTTATATTTCGGTTGATCAATAGTTTTAGAATAAATGTATATATTTTCAAAGCTCACACCACGTTTTTCAAAAATATGTGATAACAAAATATTTGTTTTGCCTCCACCGCTAGGTCCTGCAATCAAAACTCTCAACTGATTTGGAAATAATTTTCCATGTCGCCTTCTTCCAGATTGGTTTTGCTCATCAAAATTCTCAACTTTTAATTTTGATGGTTGCTGCACGGTCTTCATGGTATAAATGTATAAAAGCGCCTCACAACAATCATTTTATATTATTCTCCATTGGTATGCGAGAGTGTATAGATGTTGCGCTATAAGGGAGGAGGTTTGCTTAATAAATTAATTAACAAATTACCATTTGAAGCTCATATTCCTGGTTATCAATATTGTGGGCCTGGTACCAAATTGCAAAAAAAATTAGAGAGAGGTGTTAGCGGCATTAACAAATTGGATGATTTTTGCAAATTTCATGATATTGCCTATGATACGTATACAGATATAAACAAGAGACACGAAGCAGATAAAATTTTAGCAGAACAAGCTTGGAGTAGAGTTAAAAGTAAAGACGCCACCTGGAGGGAAAAAGCTGCTGCCTGGGCTGTTACTAATATTATGAAGGGTAAAGTAAAAACTGGATCCGGTTTAAAAACAAAGAAAAAAACGAATGTTGAAACAAAAAAAGGAGGAAAGTTACTAATTGGTAAAAAGAAAATTGAAAAATCAAAGAAAAAGAGTAAAAGAATTATACCAACTAGAAAAATTGGAGGTGCTCTTCCATTAGCTCTAATCCCTGTAATTGCAGGTGCAGTGACAGCAGTATTAGGTGGCGTTAAAACTGTAAATGATATAAGAAATTCTAAAAAAGCATTAGAAGAAACTATACGTCACAATAAAAAATTGGAAGAATCAGCTGTTAAAGGGCGGGGTTTTTATTTAAGACCATATCAAAAGAAGAAGAAACCTTAAGATTACTACAGAAATTACCGATTCGAGCATTAACTGATTTAGAATTAGATAGTTTTGGTAAAAAATATATTAAACACTTTAGGGGTGTATACATGCGAAATACCCTACCAAAAAAACCTTTACAAAAAGAATGTGCCATAGTAAATCTTGCTAGTTCATCATCAAGAGGATCTCACTGGATTTACTTCTTCAAGAAAAACTCTAAAATATATTATTTTGATAGTTATGGAGATGTACCCCCACCACTTGAAATAATAACTTATCTAGGAAAAAATATTCTATATAACTATAACAGTTTTCAAAAAAGCGGATCAATTTGTGGACACCTTTGTCTAGCATTTTTACTATTTATTACAAATACTTAATATGGCCTACACATTATCCTTAAAAGGTAATCAATCGGAATTAAAGCAAAATTTTTTCCCTCCAATTCAGCTAGATGGTAATTATTCTTGCGGATTGGTGAGCTTCATTGCATTCAACACAATCCCAAACATTAGCGATTTCAACAACCATTTTAAATATGGTAGCACATCATATTATGTGCCTACAGGTACTTACGAAATGGATGCACTTATTAAACTACTTGAAGGAGAATTTCCCTCAATCAAGTTTACCGTAAACTTAAATACATACCAAATTGACATTAAAGGAAAATACACCATTCATTTCGAAGTAGAAAATACAATTGCAAAATTGCCTTTTTTCAAGATCA
The DNA here is from genome assembly GCF_905475395.1 of Chrysoperla carnea. NCBI lineage: Eukaryota > Metazoa > Arthropoda > Insecta > Neuroptera > Chrysopidae > Chrysoperla > Chrysoperla carnea. The sequence continues at coordinate 139,541,615 of NC_058337.1, read as the reverse complement.
AAAACTTCCAATAATACACGAATCTCCAATAGTGGTAGAAAGTGGTTATCGCATTGTGGATATTCCTAGTGAAATAATATATTTACCTGTAAACACTAGGGAAATAACTCAGTTGATAGTCAACCTTGTAGATCAAGAGAATCGTCCTATAAATTTGAGAGGGGAAGAAATTCTTGTAAGATTACATCTAAGAAAAGATGATTAACTTTAATAATTCTAATAAATATCTAACTTCACCAAAAAAATGTATCATTAAGAAAAAAGTGGTTAAACGTGAAACACGGCTGTTGAAAGAAAACATAGATTATTTAAAATCAATTGGATTAAAAGTTTTAAAACAATGAATAACAACATTTTAAACTTATCAGAGAAGATGCATTTTGATAATGAAATAACATCAAAAGAGTTGATAAGTTATGCACCCTACAGCGGTAGTAGTTTATCACATGGAAGTAGTATACGAATTGGGATTCAAAATAAGGATGCAATATTATTATTATGCGAATCAGATCTTCTAATAGAAGGAACTATTAAAAAAGCAGATGGTACAAACATTACTTCAGCACTCATAAACAATGGAATTGCCCACCTATTTGAAGTTATATCTTATAAAATGAATGAACAAGTAATTTGTACAGTATACAACCCTGGTGTTGCTTCAACATTAAATGGCTTAGCCTTGCTTACATCGGATCAGGTTAGGGGTTTATCAAATGCTTCGTGGATTTCTGATGGTCAATTGGATGGAACAAAGTTAAATTCAACAAAAGATGGTCAATTTCTGTTTACTATACCTCTATCTCTACTACTCCCATTTTTTGCTACATATAAGAAAATTATAACCAACACCAAGCATGAGCTTGTTCTCGTGCGATCACGTAATGATGCAAATAGTGTGAAAAGTGATTCGGAAATAAATATTGATATTACAAAAATAGTGTGGAGAGTGCCCACAATTCATCTTAATGATGTTGCAAGATTACACTTGTTGGATTTAATAAAGCGCAATGTAACAGTTGATGTGGCCTTCCGAAGCTATGATTTAGTTACATACCCCACTCTACCAACAACACATAAGCATTCGTGGATGGTGAAATCAACAAATAATCTTAATGCTCCACGTTATATTATTTGTGCTATGCAGACTGATAGGATAGATGATTTTAAAAAAATTATCAAATATTCGATTTTAACGATCTAACTTCTATTCGCCTATTTCTTAATGAGCGTCAGTTTCCCGCTCAAGATGTTTTTTTCCAAAATTCAGGAGGATTTGCAACACTTTACGATATGTATCTCAGATTTAAATCATCTTACAATAACCAAGAAAAATCTTATGAGAAACCGTTATTTGATATCAAAGATTTTATGAGATATACGCCTATTGTATGCATTGATTGTTCACGACAAAATGAAATTATTACAAAAAACTCTGTGGATATTCGCATTGATTTTGAATGTAAAAAAGCTATACCTGATAAAACAACTGCTTATGTGTTATTAATTTCTGATTCACTTTTCGAATTTAAAATGCAGACAGGAGATATTAAGAGAATAATATAAATAGTTTGTTATACAGTTACAAACTATCATTTTTACAATGAGCATGCATAAGTTTGGTTATCGCAAGCTAGATGGAAAATCTGATAAAAAATTTTTGGGGTTAAGCACTCGAATGAATGATATAAAAATGGAAATTGATAGACATAAAGCAGATATCAAAAAACTAGATAAGAATGTGAAGGAGCAATTTGAAGAAGAAAGAAAAAACATCAAAGATCTAAAATATCAATTAAATAATGAGCGAGATAGTATCCTTTCAACTTTAAGTAAATTGATTGGAAATGTGAAGGAAAGCATTTTTAAAACAATAAGTGGAATAAATGGAAATATGCAGAAAGATTTACTTAGAGAGAAAAGTATCCTCTTGAAATCCATGAAAGAATTGAAAGATCTTGTATCTCATTCAAAAAAAGATGTCGAATCGTTAAATACTAATATAAGCAATTTACAAACAAGAGAGATTGATGTCCTAAAGAGTAGTGTAACTATTTTACAAAAAAAGTGTATAAATTTGGAAGAAACAATTAAAAATCTTCAAGAACTACAAAAAATAGCTGCTAAAGATATCTCAGAAAAAAAAAAAAAACTGCATGAAGAAGTGTCTGGTATAGCTTTACTAAACAAGTTGAAAGTTATTCCATAATAAAAAAACTTTTAGTTTATAATAATTTTATTTGTTAACATTTTTTACATAAATACTTGTATACATTTTATTAATTAATAAAAAAATTTTTTTTTAACAATTTTTTTTAATAAAACCTTATTCATCCTCAATCCCACTATCACTGCTATATTCCAGATTTATGAGTGGTATAGTTGTAAACAATTTGCGTTTTCTATTGATAGTGTGTTCTTTCTTATTGTTTGAAAACAGTTTCTCAACACGGTATTTCTCATAAAATAACAATGGGCATCTTTCTATGGGTCCTAAGAGTAACATATCATCATCCTTATCTTCTGGATATGAAGAGTGATATAGTGATAACAATTCTTCCAAATCCCGTTCTTCTATTGTTTTTAATGTGGGGTTATATTTTTTAATTAAATTGAAATAATATTTAAACGTTCCATTGGTTCGTAATGTTGAAAATAGATGAGGATGATGATATAAAACATAGTCATACATTGTATTGAAATTACGGAGTTTTTCCAATATTATAACAAATTCTCTCTCATATTCTTGAAATTTTCTAGCGCTTTCATCAATTCTATAAAAGAAAATGTATTTTAAAAATATGAAAGTAATATTACATTTACACAAATCTTACATTTTTAAAGAAGTAATAGCACTCATTTTAATTAGTCTCACAACTTTAATTTCAAAGCATGAGATGGTGCTAATAATAAGTAATATGTCTCGCTTATGTAGTAGATATTTAGCCATATATGAGTGACTTCATTTACATATACTCCGATAGATGGTGGGAGTGATGTCATGTTCACTATATATTTACATCTTTTTAATTCAAAAATTATTAATTAGTAACCATCGTGAAACTGTAAAACGTTAACAATGGCTCAGAAGCAGGTTGATCAATATTATCTAAATATGAAAAAAGATATATTATTAAAATCTTTAATTCAGTTGAATAAATGTGAAACAAAATTTATTATTATTGGAATTTCACCTTTTGATTTATCAAATATAATGCAAATTAAAACACATCGTGGTCAATTTATAAATTTTACTAAATCGCAATGGATACAACTCTTAAATAATCAACAAATTATTTTGGATTATATAAATAATATAAATAACTTTCTGGTGGATATTGTAATTGGTGATGTTACTATTTCTCCTCATAATTGTTATAACAAGAAAATAATTAAGTTTTCATCGAGTAATTCTACTATCTTTCTGAGCGATGAAACAGTTAAAAAAATGTTTAAGGTAGAAAAAATTATTGACATTCAATTTTCAATATTGGAATCATTAAATATTCCTGGTTATATGCAAATGGTGACTAACAAATTCCTGGCAGAGGAAAACTCACAAGCACAATTTGGGAATTGGCGTCCAAATATTTCATCAGTGATTGAACAAGAAAAAAATCTACTATTGAAGAAATTTTTATTGGAATTGTTAATGGAATATCCTGACATTATAGAAAAAAATTTACAAATTTCTCCTCTTACCTTAAATTATTATATTGATTATTAACAATTTTGTACTATTATTTAAAATAAATATAATCTGAAAAAATTAAAAAGAGGTTGTTATTAAGTAAAACAAAATCCTTATTTAGATGATATTTTTATTAAAAACATATAAAATTTATGAAAAAACATACAAAAAGTAAAAAAATTCACAAAAGTAAAAAAATTGATAAAAATGTTATAAAATTGATAAAAATGTTAAAAAAATTGATGAAAAACATCACAAAATGGTAAAAATTTAAAAAACTTTACTTAAGTTTGAGTTTTATTCAGTTCATTAAGTAGAGCATAAGGTAGGTAATCTAGACTTCTCAATATTTCTTCCCCCACACTCATTAATCCAATTACTTCCTCATGCGTAATGTTCCTTTAAGAATAATACAAATTAGAAAAAAACATATATTTAATGAAGAAAAGTTAAAGAAAAACTTACATCCTACTATCCATCATTTTGCTGTAAAACAAAAAAAAATTTATTATTATTATTATTTTAATCTAAACAAGAAGCCTTACCTCATATTAAAATCTTTCATATATGTTTCTCTAAAAACTATTTTTTTTTTTTTTAGAACATATAAATATAGCTAATCGAACATAAAAACTTACTCTAAATGTTTTTTTACTGTAGAATCATACTTAAACCCCTCCCTCTCATTTTGTCTCTCCATACTGCAAACACAAATTTTTTTTTAGTAATTTAAAGCATATGTGATTTAAAAAAAAACTAAAGATAAACTTACTGCACAGTCGAATAATAAAAACAAAGAATATATATACCCCAGGAATGAGCTCCGTATAGTTAGCAGATAAAATTGTTATTTTTCACTCAAACTATTTCCATTCATTTGGGAATCGTTTGGGAGGATTTGGGAATATAATTTTAGAATTTGGGAATTATTAGTTTTCCTGTAATTAATGATTCTTTTTTCAGCGTATAGTTAGCAGGTAGGAAATTAAATACACTTAATTTTTATGTTATTCGAAAGGAAATCATTTGGGAATTACGATAAAAATTACACCTATTTTTTAGTTGATTGATGGGTTATGTTAATTAACCGTACACCTGAACCATTAATTGTTATATAGCAGTATGGCGCCAATATTCAAATATTACTGAATAATTTATTTTATAATTTATGTAAATGTTAAGTTTTATTTTGCCTTAAAACTGTTCTTATTCAATTGGAAATCGTTTGGGAAGATTTAGGAATATATTTTTATTATTTAGGACTGATTAGTTTTCATTTAATTAATTAGTTCTTCAAAGCGTATACTTAGAAGGTAAAAAATTAAATTTTCACCATTTTTACGTTACTTGATAATAATTTACATGGAGACTAATCTAATAAATTTGGGAATCACATTAAACACGCTTTCATCATTTGGGACACCAAAATTATTTAATTAATTACATTTATTTTTTAGTTGATTTTTTGTGGTTATATTAATGGCGGCAATATTCAAATGTTACTTCATTGACAATAATTTTGTTTTTTTAATTTATGTAAATGTTAAGTTTTATTTTGCCTTAAAACTGTTCTTATTCAATTGGAAATCGTTTGGGAAGATTTAGGAATATATTTTTATTATTTAGGACTGATTAGTTTTCATTTAATTAATTAGTTCTTCAAAGCGTATACTTAGAAGGTAAAAAATTAAATTTTCACCATTTTTACGTTACTTGATAATAATTTACATGGAGACTAATCTAATAAATTTGGGAATCACATTAAACACGCTTTCATCATTTGGGACACCAAAATTATTTAATTAATTACATTTATTTTTTAGTTGATTTTTTGTGGTTATATTAATGGCGGCAATATTCAAATGTTACTTCATTGACAATAATTTTGTTTTTTTAATTTATGTAAATGTTAAGTTTTATTTTTCATTAAAACTATTCTTATTCAACTGGGAATCGTTTGGGAAGATTTAGGAATATATTTTTATTATTTAGGACTGATTAGTTTTCATGTAATTAATTAGTTTTTCAAAGCGTATACTTAGAAGGTAAAAAATTAAATTTTCGCCATTTTTACTTTATTTGATAATAGTTTACATGGAGACTAATCTAATTAATTTGGGAATCACATTAAACACGGTTTCATCATTTGGGACACTAAAATTATTTAATTAATTACATTTATTTTTTAGTTGATTTTTTGTGGTTATATTAATGGCGGCAATATTCAAATGTTACTTCATTGACAATAATTTTGTTTTTTAATTTATGTAAATGTTTATTTGACATTAAAACTATTTTTATTTAATCGGGAAATTTTCAAAGATCAGGAATCGTTTGTAAAGGTTTGTTTGAAGTGTTTTGGGAGTGATTAATGTCAAAATATTCAATGGATATTTTCTATATGATCATTTGTATCATTTTTTATGTAGGTGCAGATTAATGCTTTATGCGAAACTACTTTCAAATTTTTCTTATTTTTATTAAAGATTAATAATTCGTCCAATAAAAGAATTGTTAATTAGGAAGTGTGAAGTGTGGATAGGATGTGGATAGGAAGGAAAATTATTAATAGTCTAACTGTTTATTCTAATAATAGTGAAAAATAACAATTGTATCTGCTAAGTATACGGAGCTCCAGGAATGAAGGTTTTCACCTCCGAAATCCTAGTAACCGCATCGATTTTGATGAAATTTTGGGAATACGCTCTACTTACCACCCTATTCAAAATCTATATCACGCCGAAGGGCGCTTCCTTCCTGGGGGTGGTTGCCACCCCTTCTCGGGGGTGGAAATAGTTTTGGTCAAAATAACTCCTGGAATCGATAGAGTGACCAATTTTGAGCAAAAAATGTCATATACACTTTTTTATTAACCGAATACTTTTTGAGCTATTTGCATTAAAAAGCGCACAGATTTGACATAAAAAAGCACGTTTTCAGTTGATTTTTCGTGAATTACTCAAAAACTACGCGTTTTTTCACCATAGTTGTAGAACAAAATTGTAGCTAATAAAAAAATAAAAAAATGATTGCTTAATCGATTTATTAAATACAACGATCAGTAAGTAATACCGTACCAAAAAATCTTTTTTTTTATTCATTATTTTTTTTTTTGGTGTGTGACGTTTAAAAACGAGGAAAAAATGAAATTTTATAGCTTTATAAGCAGGATCTTTTTGGTAGTGCTTGAAAATACCTTCAAAATGAGCTGTGTTAATATCGATCGGACTGTGTCGATGAGCTGTGTTAGCAATTGAGTGAGTTACAGTTAAAAGAACGTGGGATATTCAAATTTTTAAAAGAAAAATGTCACATAGGATGGGTACCATTTCCACTTAAATTGTAATAAATCAATTTCCTTGCACAGATCACTTCATTTAAGTCTCGTATATGTGATCAAGAAGTTACACTGGGTTTGAAGGCTTATTTTTAGAAATAGGCACGATCAACTTTTTTAAAATTTTCGAATATCAAAAAAAATTTTTTTTTTTTTTCGAAATAACTAAAAAACTACTGCAGTTACGAAAAACATACTCAGGAACAAAAGGCCTGTAGGCCTGTTTTTAACAAACATTTTCCTTTTTTGTTTGTTTTTCTAAGATGAAATTTAACGGAGATATTAACGTTCTAAGTCCGCATACCCGCTTGAACACCCCATGTTTCGAGCCTTTTGACCTTTTCAAAACTAAGGGTTATAAAAAGATGAAACTTTCAGATGTTATTGTCCTTAAAATTACCTTCCAAATGCTTTTTGAAAAAACAAAATCGATAAAAAATTACAGAAGTTATCGCAAAAAAACAAAAAAAAAAAATTTTAAGCTTTTTGGAGCAGAGTAAATTTATAGCACCTATATGATGACAAAACGATACTAGGTGTTTTTGTATCATATAGATATATGAATATCACTAGTATGACAGAATACATGCGTTAAACAATGCATCTAAGTGAGAGGTATTGTACATATGTGTGCAACAAAACTCCCACTCTCTGCATGCACACAACAGAAGATCTGTCGTATCGTATCTGTAGAGGCAATTACATGCTAAACACATATATATATATATATAATACCTCACTTAGATGCATTGCTTAACGCATGTATTCTGCCATACTAGTGATATTCATATATCTAGATGGTACAAAAACAGATGGTATAATACTCATATAACACACAGCACATGGACACAGACTCACACACACACACACACACATATTTTTGCAATTTTGTAAATAGGTTCTACTTACAAACCTCTTCAAAGCCAGCCTCTCCCAAAGTGTACTTTTTGCCCTTAGAGGGAAAAAAAACCCCTTATAAAAAAATGTATAAAAAATAAATAAAAAGTGGTTTAAATTGCTTTGCTGGATTAAGTAATAATAAATCTTTGATTTTTAAATAAAGATAAAATTGAAATTTCACATAAGAGTGTGTATCTTATTCCTTCGTAAGTTACACAATTTTGTGTGAAATTTCAATTGCATCTTTATTTAAAAATCAAAGATTTGTTATTACTTAATCCAGCAAAGCAATTTAAAACACTTTTTATTTATTTTTTATACATTTTTTTATAAGGGGTAGTTTTCCCCTCTAAGGGCAAAAAGTACACTTTGGGGGAGGCAGGCTTTGAAGAGGATTGTAAGTAGAGCCTAATTACAAAATTGCAAAAAAGTAAACGATAAATAAGATAAATTTGTTATTTTTATTCATTTTGATAAATACAAGGGATGATCTACGGATAAAGGGGATGTTTTTTGGGATTGAATGATGTTTCAAAGTATTTTTAACATAATTTATTATACTCAATCCTGCAAAGCACTTTGAAACACTTTTGAATTGTTTTTATTGCATTTTTCTAATAAGGGGTAGTTTTCTCCCTTAATTGAAAAAATAAAACATCGGCATGGAGTAGACTTTAAAGAGGATGGTTTGTAGAGCTTAGTTACAAAATTTCAAAAAATTCCATGAGTTTTAAGCATTGCATCTTGTGAAAATGTCGAAAAATTGTTTTTTTCATCGTAATTTTTGGTAATTATTAAGGGTTGAAACATTCTGAAAATTATACTTATAATGATAAATCATAGCACAACTCATATTCAACATAATTTATCATTCCCCACTCTTACAAAGTCCTAAAAACACTTTTTATTGCATTTTTGCACTAAGGGGTAGTTTTCACCCTCTTAGGATAAAAAGCGCCCTTTGGCATGATATAGATTTTGAATAGGATGGTAAGTAGAGCTTATTTCCAAAATTTCAACAAAATCGATGCAATTACTTGGATTTCGGAGGTTGTACCCTATTTTCAGCTTCATTCCCCTGAGTAATAATATATTTAGTGTAACAAGAATAATTAGCGCAATCACAGACATTATCTTTTTGAAATCCATTTTTTTTTCTTGTTTTCACTTCTACTTGTTTTCACTTCAACTTCTCGAATTAAAATGAAGTGTTAAGAGACAAAATTCTTAACGTTAGGATACATGTGAAAAAATTTAAGCATAATTAATTAATTAAGAAAAGATTAAGCATAAATTAAAGTATATGAAAATGAATACGTAATATAATAAATAAATAAAATCTCTATTAAACAGAAGCACTTTTGATTATTTTCTTTGTGATAAAATATTATGCATAATAAGCTTGAATATAGATTAGTGTATTCATATTTTGCTTACTGATTTTATCCTAATTCAATGATGGATGAAATATTATACTACATTTTACGTAAATTGAATAATAGCTACATAGTATATTTCAGATAAAACAGAATATCTAATTTTTTATATGACTCCCCCTCCTGCTTATTATTTTCTATATAAAAGAAAAACACATATGGGAAATCAATATTTATTGCATACTGATATTTTCTGATGGAACATATTATAGATATGAGTTTGACTATTGTTGATTTGCATGGGTTTAAAGACGATGATAATAATTTTATTTTAAAAGAAATTGCAATTCTAAAAAATGGTGATGAAATTTTACACTTTATAGTGAAACCACCATAGAAAGGAGTTTCTGGGGGGAAAAGCACAAAGATCGAATCAGTGGTTGACCAACTATTACCATTGCCTTGATTGGGAGGATGGTTTTGCAGAATTAGAAGATGTGAAATTTATTGTTAATTCCATTTTAAAAAAAGAAGAAACTGACAACATTATTGTGAAAGGTAATGAAAAAGTTGAGTGGTGTGCAGAGTTATTTAATGTTGTGGTATCCAATATTGAAGATATATGGCATTTTGACGAGGAGCTATATAAAGAAAGTGAAAAAAAGTGTTTCAATAGATGTTTAATGCATAAGGGTAAATGTGCAATTACAAATGTTTATAGAATCCATGACTCTTATCGCGAATAGATAAATTATATGTATATGGAAGTATAAAAAAATAATCATACAAAGAAAAAATTAGAAGAGTCTATTTTAGTTGATTATTAATATATATGTAGTAATCTGTATATGGAAGTATTAAAAAAATAAATTCTTTCTTAATAATCATATTCTATAATAATAAATAATGATACAATGTAAAAAATCATGTGTGGTTAGAAATAAATTTCGATTTTTGCCCCAATTCCTAGATCAGTTTTTTGTATTTTTAAAATACGTATTTTCGACTACCAAGTAGTCATCATCAGTAAGAATTAGCTAGTGAATGTTACTCTTTGCTAATTTGGTGGCGGACTGCACACTGTTACATTCGTGTTTTTACAATTTATACTGTTCACAGTATCTGTCAAATTGTAGTGTCAGTGGCGCTAGCCAATCAACTGCCATCAGTTGACTAGTCTGGCCAATGAGCATGATACTTGTGCGCAGGCCCATTCGAGTATTTTTTGACGTTTAAAATAATAAATTACAAATCTAACCTAAATTAAAAAACTATAAATAAATCATAAAAATAAATAATCCTTTATTTTTATAACGTATTGACAATTTTTAGAAATTCAACTTTGATTTTGCAATTTTTATTAAATCCGAATTTGGAATAGGTCCTTTGTCCAAGTTCATTGCTTCATTACCTATCTTTTGAATGAAGATGCTTTCATAAGCGTCTAATTCGCAAGGATTGGGTACTGATTTTAAGAGCTTAAGGTTTGATTTGTCGATTTTGTGGTCGTTTTCGATGACGTGAGCGGCTACACATGATTTTTCAATTCTTCCATATTTTAAATGGCCCATATGTTCTTTGAATCTTGTGATAATTTGTCTTCTACTTTGACCTACATACTTCTTCGAACAATTTTGACATCCAATGCAATATATTCCCGATTGTTGTTCCATGTTGATTTTATCTTTGGGATTTCCAAGTAATTGTTTTAATTTTGTTCGACTAATGGGTGCTATTTTTAGGTTATGTTCTCCAAGTTCTTTTGTTAATTTGTTGACGTATGGTTGAAAATATGTAAGTTTGCACCATTTCTTTTTATCGATGCTGTTTTGTTCTGGTTTCAAAGTTGTTGAATTGTTCCTTTGGATTCTTGATTTTGTTTTTCGGATCATATTCTTGATTATTTGTGGATCAAACCCGTTGTATGTTGCAACTTGGTGGATGTGTTTTAATTCTTTAAAATAATTTCTGGTTGATAATGGTATTTTAATTAATCGGTTCACTAGGAAGTTGAAAATGGCTAGTTTGTGTTGTGGTGGGCTGTTTAAATCTGCTGTGATGTACCTTTCAGTGTGTGTTGGTTTCCTGTATATGTCAAAATCTAGTTTCTTAGAATTTGTGTTTTTGGAAATTCTAATGTCAAGGAACGGAATCGAACCGTCCTTTTCGATTTCTGTTGTGAAATCAATTGAAGGGTACATGTTGTTCAGCTTATTAAGAAAATCTTGTGGATTTTCTTTTTCTGTGTCAAAAATTGTGAAGATGTCATCAACATACCTGTACCAGACAGCGGGAAAATAACTGAATTGTTGTTTGGCTTGTTCTTCGAGGTCTGACATGAAGATGTTGCTCAAGAATGGAGATAACGGATTGCCCATAGACGTCCCAAATGTTTGTTTGTAGTATTTACCTTCGAAGGTAAACACATTTTGTCTCATGCATAGACGTGTTAATTTTACCAATTCTGTTACTTCATCCATATGTAAACCTTGATTTTTAAGCCATTTTTCCAACGCCTTTATTGCTTCTGGTATTGGAACACTGGGATACAAAGCTTTGACATCAAATGACATTAGAACTGCACTTGGTGCCAATTCTGTATCCTTTATTTTGTTAATTAAATCAATACTATTTTTGACGGAAGACGAATCTGATTCGTTATTTAATGTTTGGAATTTGTTTACTAGCCATTTTGCAATCTTGTATGTTGGAGAATTTATACCTGAAACTATGGGTCGCATGGATCCATCTTGTTTGTGTATTTTTGGTAAACAATACAGACGAGGTGTTACAGGATTCGAACACTGTAATTGAAATTTTAGTTGGTTGTTAATCAACTTTGGACATGCTTTTAAAGTGTCTTTTACATCGTTTACGAATGTGTTTAATGGATCCGATCTTTGAACTCTGTATGGACCTTCGTTGAGCATTTTTTCTATTTTTGCTAAATAATCCTTTTTGTCCATTATGACGATTGAATTGCCCTTGTCTGCTTTCAGGTAGTGAACATCCTTTTCTTTTAATGATTTAATTATTTTGCTATGGGTATCTTGTCGACTATTGTGTGGTTTGGAATTTTTTATTATTTTTGTACAATTTTTTCTAATTTGGTTTTTGGTTGCTTCATCTAATGCTTTGATTCCTGTTTCAATATCCACAGCTATATTTACGGACGGACATTCGTTTTTCTGGATTGAAAAATTCAATCCTTTGTTTAATAGATTAATCTCATCATCTGAGAATTTTATATTGGTTGTATTATGGACGAGCTGTTGATCTTTGAATATTGATTCTGGTTTTTTATTTTTGTTTTTTAGCATTTTTAGTTTTTTGTACAATTTTGTTGTTTTTGTTTTGAGTTTATGTTTTATGACTATTTGAATTTGCCTAAACCAAATGAGCCAGTTATCGAATTCAAAATTATTTAAATTTTTTGTCATCATTAAGTGGAACTTATAAGTTTCCAATTCCAAATTACTTCGTTTTGCATAAAGGGACTTAATTTCTAAATTAAGCCACTTTTGTTTCGCAGCTAATAATGATTTACTAGCTGCTCTGCTGTTTATGTTTGTTTTTATTTGGATAAAATTAGGAAAGATGCCGTTTAATTTGCACATTTTTAAAAAATGTATGTCTGCTGCCAATAAATGAAGTTTTTCCGCTAATTTGCGGAATTTATTATTCTCAGTTGGCCGGGAAGCCATTTTTAATATAAATATTATCGAAGATAATAAATGAGAACTCTAGGATATGTCGAAATAAATTTCGATTTTTGCCCCAATTCCTAGATCAGTTTTTTGTATTTTTAAAATACGTATTTTCGACTACCAAGTAGTCATCATCAGTAAGAATTAGCTAGTGAATGTTACTCTTTGCTAATTTGGTGGCGGACTGCACACTGTTACATTCGTGTTTTTACAATTTATACTGTTCACAGTATCTGTCAAATTGTAGTGTCAGTGGCGCTAGCCAATCAACTGCCATCAGTTGACTAGTCTGGCCAATGAGCATGATACTTGTGCGCAGGCGCATTCGAGTATTTTTTGACGTTTAAAATAATAAATTACAAATCTAACCTAAATTAAAAAACTATAAATAAATCATAAAAATAAATAATCCTTTATTTTTATAACGTATTGACAATTTTTAGAAATTCAACTTTGATTTTGCAATTTTTATTAAATCCGAATTTGGAATAGGTCCTTTGTCCAAGTTCATTGCTTCATTACCTATCTTTTGAATGAAGATGCTTTCATAAGCGTCTAATTCGCAAGGATTGGGTACTGATTTTAAGAGCTTAAGGTTTGATTTGTCGATTTTGTGGTCGTTTTCGATGACGTGAGCGGCTACACATGATTTTTCAATTCTTCCATATTTTAAATGGCCCATATGTTCTTTGAATCTTGTGATAATTTGTCTTCTACTTTGACCTACATACTTCTTCGAACAATTTTGACATCCAATGCAATATATTCCCGATTGTTGTTCCATGTTGATTTTATCTTTGGGATTTCCAAGTAATTGTTTTAATTTTGTTCGACTAATGGGTGCTATTTTTAGGTTATGTTCTCCAAGTTCTTTTGTTAATTTGTTGACGTATGGTTGAAAATATGTAAGTTTGCACCATTTCTTTTTATCGATGCTGTTTTGTTCTGGTTTCAAAGTTGTTGAATTGTTCCTTTGGATTCTTGATTTTGTTTTTCGGATCATATTCTTGATTATTTGTGGATCAAACCCGTTGTATGTTGCAACTTGGTGGATGTGTTTTAATTCTTTAAAATAATTTCTGGTTGATAATGGTATTTTAATTAATCGGTTCACTAGGAAGTTGAAAATGGCTAGTTTGTGTTGTGGTGGGCTGTTTGAATCTGCTGTGATGTACCTTTCAGTGTGTGTTGGTTTCCTGTATATGTCAAAATCTAGTTTCTTAGAATTTGTGTTTTTGGAAATTCTAATGTCAAGGAACGGAATCGAACAAGACAACCTTCAATTGATTTCACAACAGAAATCGAAAAGGACGGTTCGATTCCGTTCCTTGACATTAGAATTTCCAAAAACACAAATTCTAAGAAACTAGATTTTGACATATACAGGAAACCAACACACACTGAAAGGTACATCACAGCAGATTCAAACAGCCCACCACAACACAAACTAGCCATTTTCAACTTCCTAGTGAACCGATTAATTAAAATACCATTATCAACCAGAAATTATTTTAAAGAATTAAAACACATCCACCAAGTTGCAACATACAACGGGTTTGATCCACAAATAATCAAGAATATGATCCGAAAAACAAAATCAAGAATCCAAAGGAACAATTCAACAACTTTGAAACCAGAACAAAACAGCATCGATAAAAAGAAATGGTGCAAACTTACATATTTTCAACCATACGTCAACAAATTAACAAAAGAACTTGGAGAACATAACCTAAAAATAGCACCCATTAGTCGAACAAAATTAAAACAATTACTTGGAAATCCCAAAGATAAAATCAACATGGAACAACAATCGGGAATATATTGCATTGGATGTCAAAATTGTTCGAAGAAGTATGTAGGTCAAAGTAGAAGACAAATTATCACAAGATTCAAAGAACATATGGGCCATTTAAAATATGGAAGAATTGAAAAATCATGTGTAGCCGCTCACGTCATCGAAAACGACCACAAAATCGACAAATCAAACCTTAAGCTCTTAAAATCAGTACCCAATCCTTGCGAATTAGACGCTTATGAAAGCATCTTCATTCAAAAGATAGGTAATGAAGCAATGAACTTGGACAAAGGACCTATTCCAAATTCGGATTTAATAAAAATTGCAAAATCAAAGTTGAATTTCTAAAAATTGTCAATACGTTATAAAAATAAAGGATTATTTATTTTTATGATTTATTTATAGTTTTTTAATTTAGGTTAGATTTGTAATTTATTATTTTAAACGTCAAAAAATACTCGAATGGGCCTGCGCACAAGTATCATGCTCATTGGCCAGACTAGTCAACTGATGGCAGTTGATTGGCTAGCGCCACTGACACTACAATTTGACAGATACTGTGAACAGTATAAATTGTAAAAACACGAATGTAACAGTGTGCAGTCCGCCACCAAATTAGCAAAGAGTAACATTCACTAGCTAATTCTTACTGATGATGACTACTTGGTAGTCGAAAATACGTATTTTAAAAATACAAAAAACTGATCTAGGAATTGGGGCGAAAATCGAAATTTATTTCGACATATCCTAGAGTTCTCATTTATTATCTTCGATAATATTTATATTAAAAATGGCTTCCCGGCCAACTGAGAATAATAAATTCCGCAAATTAGCGGAAAAACTTCATTTATTGGCAGCAGACATACATTTTTTAAAAATGTGCAAATTAAACGGCATCTTTCCTAATTTTATCCAAATAAAAACAAACATAAACAGCAGAGCAGCTAGTAAATCATTATTAGCTGCGAAACAAAAGTGGCTTAATTTAGAAATTAAGTCCCTTTATGCAAAACGAAGTAATTTGGAATTGGAAACTTATAAGTTCCACTTAATGATGACAAAAAATTTAAATAATTTTGAATTCGATAACTGGCTCATTTGGTTTAGGCAAATTCAAATAGTCATAAAACATAAACTTAAAACAAAAACAACAAAATTGTACAAAAAACTAAAAATGCTAAAAAACAAAAATAAAAAACCAGAATCAATATTCAAAGATCAACAGCTCGTCCATAATACAACCAATATAAAATTCTCAGATGATGAGATTAATCTATTAAACAAAGGATTGAATTTTTCAATCCAGAAAAACGAATGTCCGTCCGTAAATATAGCTGTGGATATTGAAACAGGAATCAAAGCATTAGATGAAGCAACCAAAAACCAAATTAGAAAAAATTGTACAAAAATAATAAAAAATTCCAAACCACACAATAGTCGACAAGATACCCATAGCAAAATAATTAAATCATTAAAAGAAAAGGATGTTCACTACCTGAAAGCAGACAAGGGCAATTCAATCGTCATAATGGACAAAAAGGATTATTTAGCAAAAATAGAAAAAATGCTCAACGAAGGTCCATACAGAGTTCAAAGATCGGATCCATTAAACACATTCGTAAACGATGTAAAAGACACTTTAAAAGCATGTCCAAAGTTGATTAACAACCAACTAAAATTTCAATTACAGTGTTCGAATCCTGTAACACCTCGTCTGTATTGTTTACCAAAAATACACAAACAAGATGGATCCATGCGACCCATAGTTTCAGGTATAAATTCTCCAACATACAAGATTGCAAAATGGCTAGTAAACAAATTCCAAACATTAAATAACGAATCAGATTCGTCTTCCGTCAAAAATAGTATTGATTTAATTAACAAAATAAAGGATACAGAATTGGCACCAAGTGCAGTTCTAATGTCATTTGATGTCAAAGCTTTGTATCCCAGTGTTCCAATACCAGAAGCAATAAAGGCGTTGGAAAAATGGCTTAAAAATCAAGGTTTACATATGGATGAAGTAACAGAATTGGTAAAATTAACACGTCTATGCATGAGACAAAATGTGTTTACCTTCGAAGGTAAATACTACAAACAAACATTTGGGACGTCTATGGGCAATCCGTTATCTCCATTCTTGAGCAACATCTTCATGTCAGACCTCGAAGAACAAGCCAAACAACAATTCAGTTATTTTCCCGCTGTCTGGTACAGGTATGTTGATGACATCTTCACAATTTTTGACGCAGAAAAAGAAAATCCACAAGATTTTCTTAATAAGCTGAACAACATGTACCCTTCAATTGATTTCACAACAGAAATCGAAAAGGACGGTTCGATTCCGTTCCTTGACATTAGAATTTCCAAAAACACAAATTCTAAGAAACTAGATTTTGACATATACAGGAAACCAACACACACTGAAAGGTACATCACAGCAGATTCAAACAGCCCACCACAACACAAACTAGCCATTTTCAACTTCCTAGTGAACCGATTAATTAAAATACCATTATCAACCAGAAATTATTTTAAAGAATTAAAACACATCCACCAAGTTGCAACATACAACGGGTTTGATCCACAAATAATCAAGAATATGATCCGAAAAACAAAATCAAGAATCCAAAGGAACAATTCAACAACTTTGAAACCAGAACAAAACAGCATCGATAAAAAGAAATGGTGCAAACTTACATATTTTCAACCATACGTCAACAAATTAACAAAAGAACTTGGAGAACATAACCTAAAAATAGCACCCATTAGTCGAACAAAATTAAAACAATTACTTGGAAATCCCAAAGATAAAATCAACATGGAACAACAATCGGGAATATATTGCATTGGATGTCAAAATTGTTCGAAGAAGTATGTAGGTCAAAGTAGAAGACAAATTATCACAAGATTCAAAGAACATATGGGCCATTTAAAATATGGAAGAATTGAAAAATCATGTGTAGCCGCTCACGTCATCGAAAACGACCACAAAATCGACAAATCAAACCTTAAGCTCTTAAAATCAGTACCCAATCCTTGCGAATTAGACGCTTATGAAAGCATCTTCATTCAAAAGATAGGTAATGAAGCAATGAACTTGGACAAAGGACCTATTCCAAATTCGGATTTAATAAAAATTGCAAAATCAAAGTTGAATTTCTAAAAATTGTCAATACGTTATAAAAATAAAGGATTATTTATTTTTATGATTTATTTATAGTTTTTTAATTTAGGTTAGATTTGTAATTTATTATTTTAAACGTCAAAAAATACTCGAATGCGCCTGCGCACAAGTATCATGCTCATTGGCCAGACTAGTCAACTGATGGCAGTTGATTGGCTAGCGCCACTGACACTACAATTTGACAGATACTGTGAACAGTATAAATTGTAAAAACACGAATGTAACAGTGTGCAGTCCGCCACCAAATTAGCAAAGAGTAACATTCACTAGCTAATTCTTACTGATGATGACTACTTGGTAGTCGAAAATACGTATTTTAAAAATACAAAAAACTGATCTAGGAATTGGGGCAAAAATCGAAATTTATTTCGACATATCCTAGAGTTCTCATTTATTATCTTCGATAATATTTATATGTGTGGTTAGGTCATTAGTAATGAAAAAAGTTATTGTATACCATGTGTATTATTTAATGTAAATTTAATGCACTGTATATAACTAATGTATTTAACGTTAGCCATGTATTTCTATCTATGTCAAATAAATTATTATAATTATTATTATTTTGATTAAAATATATATTTTTGTTAACCTGCAAATGTTTGAATATTGGGAGGGATTTTTTTTTGGGGATATAAAATCGCGTTAATTGCTGTTAAATACATCTGTTTGAAACATGTTGGCTAGTTTACGTAAGTTAACAATTGAAAGCCTCGACAATGAAATACAAGAAGATGAATATAATGTGCATTTAGAGTTCTACATTGCAGCGCTTCGATATGGTAATCTTCAGCTAATAGAATACATTTTAGCAAAATATCCAAAATTTATTCTATCAAGTTTTTTATCTATGGCTGTCAAACGAAATCATCGCCATATAATTGATTGTTTAATTAAATATAAAATAATACACATCCACCAACTCAAACAACATTTTCAAGAAATTAAGGAATCATTCAACGGATCAACTGAATTTGATGGAGTAATTGAAGTATTTTTAAAGAAAAATAGCTTAGACAAATATTTGTATGATGGATTAATTACATGCATAAGCCATGGTAGAGTTAAAGCATTGGAATGTCTTATTAATACATGTAAAGCAAGAAATATAAACCTGAAATTTTATCCATTTTCAAAAAATCTAGATATATGGATATGGTTGTTGAAGAAAATTAAGTCTCCTGTGAATGCTAATGGTGAATTTATACAAATAGATCAAACTGGGGAAGATGTTTGCGGGAGCGAGAATTGGTCAGCAAGCAATAATATTAGTGATTATCTAAAAATAAAGGAATTATTATTAAATGAGTTTAAAATTATACAATAAAATAAATTTTTTATACTTTGAAAAAATAAACATAAATATTTACATAATTAGTATTTTTTTTAAAAATACCTCTCATAATAACCATCTGTGACAAAATTTAAAATACCGATTTACTATATGTCAACGTACTATGGCTGTTTAACATATCAAGTTTCCATAAATACTTTAAGTTTATTGAAAATAGAATAGAATAAATTAAAGATGTCCTTCACTATTTTCAGGTGCAAAGTTTATTAATCTTATCAAAATAATTATATTCATATTATAATTGAAAAAACCAGTTTTGAAAGTTTTCATCTATACAACTTTTTTGACGTATACTTAACTAGCCTCTGTGGCCGAGTGGTTAAGTGATCAGACTCGCAACCAGGAAACCAGCGTTCAAATCCCACTGCTATCTCTTGTTTTTAAAAAAAAGTATATTTCTATACTAACATATTCACTTCATACTTTAATTGGGCAGCAACTACCGAGTGAGAAGGTTCTCATTGTTGAATTAATTGTTGAAACAATACGTCATCATCAGTTCAATGAACTCAAAATTGCATTCCTAAAAGTTCATCCCCAAAAGTAAACAATGCAATGACCCTTCGGGCAATTCTTTCCCAAAAAAATGCATCCAATGCAGTTCAATGACCTCTCAGGCAATGCACTCAAGGTCATATAAGAAAACTACGTCACAGTCCAAAGTCCAAAATGTGCCAGAATCCGCAATTTACCCCTACTAAAATTAATTATTGGTTGAGGTAATTGTTAAAATACCCTATATAGGCAGCGTTAAATATTAGTGGTTTTCAAATAAGTTTCAAAAAATTAAAATATTTAGGGAAAATATTTTTGAAAGAATTTTTGAAGAAAAAACATTTTCCCACGAAAGTTGACTCTTTGACTCCCTCTAATATTATCAGATGGGTTTTGTATGAAAACAGAGGCAATAGACTCACTATTCGAAGCTACCTATGCAAATAAACTCAGTATCTTTTATATTATTTGAGAAAATGTAAACTTAAGTTTTCCCCAAATTAGGACCCTCTCGGGAAAACAAAGATATATACGAAGAAGTCTTTTTAAACTTGTTCAATTTGTTGCAGGTTAAAAAAAAGATGAGTCCGTAGGACCTAGGACCCAATTGGCCTTTGTTACTTGTTCAATAATTTCAGCTTGATAACTCTTTTCATTCTTGAGTTATCGAGATAATTGACCGACGGACAAACAAACGATAATGGACAAAATAAACAAATATACCAACATTTTTATATTTAGTATCAATATTTCTAAGAGTTACAAACAGCGGACAGAACTTAATATACTCTGAGCTATTTCATATATAGGGTATAAAAACGTAGGTTGATGCAAACTCAAAGTCAAACATAATTTGCACAAATACCACTCAAATGTTTAACAACACAAAAATACACTATCTAAATTACCTAATATCGTGACAAATTAAAAAAAGTAGACTCGTGAGTAACAAAGCTCCACCATTAAGGTCATATTAACCCCTTATAAAATTTTGCTCAGCGTTAGAGGCTTTTTATTGGAATGAGTGCATCTCCTTCATGCATATACCATGCACTACACCAGCCTATCTCAACTAATAATTAAATTAATTTTGTTGCGACGGCGGGAATCGAACCCGCTACCCTAAGCATACCGCGGACGGAATTGGTTACGCCTTAACAAACTGAGCTAATACCTAACCTAACCTAAAGTTACGGGGAAAAAATATTTGAATCAAATTGAAATTTCATAAATATTCCATATTGGCAATAATAATAAACCTTCTCTATCCGTTGACATTTGATTAGTTTATATTTTCGTGAAAAAACATAAACAAAAATAATGTGGTTAAAAAGTAAGTAAAATAATCGTTAAATGTCATAAAATTTTAAATAAAAATTCTTTCAATGTGTGAATTGTATGCTTATAATTAAAATTAATCAGTTATTTATCAGTAATAATAATAATAATACTAATAATTTTTTTTTTTAATGTTTTAACTGATATACCCATATAATAGAATTTGCGCTCCCACGGATAAACAAAAATGTTTCAAACAAAAGTTGTTTAATTTTTTAAAAGGAACTTTTTTTACATTTAAACTTTTGCTCTATCTTAAACGGTCTACAAGATGGGTTACGGACCCAAGACCAAATTGACCTATGTTGCTCATTTACGAACTTGACCTCACTTTTACGTCTTTAGTACGCTTTAAAATTTCAGCTTGATATCGTTTTTCGTTTTTGAGTTATCGTGTTGACAGAGGGGTGGACGAATGGACGGACAACCGTAAATGAACTAATTAGGTGATTTTATGGAACACCTATACCAAAATTTTGTTCGTACCATCAACATTATTAAGCGATACAAACTTGGGACTAAACTTAGTATACCTTGGTATATTTCATATACATGGTATAATTAATAGTAGTTATAATTCGTCTTCTATCTCGCTTCGCATATCGCATCCGCTTAAAGGCTGGCGTTCTGTATCTTCATATCTCCATGCTTGGACTATAGTCCAAAACATTTCTACTATAGGTGTTGTATGGAGACGACAGTTTTAATGTCGATGTAACCGATTTCGACTGTAGATGGGTATTTGGTAGAGAGAAGAATCGAACGAGACGGCACATGTGGTCTGTGGAACGTAGTCGAATGATATTAACACATTGAATGAGACAAAACCCAATACTTGTCATAAATAAAAATAGTCACCCATATTTACATGAGATAATATAGAAGTATAGTTATTATCGACATTTACTAGTCAAGTGGAAATTTATCTCATATATCGTTTTATTTATTACTAACACCACATACACCATTCACTGAGAGATATTTTCATATAAATATATTGAAGATATATTTAACGACGTTTTATTATAATACCTCTAGATGGAGGGAGGGACGTACTTGTGGTACTACAAGACAGATATGGTCTGAATACAATCGTAGGCGTTCCGAAGATCTTATATCTATTCCAAGGGCCTCTGTTCGCAAAGTTGTTGCGTCTATTACAGGACACTGGTTGGGCAGCAGGCATGATAGCCTGGGCCTGGCAGTGTATCACGACTACTGTAAGAGCTGTCACAGTGGTGAGGAGGAGGTGACAATGACTCATCTTCTCTGTCACTGCCCAGCTCTTGTCATGAGAAGATGAACTTACTTGAGCCAGCCTCTCTTTGACGACCTCTCCGACCTGGAGTCCGTCGACGTCAAAGCTCTTCTTAAACAGCTCCAAATGGTTCATGGAGTAGTGGCCGGGGATGGGCCAACCCTTTTTCGGTATCACAACGGACCCAATGGTCTAAGTGTGTCTCATCCCAGGATAGCCACTCTAACCTCACCTTACCATAATACCTCTTGAAGCAAAAGGTTAGTTTACCCTTGATGGGGGTTACTAGAAAAGAGGATGTTGTAAATAATAAATATAGATTTCATTATTTACGAGAATAAATAATTAATGAATTGAATATTCATTAATTAAGGGAATAATCCTTAAAGGATTCAGAGTTAAGAAATGTGCTAGGCCCACCCATACGGTTTTTGGGGATAATTGTTCTTTTTAAAGCCACCCTGATATTCAAAACCGTCAGGTCCAGAGAATAATTGATCGTAACTGGAAGGAATGTTTAGTGCCAAAAAGCAAAGGCTTCATACTTTACTTTCCGAAATATTACCGTGTGGATTTAAATCTCACATCTACAAAACAAAATATCTAAGAAAGGAAAGAGTTAAATATAATATCATAAGATAATTATAAACTTGAAAAGTATTTTATGTAAACCATAATCAATTACAAAAGTAATAATAAAGTATATAAAGTCAACACATTAAGTGTTTTACTGAATAACAATTTACAAATTCTAAATCAAGCATTTATAAAGTATACAAAGTCAACACATTAACGATGTTCCAGCATGGTATTTGCAGTTTCTATGTTAAAGCAATGGTACAATTTTTTTTTCGACAGAATTTAACGAAAAATTATATTTAAGAATTTAATAATGCTTACTATTAATTCCCAAAGTTTCAGAAATTTTGACCGTTTAAAATGGGAAATAATTATGCCAACGTCCCAATTTCGATCAATTTACGTCAAAATTAATATCTCGAAAGTGAAAATTAATTTCTAAATTTTTTTTTTAGAATTGTATTGTATAAACATTTTTTTCTACTTTTTCTTCAATATATAATAATATCATAAAAAATAGTTGGAGAGACCGGACATTTTACATGCTTTAAATGGGACATGACCCTCAAAATCGCGAACTTTGTCTTTAAATATCTCGCGATCTAAACGGTCAAAAATTATGAAATTTTAGGAATTCATAAATAAAGCTATTATAAACCCGAGAACAAAAATTCGGCCAAATCTGTCGAAAAGTGATTTCATGCTGGTACTACCTTAAGTGTTTTACTGAATAACAATTTACAAATTCTAAATCAACTTTAATTCTTGAAAAATTAAATAAATTTATATTAAATGTTAAGAAAAAGGATGCATAATAAAGTAAAATTAAAACCTTTAAAACTGTAAGCCCCAAAATCCAATAATTATATTAAATCAAAAACATACCAGATCATTTTGTTTTTATAAAAATACCTCAGCGTGGTCAAATACTTTTTAGAATACCACACGTGCAAATAAATTAAAAGTTATACAGAATCTAAGTTCCATTATTGTTACTATTTTATTTTTAATCAGTTCAGTACGAGATCCCGAGTAGAAAGAGAGCTCCTATCAATATTCAAACAAGTACGTTAGGAATTACTCCGCGCTCTGATCAATCTCCGCATAAGAAATAGATCCATTAATTTATATAATATGTTGTGTTCGTAATTTATGTACACTAACTAACATAAATTACGGAACACTCTAACGTTATGAAAATACAGCTACCTAAGACTAAGGTATTTCTAACAACATGTGATTAAAAGTAGATTTGCACAAAATAGTCCAAAGAGTTAATTTTCGATGACATGAAATTACAAAGGAAATTTTAGAAGTATCTATCTTCTGTATTAGCTTCGTAATTTAGTTCGTAAAGGATAGGAATCCATAATTCCATAGGAAGTGAAAAGTACAAACGGCAACGCTGTTTTCAATTTACCTATGTGTTGCTTGCTATACTGTGTACACAAATGAGCAATATATGGTAATATTTGTTTTAGCTTTCGCAGATGCACTAATACAACTATTATTCAGAGAGTTTTATTTTTTCTCTTCCTAAGATATTGCGTTCTCTCTTACTCTGATAGAAATACCTTAAAAAATCTTATGCTGTTTTTTGGTTACAGATTTGTGGAATTAAACAAGTTCCGAAATTTTTCTAGATTGATTATAACAAATTTGATTTAAATAGATAGTTGCGACAGATATACATCGAATCGTTTCTATGTTTTAGCATTTATTCAATTCAGTATTGGGTAGATATTGATTCTTCTGCAACATAATATTGTATTAGTTATTTATAATGTTACGATACTTTACAATTGTTATGTATCGTGTATTATTTCTGTATATAAACGTAAACAAAGGTATTTTATGTCTTCAAATACCATAATGGTATTTGGTCGAATAGAAAATTTGTTTCGACATTTAGTTAAGGAACTGACACACTTTTTTATGTTCTAAATAGAGTATTCTTATATGTTTGAAAAAGTACTACAAAATGTGGATTTTTCTAATAAAATTTTAAACCTTTTTCATTCTGTCAAAATCGCTGTCATCCATTGTGGTGACGTAATATTAGTATTATCAACGTAATATTAGTCATTACTTCAAAACATTTCGAAGTAGTAATTCATTCTCCCCATAGCGTACCAACTCGTACCATAATCTACTTCTATGATGATTCTTGGTATCTTTTTCGTGATTTTAGGTCTTTTGGCTACCAAACTGGATTCAATTAAAATTATCTGACACACTAACTGGGTGCTATCGATTACAAAATGAAACTAAAACTACGCGATTCGTCAGCCAATCCAGTTTTTACATATTTTTTTTGTGGTCGACAATATTTAAAAAAGCTAGGTTTTCGAGTCAAGTAAAGATGAAACAAAAGTCTCATTTTATCACCAACCATCAACCTACCAACTGCCGAACTTTCTTTTTTAACATAAAAACGCATGTCAGCTCCTTAAATAACACATACAGGTTGAATTTAAGAAACAAGAATGGGAGATTTTTTTATTTATATACGTTTAAAAATAATACGTAGAAGTATATATCTTAAGAACTTAGAATTCATTAGAAAAGTAAATTTTATTTCTATAATTATCATACACCAAAAAAAGAAATTGCAACATTTGAATGTGTTAATGTGGCGCAGTGGGTAGAGTGCTCGCCTTAGGAAGTGTTATATTTGTACTATACTTGGGATCGAACCTTATATCACACAGTGAATTTTTTATTTATTTTATTTTCTAAAATTAGTTTAATTAATTCTGTTTTTGTTTTAAAATTTCTTTCTCTCATTTGTTTATATTTATAAAAAAAAGTTGTTGAAATTGTACTTTAGATCAAGTTATACAATAAAAACTCTTTATTTTATAATATAATAAATACAATCATGGATGGACAATTGAAAGAATTATTTGAGGCATTAAGTAAAAAAATCGATCAAGCCAGTGAAAAAATACAACAAGATGTGAAAAACGAAATAACTGAACTTAAAACTTTACTTTTGGGTACACAAGAAAAGTGTCGTGATTTAGAAAATACGGTTAAAAAATTGCAAGAAGAAACACTGCTATTGAAAAAAGAATTGAACAAAGAGAAAATTATTATCCACGGTATTGCAGAAACGGAAAATGAACAGGCAACACTAGAAACAACAATTATATCTACAATTTCAGAAAAACTTAATGTAAATCTATCACCAATAAATATAAACAATATATATAGGTTGGGTAAAACCGGAAAACAAAGGCCAGTTAAAGTTTGTTTAAATTCCATTAAAATTAAACATGAAATATTTAGTAATCGAACAAAATTGAAGGGTACAAATATATACATCAATGATGATCTTCCAATCGAATTAAGAATTAGAGACAGCGAAAGAAGAAAACAAAATAAACAAACGAAAAGTGGGAAAAAACGGTTATTAGGACAGTCATCCGAAGAGGGAGAACCATCTAACACAAAAATCCAGGATGCAAAAAAAAATACACAGAGAAAATCAAATTAAAAAAAACTAGAGCGTTGTACGGATATAACAATAGTTAC
This sequence comes from Chrysoperla carnea, assembly GCF_905475395.1. Lineage (NCBI taxonomy): Eukaryota > Metazoa > Arthropoda > Insecta > Neuroptera > Chrysopidae > Chrysoperla > Chrysoperla carnea. Next base: position 139,515,064 of record NC_058337.1, on the reverse strand, counting down.
CTGGAACTGCCACGGATTTAATAATATTTCCAATTTGGGTGAGGTACAGCAACAGATACTACAAAAACAGAGTATCCTTTGTTTCATTGAGACTTGGGTCTGGAAAGACTCTCTCGAAATACCGCCATTTCTAACAGAATACAATATTTTTAATGGGCTTGCGACAAAAGAAAAATCATTGGGTAGAGCTAGTGGGGGTATTACGGTATTTGTTAAAAAGTGCTTTCGTGCCAAACTTATTTGTGTTAGCAACCTGTGGATTGCAATACAAGTAGAAAATGGTAAAGAAAACATATTCTTCATTTTCACTTTGTAACAATTAATATTAGATGGGGGTGAGTTACGATATAATATACGAAATCGTAAGATATAAAAGTATGTTTGATTAAGTGTTGTAGACGGTGAAAATGATTATTGATTGATTAATTAATTAATCAGAGTCTGATTTACGTTGTAAGCGAGTACCAGGTGTTAAAGTGGGCCCAAAGCAGGGTATCGAGTAATAGAACTCAAAACCATTCCCAGAGGATTTATTCGCTGATCTAATTCCTTGTCAAGGAACCCCAATATGCATCAGTATAGATCAACCTTAATATCGCCAGTGTCTGAAACAGGTAGTATAAAATACCACAAATTTTGGTAGATAACAATTTATTTAACAATATCAAAAATATAGCATTGACAGTTTTTAACACGAACTTAAATTACCAAAAATGTAATCAATTACTCAAACAACCTAATGGTAGATAACAATTTATTTAACAATATCAAAAATATAGCATTGACAATTTTTAACAAGAACTTAAATTACCAAAAATGTAATCAATTACTCAAACAACCTAATGGTAGATAACAATTTATTTAACAATATCAAAAGCAGAGCATTGACAATTTTTAACACGAACTTAAATTACCAAAAATGTAATCAATTACTCAAACTTTACCGTCTACTAAAACTTAGAGACAATCTCAACCAAAGGTTCAACTTAACAATCCAATAAAGTACATATTTATACATATATATATATATATATATATATATATATATATATCGACATAAATTTTATCACAAAATCAGGATTGAATAATAGTGAAACGTTCGATACGTTTTACACCAACTTAAAAAGGATAACGACGTTATAATGAACAACAATATTAACCTAATTTACAGAAACTATCAAGAAAAACTTAACAAGTGCGTTCGACATGACGCGTTACGTCTACTGTAGATTAATCGCAACCTTAACTAAAATTAAACTTAGTAATCTACTAAAATATGCATATATGTATCGACCTAAAATTTACTAACAAAAACAGAGCGTACCATAATGAAACTTTAATACATTTTACATATACTTAAAATGAAAACGCCATAATAAACCGCGCTACTAACACGAGTTACCAAAACAATCTTCACCATATATTAACTTTAAAAAACTTACTTAAAACGGTATATACCGACCTAAATTTATCAACAAAATCTAGAATGTATAGAAATGAAACGATTAACACGTTTGTCGTTGCAAAAACCGCGACATAAACATACAAAACATCTTCAGAAGACACGTGTTAGATTTTTCTTGAAAACGTTTTAAATAACTATTATAAATAATTTAAGCGCCTTTCACGCCGTGAATATAAAAAAAAACAACCATATCGCAACATCCTTGGACCAATTGATACGTATGTATCGTTTTAAAAAATTATTAAAATTTACCTCGACATAGCGTGGATTGATTGATAACAATGCAAGCAAAGCCAAATTAAAAGTTTACAGTACCTTCAAGACATCGTATATATTCGTATTACCGTACTTTCATCATAGCATGTAACATCCTTTTATTTTATTTCTTCTTTATTTTTAAAAACCACGAAACCACGTTGTGATCTGCTAAGCCATATTGGTTATCCACCTCGCATGTCAGTGATCTCTTTGCTGTCACGGTCCACCCCATAAGAGGAAGCCGTATTTCATTTTTATAACCATCTAACGAATTTACTCCCCACTACATTTATTATTAAAAAAAACAAAAACCCTAACATTTTTGACGTTTAACAGACCAATAGATAAATGAAGGCTAGTGCTAACCGCAAGATGGTTGAATATGAAGACAACTTCACACTAATGAACGGTTACATCGTAACAACTTATATAAACCCAAAATATGATATGAGCGAGGCAATGGGTTTATTGGGAGACTTGATTTTGGAAGTGCAACTCAGAAATTCGGATCCAAAAATAATAATAAGCGGGGATTTTAATGCACACATAGGATCACTCAATGACTTTGCAGACGAATTTGACAGCAAGATCTTTGAAAACTTTCTTATCTATTCGCATAGGCGGACACAATTAGAAACCGTTAACCAAAGAGGCAGAATGTTAGTCAGTTTCTTTGAGAATTCGGCCTTTTATGTCATTAATGGGCGTAGTAAAAGTGACCACCCTGCACATTGTACCTATATCAGTAATACGGGAAGAAGTATTGTCGATTTGGTTTGGGTGAATGACATGGCAATTGGGGATATTCTTGATTTTAAAATACTCGATTATATATTATCGTCAGATCATTTGCCAAGCCTTTTAACAATTAGAAACTACTTAAACAAAGAACCTTTTACGAATAAATCCGTAGATTATAAGCCAGAAAAATTGAAATGGGTGAATGAACATAAAGAAAAATTTGTAGAACAGCTAAACTTATCGACAATAAATGACTTGGATACGCTTTCGGTTTCAGATATGAATAATGCTATAATACATAATATAAAACTGGCTGCTAAAAATTCAAATTTATGGAATAGAAGTAGTAATAATAAAATTAAAATTCAGAAAAATCCTTGGTACAATGAAGTTTGTCTAGCAAAGAAAAGTGAGGTTCAAGTATCTTTCAAAAAATATAAAAAATAAGGTTACTGCGAAGAAGGGCGTCTAGAATACATAAAAATAAAGGCTGAATATAACTCATTGTTGAAAACCCAAAAAAAAGCATACTTAAGCGATTTACAAACTAAAATATCTAACATACACAATGCAACCGAATTTTGGACGATTATAAACAAATTCCGAGGCAAATGGGGGACAACACATAACTCTATTCCCGTCGCGGAATGGGAAACATTTTTTAAAAATTTTCATAGGCAAACAGATATTAATTTAACTGTTGAAATTCCGACAAGAACAGACGACTATTTAGACCAAAACATAACACTAGCAGAACTTAATACAATAATACACAATTGTAAAATTGGGAAGGCTGCTGGGCCTGACCAGATAACAAACGAATTTTTAAAGAATCTCACTAATAATTGGCTAGAAAAGGTATTAATTTTATTCAATGAAACTCTAAATAAGGAAACTACTCCTGATTCCTGGTCGGACTGGAGAATGAGCCTATTATTCAAAAAAGGAAATAGAGACGACCCTAATAATTATAGGGGAATTTCACTTATGAACCATATTGCTAAATTATTTACAACTGTCATAGCAAACCGCATACAACATTGGGCAGAATGCAGAGGTGTCCTACAGGAATGCCAGTTTGGGTTTAGGAGGGGAAGGGGTGCCAAGACGCAATATTTACGCTTAGCAGCATAGTAAATATAAATATAAGGCATAGTAAGAGCAAAATTTATGCCACATTTGTCGATTTTCAGAAAGCATTTGACTCAGTACCACACTCTCTACTCTGGGAAAAACTATATAAGATCGGAATAAGTAGTAAAATTATAAATACGATGAGAAATTTCTACCGAAAAGCTAACTTTACTCTATCTTTGAATGGTGATAAAAGTGAAAAAATAAATATTAGTAAAGGAGTACTTCAAGGAGATTCTCTATCGCCATTGTTATTTAATCTATTTATCAACGATTTAGAACAGTTTATGGCTAACAACGGGATCAGAGGTGTGGGAGTAGGTAAAATTGATGTTTTGCTAATACTATATGCTGACGATTTGGTTTTGCTAACTGACAGTCCAGGCATGGCTCAAAGAGCACTCAATAAACTCCAGCTCTATTGTTTGGAGAATGAACTTGATATTAATACCGAAAAGACGAAAATGTTAATATTTAGAAAAGGGGGCAAGTTAAAAACGTCATTATTCACAATTAACGACAAAATTATTGATATCGTGTCAGAATATTGCTATCTTGGCGTTCAATTCTCTTCCTCGGGATTGTTCATTAAAGCTGCTGACTATGCTGTTAATAGAGCCGTGACAGCTATACATAGGATCAAGAATATAATGGTTAAATCCAAAATGCAACCCTGGGATGCCCGAATTCAGCTATTTGACAGTGTAGTGTCAACTACATTGCTATATGGGGCTGAGAGTTGGTGTTTACCATATCTCCGAAATATAGAAAGGGTGCAAGGAATATTTTTCAAAACTGTACTTGATTGGCCACAGAATACTCCAAACTATATCATTCGATGGGAAACTGGGAGGGGTAATATTGCAGTAGAAGCATTAAAAAGGGTTTTAAGCTGGTGGGAAAGAATTTTGAAACTAGATGACAATAGACTACCAAGAATATGTTACAATCAATTAATGTCACTTGATATAAATGGGGGTATGGATTGCAAATACAATTGGGTTACTCAGCTACGAGAGATACTTCGGGATCTTGGTTGTATAAACACATGGAATGAACAACGGGCCCAAAGTATTAAAGAAAACAGCGAAATCATTCTTACCAATTATCAAAGAGAACTCTCTAGCATGGATAAAAATCTAATTTTGAACTCCAGTTACAGCCCTATGTATCAGTATATTTTGAACGACTATGTAAAATACCTTAAAATGAATTTAAATTTTAGTAAGATAAAACTAGTTAGCCAAATCAGAGTCTCAGGGAAACAATTCGCCAAAATTCATGCAAATGGCTGTTTATATAAATGGAAACAAGAAGAACTCTGTACTATTTGTAATCATAAAAAGCCTGAAACACTTATACATTTTCTTTTGGAATGCCCGATTTATAAATCGATGAGAAACCATTTTATTGGCAAGTATTTAAACTCAAATTTTAACTACGAGAATAATTTCATGGTCTTGCTGTCAAGTTTGTCCCCAGGAAAAATAAATGATATTTTCCACTTTGTAAATGGCAGTCTTAAATTGAGGAGCTTTTGTTTAAACGAATAATTGCACTGTTTGCTGCATTTCATACATTTTGGAAATAACTCAATGTAGAAAGAATTTACTAATTATTCGATTTAATTTTTGTTTTTATTCGAATAATATTTATATACTTAGTTTAAGATTTAACTTTAAGCTTCAATTTATAATTAATGCATTTAATTTAATTTTTTTTACTTTATATATACTTTCTTTTTTTTTTTTCTCTCTTGTATTATTGTTACAAGCATTGTTTAATATTAGTAAAGAGAATGTACCAACCGCTGTAAGCTTTATTGCAAATACAGTTACATTTATTATTATTATTATTATAATTATCATATAGTTTTCTATTAATTAAAACTTTTCTATTAATTAAAAATTAAAAACTTTTTTTCGAGTTCACGATTACTAAAAAATAATTATCATACAGTTTTCTATTAATTAAAACTTTTCTATTAATTAAAAATTAAAAACTTTTTTTCGAGTTTACGGTTCTTGTTCAATTGAAGGGCACTGGAAAAAAACAAGCAATGTCACACAAACAAGGAACTGAGAAAAAGTTCATCAAGTATTTCCTAGACTAAGTCGTCTTGGAAAATGCACTTCCTACTTATGAATTAAGATAAAATGTCCGAGAGCAGCAAAAATTCTCACGGGAGCGGTTATTCTGAACAGCTACTTAAAACTTTATTTCATGAAAGAATAGTGTTACAGATCAAATATGCCAAATAAGAAAACCTTCGTTTTTCTCTTACATCCTGTATATGGGCAGTTTTGTTATATTTTCATAAAGAAATTATTTATATAAAGGTTTAATTATTTTTAAATTTTGATTGTGAATAAAAAATACTGAATATCGTTTTGTTAGAATAATTAGTAGGTTTTATATCATCGTACAGTAAAATTTTCTTTTTTCTATTTATGATAAAATTACAGTTGAATATCTTTCACGCTTAGTTTTTATTTTATTAGGAGTACAGTAGCGGTGTATCTCGAGAGGATTTTCGTGACATATATATGGGTTGTTCAACAAGCTAAGAAAGAAAATGAGTCTTATGTCGGTGCCATATTTTTTGTACATTCTTAGTTTCATGACGTCTCATCCTGAGATTTCTTAAATAATATTTAAAACAAGTGAAAACAAACAATTGACCGAGTAAATTGTAGAAATACCATGTATAAATAGTACCATGTTGATGACGCAATCGTTTCTTTTTTGTCACGTAAGTAAAACAAGATATCCACTCTTAGATAGCCACACATTCAAAATTGATATTCCCATTTAATACATACTATAAAATTTGCACCTAATTTGCGCCCTCGTGGGTAAACAGTGATGTTTACAAAAAAATGTTTCAGACAAAAGTTGCTTATTTTTTTATAAGGAATGGAAGTCGCTTATTTAAACTTTTGTTCTATCTCTAGTGGTTTACAAAATGGGTCCTGCAGACCCAAGACTCAATTGATCTTTGTTACTCATTTACGAATTCTATCTCACATTTTACGCCTTAAGCACGTTATAAAAATTTCAACTTGACATCTCTTTTGATCTCTTTTCCTCTTTTCGTTTTTGAGTTTTAGTGTTTACGGACAAACAGACCACTGGAAATGAATCGTGTCGACACACAACCGGAAATTTTTCTAGTTTTTAGAACCACTCAATTATGTTTTAGTAATGAATGTAATTTAGAACGTAGGATATCAAGGATTCGGTTAATAAAATTCGTTTTAATTTATTTTTACCCGCTAACTTGCAAATCAAACCGTCCTTCATGCAAAATTTAGAAACATTTTGACCATTATTGTCATTAATTGATTGGAAAATGATTTTACATAAATCTAATTTTTTTTGTTCGTTTTTTATTGATAAGAAATCGAAATGAGTGCTTGCTAATAAATTAATTGAATCTTCGTTTTGATTACCTTCATATTTCAGTTCCTGTATATTTTGGGAAGTATCATTTAAATTTTGACCCAATGAGTTTTTAATTTTTGTTAATAGCTTTGAATAACCTGGGTCGTGGCTATTCAATGTCAATTTTTGCTTTTTTGCGTCAATATTTGAAATATCATCTGAGTTAAGCTCATTTATCTCGGTTTCGAACAAGCGTGACAAGAAGTCGGCCATGCAATTATGCTGTCCCTTAATGTGTTGGGGTTCAAAGTCAAATCTCGATATTTTGAGAATCCAACGTGAAAGTTTGTTGAATCTGCTTGGGCTATTAAATAGCCAAAGCAAACTTTTACAATCAGTTTGTAATACGAAATGCCTGTCGATTAGAAATTCTTTGAATTTTTCAAGAGCATGTATAACTGCTAGCATCTCTAATTCGTGGCTGTTGTATTTCTGTTCAGCGGGATTTAACTTTTTTGATATGAACATAATTGGATGTATTCCGTCTTCGTGTTCTTGCAAAAGAACAGCGCCAATGCCTGATGATGAACCGTCGCATTGCAATATAAATTGCTTTGAAAAGTCCGGATGTTTTAATATAGGTGCCGATATTAGGGCTGATTTTAATTTATTAATAGCTTCTAGGTGGGTATTCGTGATCTTGAATCGGACATTTTTCTTTTTTGGGTCATTTAGCGGAGCGACTATTGAACTAAAAAATGGTATGAACCGGGAATAAAATGCAGCTGCACCGAGAAATCTTTGAAGTTGTTTTAGATTTCTTGGTGTAGGCATTTGGTCAATAGCTTGAATTTTAGTTGGGTCCATATATCGACCATCAGCTGAAATGACACTACCTAAAAGTCTGATTCGAGACATACAAAAGCGAGCTTTTTCTTGGTTCACTGTAATACCAAGGTCTTTAATTTTGGCAAACAAGAGCTCTAAATGTTGAAGGTGCGATGTAATATCCGGGCTATGAATGATTAAATCATCGTAGTAGATGAGCAAGAATTTATGGCGAAATTCAGCTAGATTAGCATTAAAAAAACGTGACAACGCTTGACTTGATACGCACAAGCCGAACGGGAAGGTATTCCATTGATACATTCCAAATTGTGTAATTATAGCTGTCACGTGTTTGGAATTATCCGATATTTTAAGCTGGTAAAACGATTTTGTCATGTCCAACACTGAAAAGACCTTCGAGGTACCAATACTAGAGAAAATGTGATTTATATTGGCCGAGCTCATGGGATCGAACTGTATATGTTTGTTTAAAAATCTATAATCAACTACAAGTCGATGTGATCCGTCCTTCTTATTCACGAAAAATACTGGTGAGCAATAATGACTGTCAGAAGGGGATAGAATGCCTTGTTTTACGAGGTTTTTGATATGCTCCTCTAATAATTTGGCTTTGTCCGGTGGTAAATAATATGGACTTTTAACCACTGGGACATTATCCTTTAATTTGATTTGATATTCGAAATTTTTTGCACGACCAGGAATTTCAGAGAAAATATCGTCATACTGCCTTAATAACGCGTTTAATTTTACGTTTTGGCTTTTGTCCATAAATATCCTTTCTTCAGTAATTGTTGATATTATGTTGCCAGCACTGGTAGAATTTAAAAAAGGTATAGTGATATTTTCATCATGTTTAAATTTAATGTCAGAATTTGCAAAATCAAGGACAATGTTACAGTGTTTTAAAGTTTTTGATCCAATAAGGCAATCAAATGGTAAATTGTCGACTATGCAGAAGGTTTGAGTCCAACTAAATTTGTTAAGTTTGAAATGTAAGTCGACAGTTGATGAAATTTTTAAAGTATTATTTCCAGGTAAGGAAATTGACATATACGATTTTTTTATTTCGATTGAAGTGTTAAGTTTTTTTAATTTGTTTAAAATTTTAGAACGAATAGCGTTAACGGATGCTCCTGAGTCTAAAAGCGTTAAGACTGGAATGCCATAAATAAAAACGTTTTGGGTTGGTAAAAATGACGCAAAAATATTGTTGATAAAAGTGTTTGGGTGCTCTATAAGTTTTTGGGGTCGATTCTTGGGATTTTTGGTCTCTTGTGCGTTCGTTAAATTTACGCTTTCTACAGTGCGTAATACTGTGACCTAATTTCCTGCAATATGCACAAGATAACGCGTTTGTTTTGGGGTTAGAAGTGGAATTTTGACCGTTGGGGGAATTTATACCAAGCTGAGAATTTGGTGGTTGCAGTCTGGCCTGAATCTGTTCAGTTTGACAAATTAATTGGTTTAGTTCGTTGAATGAACCAGGAATTGGGGTTAAGCCCATGATTTTCAATGTATCTATATTTGCATGTGCAAAAATAATTTCGATAATTTGTTTTTCAGATAGTTCTGAACTTAATATTTTCGCGTACCGAATTATTGAACCTGTGAATTCTGAAAATGGTTCGTGTTCAGTTTGGGTACGTCGAACAAATTTATCGATTAGAATCTGTTTAGCTGTTGGCGAAATATATACATCAAATAATTTGGCTTTGATCTGGTTCCATTCCAACGAATTGGAAATGCAATCGGTCCAGAACTGCAGTGCGTTGTCGGCACACTTATTGATTAAAATTTTTAGTAATGTATGGTACGGTATAATATTTATATTTACTAAATTCTGTACTTGGGTTATAAATTTTAGGATTGTGTCAGGGGAGGAAATATTCAAAATATCGACTTGTTTTAAAAAGGAGTCGACATGTGGTTTGGCGAATACGTTATTGGAGGTGGTGGGATTGTCTGTGCTCTGAACATTTGAGGAATGTTGTATTAAGTTTGTTAACATGTCACTTAGCTGTAATATTTGCCGTTGTTGAAGTTGCATTGCTTGCTGCATGTCCACTAAATTGCGTGCAGCGTGGTCCAATGTATTGGTAGTGGCCGCAAGGTGTGTGGAAATGGCTGCATTATTTACTGCCGAAGCTGCAGCTGGCGTATTAAACATTGCTTCTGGTGAGGCTGGTGATGGTATTGGTTGTGGCGTATCACCAGTACGATCTCTGTTACGTTCCATCGAACGTGTCCTTGGCATTGTGTTGAACAAACGAAATTGTAAAATGTTTTAATGACAAATGTACTAAAACACAGAATTAAAGATTATAAACTGGAAAAAAAAAATTTTATTGTTTTATTGTAGAGAAAAATATATTGCAAACGTCTTCCAACTCTTATTTGGATGCTCTGCTCCAAATGTAAATGAAAAAATCTTTAATGTAAATGAAAAAACTGTGCCTATGGTGAAAGGGGCTTGGTTGTACTTATGCAGAGAGCGGGTCTAATATGTGGAATAGTGATCTGATGGATTATCCCTGGGCCCGCCAGATATCCATCCGTTTATGCTCTATTGTTAAATTCCTCCAGAGTCAGTTAAATCTGAAAAGATAGCTGGGGAATATGTGTTGATAATAAAATATTTTATGTAATGCAACAACACAAGTATTTATTAACTATTTTTAAAACATGATTATTCTTTTGAGGAACAATACGTTTACAATATGGGGATATTATATAGAAATGGATTGTTCCACTTTAGATATTGAAATATAAATTGATATGATTTAAAACAAAACTATTTTTACTTATTAATGAAAATATCGAAAGTAAAACAGACCTTTAAATTTATCTACAATAAAAATATGAGGTTAGGATCGTCCAAACATGTGTCAATAGTTTTGACATAAAGAGAAATATAATAAGTTTAATTTTAATTGAAAGAAATAATTATTCATAGTGTGTCAAGTTTTTGTCAAAAACAAATAAATAGCACAGTGGCTATAATAAAAAATAAATTTATTAACTCAGGCTCAAGTGATGTTTAAAAAATTCTTATATGAGAAACCGTTTTTGGTAAGTTAAAATTATGTTCAATTAAAAAATTTTTTTAACAATTAACACTTGAAAACCAATTATTGTATTACTTAATTTTAGATATGCGACTGACCAAACCAAAATTGAAGTCGATTCGCGACATCGTTTGATCAGCGCACAAAATAAATGTCCAAGTTGGGTTCTATTTAAAGAGTGCACCCTAAACAGTGCTGAATTATTATAAACTTATGAAATAATAAAAATTTAAAAGATACTTAAGTACTATAAAACTCCGATATCCGACACCATGCGATTTATCCACAACATTGATAGCCATTCCAAAGTATATATCCCAAAACCTTTAGCATGTGTTGTATTAATGATGGTTTGTTAAAAATCCATGTTGGGGAAAGTATCCGTGTAGACACTCCAAGATCGCCAGTAAAAGAGAGCGATTTTAATTGATTTTGTTTTGAAGAAAACTTTTGAACAGGTATTATTTGGTAATTTTGTTTGTTGGTTTTTTTATTTTTTTGGTTGTGTTTTTTTTTTTTTTGGAACTAATAATTTGAATTTTTATTTTAGGCCTGGCGGGAATACAAAATAATAAAAAAAAAACATATATACAATACATACTATAAAATTTGCACCTAATTTGCGCCCTCATGGGTAAACAGTGATGTTTACAAAAAAATGTTTCAGACAAAAGTTGCTTATTTTTTTATAAGGAATGGAAGTCGCTTATTTAAACTTTTGTTCTATCTCTAGTGGTTTACAAAATGGGTCCTGCAGAGTCGTATAGTCAGCCCACTTTCAGCACAGTTGGATGGTACACTTTTCAAAAAAGGGCAAACCTAGGTGAATGTTGGAAACCTCGGTTGAATGCGAAGTTGGAGGGGATAGATGACGTCATTGACCAATAGTAAATCAAGATGGCGTTGGGAGGTGTGGTGAGGGAAGGAATGGCTGCCTAAGCATAAACGGGGGGATGACGACATTGGCTTTGACCAATAGTGGTGCTTGACGGGGGGTTAACGGGGGGCGGGACGTTGACATTAGTCAGCAATTCTCAAGAATATGTTGAAATAGATTTGACCTTGAAAAATAAGATATCATCATCCTGTTACAAGTTCAAACTTGTTTTAATCGACTTTACACGTGTCAAGACACGTGACCGGATGTTTATTTTTTTTTTTTATGTTGAAATAGATAACATCTAACCTTGAAAAATATGATATCATCATCCTGTTACAAGTTCAAACTTTGAATCGACTTAAAATAATTTTACACGTGTCAAGACACGTGACCGGATGTTAATATTTTTTTATGAATCAACAATGTAATATGACACTTGAACGTGTTAGATAATAATTTGCAAGTCTGAATTCCAAGAAAAGAATATTATTATGGGAATCTGTATGCTCAGCAATTATCAAGAATATGTTGAAACAGATAACATCTAACCTTGAAAAATATTGTAATTTGACACTTTAAATAAACATGATAAAATTCAAGACACGTGACCGGATGTTAATATTTTTTTATGAATCAGCAATGTAATATGACATTGAAATTTACATGATAAAAATACATGTTTAAACTAAATACAACTCCTGATGTTGTATTTAGGGAGATTATAAAATCACCAGAGAATAATCATCATGCACTTCAGCATTTTACAAAGACTTATGGAGATGTGGCCGGTAAATACATTTATTTTATATTATCGAATAAAGATGATAAGCTTATCGATAATATTTACGGATTACGTTATGATAATGCTGCTGATAGATTATATGTAGGTAATTCAGTTGTTCACATTAAGCATAACGATATACAAGTCAACGAAAAATGGTATGACGGGACATCAGGTTTATATGAGCTTTTAGTAAAACAGATACCAAAAAATTTTTCAGAGCAAGACATGCGTAACTATTTAGAAATTGTAACATCAACAAACGCTAATAGACGGAATTATGACTCTCAGGGTCAAATTCAAGGAACTAGAGGTTTAAAGTATAAAAAAATCATTAAGAAACATCTATACCCATTGGCTCCTGCTTCTGGTAGCGGTCTAACATTATCACGAGTAACTAATAATCACTAAGATTATGTGTACTGGAATACAATCGACGAACTTTGCGACAGATTACGGCTGTTATGCGCATCACGTGACGCGGGAAATTTCAGCCATCAAAATGAAATCAATAGTTTGATACAAGAGTTAAGGGAAGAAAATATAATATACTGAAAACCAGAAAGGTTTCTAAACAGACCAGTATTAAACAGGTCAAAACCAGTATTAAACAGATACAGACCAGTATTAAACAGGTCAAACCAGTATTAAACAGATACAGACCAGTATTAAACAGGTTAAAACCAGTATTAAACAGATACAGACCAGTATTAAACAGGTCAAAACCAGTATTAAACAGATCTGTTTAGATACAGACCTGTTTAGATACAGACCAGTATTAAACCGAGCTGTTTCTTATTAGACCTGTTTAGATTTTATATTAATTTGACAAGTGTCGCAGGACTTGACGTATGAAACAACGTCTTTGTACATATTCTCCCAAGAGAAACGTTTGGAGATGTTGCTATATGTTTTTACTACACCCTGGTGGGAGGACAAAAGACTATCGTGGAAATAATGTAAGATGTTTCCACGGATACATTCTGGGACGTAAATACGTCTTTTTTTTAATTTCCCAGTTTTGCGACACAGAAGTCCGCGATGAAGAGAAACGTTTTGTACATCATCATCTCCGTTATTCAGTCGGAGCGTGATGTCTTTGCACTTCTCGTCAGAGAGTTGAGCTGTGCGGATGTTTGGAAAAATGTTAGTCATTTCGTTTAAGAATAAGAGTTTGTCCTCTGGTGTAGCGTCCTCATATAGAAAGCTAGTTGGGTTTATGCAGGTTTGTTCCGTGTTTTCGTCAGAGTATAGCCTAGACAGGGCATCGGCGATGTTGTTAATAGAGCCATTAATGTGTTCTACGTCAAATTGGAAGTTTGCTAGAGTCAATTGCCAACGAGCTAATTTTCCTATATTTCTACAGTTCTTAAAGAGGTATGATAGGGCATTGTTATCTGTTTGTACAATGAATTTGGCATGTTGTAAATAATCTTGAAATTTGTTTATAGTTGAGATCAAACTTAGCGCTTCTTTTTCATAGATGTGGGTTTTGGCTTCTGCTGGTGATAATTTCCTGGATGTGTATGCGATTGGATGGAGAACATCATCCACACGTTGGAGTAAAACTCCAGCTATACAATGATCACTAGCATCACATCTAACAATGAACGGTTTGGAGAAGTCGGGAAATTTTAAAATTGGTGCAGAGGTAAGTTTGTCTTTTAGATTATTAAAAGCTCGCAGATGTTCTTCTTTTATTTCAAACTTTGTATGTTTTTGTCGAAGTTTATTTAGTGGTAGGCAGATATCGGCATAGTTTTCGATGAATTTCATGAAGTATCCTGTCATGCCCAAGAAACTACGAAGTTGTTTAAGGTTTCTTGGAGGAGGAAGATCGTTTATGGCCTGAACTTTGGACATGTCGATTGATTGGCCGAACTCGTCGATGATTAAACCCAAGTATTTTAGGCGGGTCATGAAGAAACGACATTTTTCAGGTTTCGCAGTCAGACCGTGTAATTTTAACCTATCGAAAACTTCTTGGAGATGATCGAAGTGTTCTTCGATGGATTTTGAGTATATGAGAAGATCATCTGCGTATGGTATGCAAAATTTGTATTTAAGATCTCCGAAAATGTCCATCATAATTCTGTTTAGAGCTTGGGATGAGTTCGCTAGTCCTTGTGGAGCCTTTAAGTATCGATATTGGCCTTGTGGGGTGACAAAAGCTGTGATGTTTCTAGAGTTTTTGTCCAAGGCAATTTGATGATAGCTGGATACTAAGTCGAGACTCGAAAAAATTTTTGCACCATGTAACGAATTAAAGCAATCCTGTACTTGAGAGCTTGGATATGGGTCGAATAATATCTTTTTGTTAACCTCTCGATAGTCATGGACGATCCTGTAATTGCCATCGCGTTTTTTGACAAGAAATGTTGGGGATGCCCAACTGCTGGTGCACTTTTCGATGACATTTTGTTGAAGAAGATCGTCTATGATATTTTGAAGAATGGCTGCTTTTGGAGGAGCCATTGTGTATGGATGTTTATACGTAGGAGTTCTATCTTTTAGAAGGATTTTCATCGTATGGTTTGTAGCATGACCGATTTTATTGCATAGAACGTCTTTGTAGGATTGTTTTAATTCTTCAAGCTTTTCGAGCTCAGATTGACGGAGTTTGGCTGTATTTTCAAGGACTAGGTGGAGCTGATCGTTAAAGTTGAAAATGATGGGAATATTTAAACTTCGACTAGGAATCGTAAAGTTACAAGTTTGAAAATTTAAATTAGCTTTAACTTTATGTAGAAAATGATTGCCTAAGATGATTGAACATGGTAAGTTTTTGACGATGAGGAACGGAACTTTCCATGTGTAATTTTCAATTTTGATGATTAAATTGATAACTTTGTTAATGGTAATGTTGGTGTTGTTTGCTATTGTCAATTTTTTGAAGGTTTTGCTGATTTGGTGTTTTTTATGTTTCAGCTTTGGAACCAGATCCGAACGGATGATATTGTACGATGATCCGGTGTCAATCATACATTGATATTTTTGCCCTAACACATCAATTTTAATGAAAGGTATTTTATTAGAATATTTAAACTCGTGGCTATTTGACAAGGAGGCAAACAATTTATGGCCTTTAGGTGGAGGTGCCTCGAGTTTATCAGTCGTTAGTTGTTGCTATGACTTGTTAGGAGTCTCGCGTTGGGTAGCTGCGAGTAAACGAGAGGTGCTTTCATCGGCACGTTTTGCGATATCGTATAATTGACGGAACGTAGCTGGAGGAGGAAAAATGGTTGATAACAAGGGTAAATATTTAGAATTTGCGCTGTCTAGGATATGTGTGACGATGCGTGTTTCGTCATTAAAGTTTAGTGCTTTGGCGGTATTCTCTAGATCGACAATATATTGTTTTAAGCTTTCGTTTACGGTTTGATATCTGAAAATTTTGGTCAAGATGACACGCGAAGTTTGTGTGGGAGATAGGAAATTATTTAACAGGTTAGCTTTGATTTCAATCCAATCATTTGATGATGTCGCTAGCCTGGATAACCACAACTGTAGTTCACCATCAGTTCTTGACACTAAGCCCCTTATAAGTTTGTTGATAGGCAAAATATTGAGATTTACAATTTTCTCAGTTTTAATTATAAATTCTAAAAACTGCATAGGATTATCACCATCTGTTTTTGGGATAGATTGACATAACTGAGACATATCTGGATGAAAATTAGGTCCTGAGAGATTTTGTATTTCACGATGTGTGTTTATTAATAATTGGTTTTGAATTGCCATCAGTTGCACCATGTTTTCACGCTGGCTCATTCGGCGGTTTGGCGTATTGGTTTCACTCGTGGAATTGGGAGTGGGGATATTATTATTATTTGTGTTTGGTAAATTGGGATGATTTAAACTAGGATATAATTGACTGCGTGTAGGAATAGGGGGATTGGAGGGAATTGGGGCATAGGTGGAGCTGTTGGATTCGAATGCCACGGCCTAATCGGAGATAGTCTACCGTCCGAGTGGATATTATATATTAAGTTTGCGTTAATTGGAGCACTTGGTACCTGTGTCACAACAGTTGGTGGTGTACAAGATGGTATGGGCTGTGATGGTGGTGTGCTGAAGGTTGATTGGTGTTGAGCTGCTGGTGTAGTCCGTGGGACTGCGCCATTTGATTGATTGGTTGACATTCCGAATTTGAATATGGTGACTGTTTCCTTAAATTGTAAGATCTATTGTAGTCTCAGCTTGTAATTTCCTTTTCAGATTTCCACGAATCGGATGCAATACCAGATAATGAGTGAAAATGGTTTTCCTAAAACAGAAACAACAACAGCAGAAACAAATCGCAAAAAAAGGTGTGATAATAAAGAATTATGTGTTTGTTATGTATGTTTGTTTTTGGAAAATAAAGAGAGAGAGAAATAAAAGGGTTTTTTAAGAAAATGTGGTTTATTATTTACTTATAACTCGAAGCATTTATTGTTCGAAAATTTGCAAATGCTATGCTTTTTGCAAATATTCAAATTGTGATTTTAAGATTTGTGATTTAAATTGATGTATTTAAATCACAATGACGAAAATATTTGTTTTACGGAGCGATGTTACCATTTGTTATGTGGTTCGTATGTTAAATCGTTTTATATTAGACAGAGTAATGGCCCTGGCGAAAACTTATAATTTAAAGGTGAAAGTTGTGGAAAAATTGTGCTACGTTTTCACCACGTGCTTTTGAGGTCCGTAGCTTTAGTATTGGATAAGTGTAAACCACACAACAATTGTAATATTATAACAATATTACTTTTCGTCTGGTGTCAGTTAAACTAATAATTGCTTCGATATTAATTATTTGTTCATTGGCGGAAGTCGTTTGATGCATCAAATGATCTAAGATTTTTTTGTGGAATATATATATAGAAGTCACAATGTGATGTTTCGTCTTTATGCTGCCATTGACATATATGCACTTGTCATGAATAGATACTATTCATGCAATAGATGTGACATTTAGATTTTGAATTTGTAAACACGTGTAAATAGAATGTAATTCAAAGTGATGAATCTAAACGTGATGAATGTTATCAAATGATTAAAGGTGATAAATATTATCAAGTGATAAATTTGGTGACAGCAATGAACTTGCAAACACGTGTAAACAGAATGCAATTCAAAGTGATGAATTTAAACGTGATGAATGTTATCAAATGATTAAAGGTGATAAATATTATCAAGTGATAAATTTGGTGACAGCAATGAACTATCCGTCCCAAATATATAGCGCAGCAATCCGTACCGAAACAATCCTATTTCGAATCGCAACAGGTATTTATAATATATTTCATAAAACTAATACTCACCCGTACACGAGATGTATAATTTAGCTCGTTATCCTTATTCCATGTGGAGCTTCCAGATCTGCTACGATGTCGCTTATTTGTGGAAACTTATTAAATAATTTGATGAGAATCCTTTACGGCTGTAGCTGGATGACAAGGATGATAGACAACGATGAAATTAAACACTTCAAATGCAGGTAAGAAACTTTTATTGAAATAATGTGTCTCTTCTTTTGTCGTTTACAATTTATTTTCAGATTTTACAATTGGTATTTTTACAACAAAATGTGACTTGATGTATCAGTTATAATAAATGATGATCAGTTATAATAGATGACAAAATTATTCAGCGTTCGAGTCAAATGTATATTAGGATGTGATGTATACAGAAGATTTTAAGAGAGTGATAATATAATTTCTCAGCTTGGAGGTAAATTACTCGCGCCAAAAGTTATTATAGTAAGTAAACAAAATATAATATTTTGTATTTAAATGTGTTATGTAATCAATTTGTTGAAGATCATTCGCTTTGACATGTTAGCGCGAGATTTAAATAAATTGATTTTTGTTTTAACTTTTTAATAAAATTGATCTTCAACAATTGACTACATAACAAAACTGATATTACCGTAATGTCGAGCGCCTTTTTTATATGATTACCACCACTCCAAAAATCCCCCACCAGCAGAAATTATTATCTAATCTCATAACACGTGTAAAATTATTTTAAGATCTAATGCGATTCAAACAAGTTTAAACATGTATTTTTATCATGTAAATTTCAAGTGTCATATTACATTGATTTCTATGAAATATACAACCCTTAAATTATAAACACAATATTAAAATCGAACACACAGAAAACGTTGGCTATCTATAACCAATCTAATAGGTTATGCAATACATGCACACATACATACAATTGAAACAAAGAATATTAAATGAGATTTACCTACATTCGAATAGAAATTAAACCTCGAATTGAATCGAATAGAGCAAATAATAACCCTTTATTACGCTTTTATATAATTTTCTTTACCAACCTAATCGTTTATTGAAAATCATTGTACATGTCAAAAAAAAAAAAAAAATTAAAAAAATCGTATATTTTTTTTATTTGAATTATTTAATACGCGTCCATAATTACTTATTTTGGTAAAATTTTTTATTATTTTCAAATCATTATTAGTCTCCTATTATTTTATTACTTTTTATGTTTGATAAACGGGTTGACATTAAACGGTAAATATGGTGCATGCGAAAAATTACTTTGTGTTTTACCAGATAATTTATGCAATTGTAAACAAAAGATATGTTATAGAGGAGTTTTCAGTACTTTGTAATATGAATTCAAATGATATCGTCCCTGAGGTAGTTGCTCCGCGATTACAAAATTTACAAAGTTAAAAAATTAAATGCATATAAAATTACATGTGAAATTCACACAATTTAAAAAGCCCCCGACAAATTTCCCGGGTACGGAACCCTATACTCGCATTTGACACATATGTAAGAACGCTCTCTATTTAATTACCCTTTTCCTTAAAGCATTTTGAAGATGGTCGCCAATGTTTTTGTTTTTTTCAGATACGGAACCCTAAGCTCGCACTTGAACCATAGCTAAGAACACTTTCCGTTAAATTTCCTTTCAAACGAAAGCAAAAAAATCAAAATCGGTTTATCCGTTTAAGCACTACGATGAAACAGACAGACAGACAGGCACACACACATAGTGATCAAACTTATAACACCCCTTTTTTTTTCGTTATGGGGTTAAAAATATCAAGTAGATTTACCACATCCTTTATGAGACAATTGCGATTAAACTTGACATATTTTACACGTACAGCATGAGAAAATCGTGAAACCACCACATAGTTTCAATGGAAGCTCCAAAATCATGACACATTTAAACTTAGAATTTTGTGCACAAGATTAAAGTAGAGTGTTGTGGTTGTAACAGAAACAACTATAGTAGAAGGATTGAAAGCAATTAATCACATACAGTCACTGATTGTATGTAGGAATCTTAACAAATATTCTTCCCGTATAACTTTCGATTTGCCCCAATTTTCTAGATCAATTGTTTTATTATGTAAATACGTATTTCGATTACCAAGCAGAAATTGATTTCGAAATATTCTTAAGTTTTCATACTTTTGACACTATCATAATGGAGCAACTACCTTAAAAATGATAATTTAAATAACAGTATTGAGTGTTTGTTTATATTGACGTTTAAACAAGCAAATCAAATTACATTTGTCAGTCATTAATACTTTAAATCATCTAAGCACGCAACTTGGCCGTTTGATTTATATAGAGTAGACCGTTTTTTAAAATTTCGAAACTCATAAAGACAGTCAATCTTTAAGGCACTTTGAATTTTAATTTATTCGTGCACGCACTAAACGGAAAAACCAAAAATATTTTATATCAAGAAACACTTTATTAAACAGAATATGAAATCAAACTTTTCAACTTTATGTAGTATTGGAATGCATACCGGGTACAGCTAGTTTCTTATAATTATTAGTTATTAATTTATCTTATTGCTGAACATAAACCAATAAACAAATTTAATATCGGCACATAATAAAAACCACTGTATTTAACCCTCAATTTACAATTCAATATCCATCTTTTCGTATGACAAGAAATCTAGCGTTACCTTACTTATTTGGGAGAAACTTTTATTTTAACCATATCGGTGGTTACAGGTGTAAAAAAGTTATATGTGTATTCAAAGTTACTTTTAAGATTTATCAGAAAAATTTGATTTTTATACCATGTATAAGAAATATACAAAGGTACACTAAGTTTAGTCCCAAGTTTGTAACGCTTAAAAATACTGATGCTATGTACCAAATTTTAGTATAGGTGTTCACAAAATCACCTAATTAGTCCATTTGCGGTTGTCTGTCTGTCTGTCGTCTGTCGTCTGTCGTCTGTCTGTCCATCTGTCATCACGATTACTCAAAAACGAAAAGGGATATCTAGATGAAATATTTATAGCGTGCTGAGGCCATAAAAAGTGAGGTCAAGTTCGTAAATGAGCAACATAGGTCAATTGGGTCTTGGTTCATCTTGTAAAACGTTAGAGATAGAACAAAAGTTTAAATGTAAAAAATGTTCCTTATAAAAAAATAAACAACTTTTGATTGAAACATTTTTTCGTTAACGTCACTTTTTACCCGTGAGAGCGCAAATTATGCGCAAATTGTATAGTATTATATGGGTATATCAGTTATATATATATATATATGTGTGACATGTATGTGTGTGTAATGTGACAGTGTAATCAACACTGTCTATACATGGTATTTCAACAATTAACTCAGTCAATTGTTTGTTTTCACTTGTTTATGATTATAATTTTGATTTCAGATCTTCCATCTATACAACTAAAGATACATTGCCTATTTCAAGGAATAAGGCTTTTCAGACTTACTCCTAACTTCTTTTCATTTTCAATAATGTTTTAGGTTATATAATTTTTTATCAATATATGCAAAAAAAATCAGATGTCTGAGACACTGATTGCTCATTTGTTTCCATCTAAAATATACGAAGAAGTATATATTGTAGTATCCTGAATTATCCTATATTTCCCAAATTATTTCTTACAGAGCATGATCAATAGATCATGGCGACATATTGCTGAATAAGCAATAATAATTATATAAATTGAGAAACAAAATCCAATGTAAATCAGATTAGTATTTTTATTCAAATTGTAATATTATTTAATAAATAAATAATTAATTAAATACAGTCTCCGGTATATTTTTAATTACAATACAAAAAAGTCAACAAGTGTTAAATTGCAAAAAGGAAGGAAGTTTCATGTAACATTAAAATCAATATAAAAATTGATTTAAGTAATAAACTGAATTCTGAATAAGTCAACAATAAGTTTTTGACTTTAGTAAATTATAATAATTTACTTGTGATTGGAAGTAACCGTCCGTTTTGGGATCTACGTACAAGGATCAACCTGGTGACAGCAAGTCCTGCCCTTGGTAATACCAAGTAAAATTAATTAAAAGGTTCAACCGTTTCCTGGAACAACTCCTGGGATACGACAATATATTTATAGTTTATTTAAATCTAAATTAGTGACGCTCCACAGTATAGCACACAGTTGTTTATATGATCCTTTGTGTCTTGTATACAGGGTCAGTTAACATATAGAGTACATTGAGTATTTTAAGTTGACCCCCTTAATTTAATTTAATATTTTCATTGGATATACAAATATCCAATAGTAGGAGATTTTTGTAAATAATAAAAAATATCTATTTTCAAATATATTATCTGTCTCATTGTAAAGCAATTAAGCAATAAAACAATAAATATTTCATGTTAAAACGAATCAATAAAGGTTTCTAAATGGTCAATTACAATTTTGAATGATTCAAAAATATCCTACTATTTAAAAATTTTTGTATAAGGGTAAGCCCTTATGTATGTAAACTCCGCCTCCATGGACCAGTTATATAGATTAACCCTGTATATGTGTATATATGTGTACTGTGAAGAAACTAAGTATTACGCATTAGTATATCGATGGATGGTGGTATTCACTATTCATACCAAACAAAAGACGATAGTTTGAAGTTAAGTACGGAAGGCAAACGTTACGCGAGTGCAAGTTAAAGCAGGTTACTTGTGGTTGTTAGTTTAAATTATTTTTATTTCATAATATACTTATACTGTTAAAATAAATTTAATACTAAGAATCTTTGATATTAAATTAAATTCTCAAAAAAAATAATTTAATTTTTTAAAGGTGATTCCAGCATTAGTGATTGAAAATGACTGAAGACAAGTAAGTATTCGAAAAGTAATAAGCATAGAATAAATTGAAACATTAGTTGTTAGAGTATTTCAGGCAGTTTTTCTGTGTATAAACAATAGAATTTTAACGAACAATGATAGTTTTTATTTTTTGAAAAATATAAATTAAAAATATTTTGTATTTTCATACTTGGATAATATTTATAGATTATTTGTATTTTAAGATACGCGACTTAACAAAAGCAGACACAAATTTTCAAAAAGTAAATTCTTATAAAAAATATTTTTTAAAATCCCATCAAGGTATTTTAAAATTTTTTCTTGCAATAATTTTCTTAAAAAAAATTTTTTTATAAAAGTATTTTTCTAAAAATTGTTAGATGTTGGTCTAGCTCAATGAAATTTTATTTCAAGTGTCACGACTTCTATTTTAAATATATACGATTATGAAATTAATTTTGTATAAATTTCATACAAATTATTTTCATAACTAATATGCTGCTTGATATACAAATTTTTTCTTTTCTGTTTAACCATTAAATAGGCACATGTCAAAAATAATTAACTTTTCTTACTGTTGATCTACAGATAATAATTTGATTATTTATTTCTAGGAAACTATCGCGATTTTACTTGGTATTATTTTCCAAAACCAAAGAAGACGGAAAAGTTGAAGAGATCGATATTGCCCCGGCTAATTGGATTTTCCTTGACAAGAATAACAGTTGTCGTTGTAAATTTATGCCTGGTCCATTTGATCAGTCGAATTACAGCAAGCTTCAAGCGATAGTTAAAAATTGTGCTAAGCCTTCCTCTAAATGGCCTGATTATAATGTTGAAATACGCGGAAGAGCAAGTATGTCTAAATATTTATTACTGTGTATTATTCAGAAAATTTATTATTATGGTATATTTATTTTACAGATTCATATGAAGAAGCTGAAGAACGTTTGAAAATATTAAACAAGAAGATTCCGCTAAACTACAGGCCTCGAAAGATCTTAAATTATTAAAAATGAAGTCAAATAAAAATAATATCGAAAATTTACAAAAAGAATTGAACACCTTTGAAGTAGAATTTGATGATACAGGTTAAGTTTTAAATATTAAAATAATTAAATTAATAATACAGACAATGAATATTCTAATTTTTTCTGTAGAGTCCTCAGGGAGAAAAAATTCTTCATTGCAATTAAATGATAAAAGAAAGGGGAAAAAAAATGATGGATCATTTGACCTGGATAGTGATGATAATAATGACGTTTTTCGACAATCAACCCAGGATTTATCACACGAAACTAGTGACTCTTCACCTTCAACCAGTCGATCAAAATTGCTGAAGCGGAAAAGAGTGTCACCGCGAAATAAATTCAACAATAAGAAGTTGAAGTTACATAATTCTGCGAAGAACAGCAGTAACAGTAGTTTTAATAGCAGTCTGCACGATGACTCAAATTCGAAGCAATCTCTTACAACTAAGTCACCTACACGAAGTTGTAAAATTGATAAGTTTAAAAATTCGATAAAGAAGACGTCTGTAACTTGTAAAGGTAAAATTTGAATATTATAATGAAAAAAAAATAAAACAAAATCGACAAAATTAAACTTAACGAATTGTGAAACATACATCCTATAACTTTTTTTTTTTTTACAGATTCAATAAAAAATATGGATGTTATTACATGTTTTACGAGTATAAGTAAACAAATTAGCCAATTGAACTCTACTGTTGTTCAAATTACTGCTGAGTTTAATCAACTAGCTAATGACATGAAGGAGATAAAAAACATCTTAAAAAAGAAATGTTTTGGCGACGGTGTTGATGAAAATCAAAATACTGGTGAAAAAAGCAAAAAATTTGATTTTCCCATCGATGATAACGATACTTTTGTTGATTTTAATAACCAACTTGAATCTAGTCCTACTTATCGTAAGCAAGTCGTAAGTGAATCCGATTTAATTGATATAATTATTATTAACTTTATTACCTACATATAATTTATATCAAGCAATATAATGTTTTTTAGATAAAACGCATGTCTCAACTGATAAATAAAAATATTCTTTTAAATGATTTTACTATATTAAAAGATTCTACTGGTTATGTTATTATTATTATTATTATTATGATATTAAGTTTAATAATAGCAGAAAAAAATTTAGTCCTGTCAATTTTTTTATGATAATTAATTTTTTTAGTAGGATCTACTTTAAAATGCTCTTTATGGAGCCACTTTGGACTATTCCTATTAAGACTGAAATTGGGATGCCTTAATGAGATCTTTTTGTGATTTTTTTAAGAAATACAAGTAGGATTATGTCTTCATGGGACCTTTGTTGGATTTTTCCATATGGACACAAGAAAGATTACCTTAATGGGATCTTCTTTTGATTTCTCTATGGGGGCTCAAGAAAGATTACTTTAATGGGACCTTTTTTGGATTTCCCTATTGGGGCACAAGTGGTATTGCCTTAATGGGACCTTTTTTGGATTTCCCTATTGGGGCACAAGTGGTATTGTCTTAATGGGACCTTTTTTGGATTTCCCCATTGGGGCACAATTGGAAATGCCTTAATGGGACCTTTTTTGAATTTCCCCATTGGGGCACAAGTGGGATTGCCCAATCAGGGCCAGAAAGGTCTATGCGTGACATCCCTATGTGCGGACCCTATAGGGCAACCCACAGAGGACCCAATAGGTCTCACATAAAAATTTCTAGCGCGCGCGATCGAAGCTGGAGGTAATGAGGCTCAATATAAAATTCACTTCCAAGATTCCACCTCAAAAAAACATAGTTACATACAAACATATTGAGCACCTCAAGCTTTTACAAATAATCATGTATGAGTGACTCATAGATAAAATTATTTTCTAATTTTTAGTACAATGAAAGCTTGTTCTTATAAAGTATTTTTTATTTAAATTCTTTTTAGAGCTATTTTGATCCAAAAAATGCAAAAATCGGACTCCTTTGAAGATTGGAAGAATTATTTCTGATTTATCTTAAATCTTATATGAGGGATGAAATCCCATACCAATTTCTTCAATCGATAACACTGAATCCTGAAGAAGCTACATAAGCTGCACCTTTCCTTGATCTGCATTTGTTATTGATTTAGTCGGCTACGTTAAAAATGCTGTTTAATTTAAAATACTTTTAGGCCAGAAACTATTTTCCTCCTGGTTAAAAACTGGAACCAATTTCTGCTATCAACATCTCTGAAACTTCACGTACATAGGCGTACCAAAGTGAAGGCAGGTCAAAGCTGCTGCCTCCCCGTCAGTACTTGAATTTGTTTTTTATGTAATTGGCGAATGTGTTTATGAAGAGCGGATTTTGGTTTTTTTGGGAGAACCATAATAACGATCATAATTATACTATCTCTTCAATATCGCTGTAATCGTTTTCCACTGTATATACTACAGGAGGTGAAAAAGTTGGAGAAATGGTGCTAAATGTTGAAGTTAAATGAACTTTATTTGAACGTTACTTACTCTTATGTCTTTTTAACGTTTTATTTTCGCTCGATTTTCTAATGAATATTTTAAAAGACGTTTAAGTTTGTTCTTTTTTTTTTTTTGTAGGGTAATTAAATTAGTGTTTGGGTACAGTCCTGTTCATTATTTTATGTACAAATATTTTGCTTAATTGTATTTTAATTAACGTATGTAAACTTGAGAATTCTCCGTTTTAATGCCGTTTATAAAGATAAACTTTCATTTATGATATTTTTGCGTTCTAATTATTTGTCTAGCGTATTTTTTCCTAAGCAGTACATTTGTGGACCGTGAGTATATTTTTCGTTAAACCTACATATGATAAGCTGAAAGCGTGAAAGCGTAATAAACAAACAAACAAACAAACAAATATGCTTACTTTCGCATTTATAATATATAGAGATATAGGGTATAAAAATTAAATTAAGGTGAAAATACATCAACTCCTTCCCCATTTCACAATCAATAATTACAAATATAACCTCAATGTTTATCACGAACAATTTTCAGCACTTTTTTTTTACATCTAAAAAAAGATAAATAACATATAATTGGTACTACCAAAAATATCTTACAAGTAATTTTTCAAAAATATTGAAGTATTTAAAGTGAAACAAACTTCAAATACTTTCTTTTATGCTTACGTTAATTTTTTTTGTCGTATTGTTGCGTTCCAATAAGTGAATATAACACGGAATAACAACATGTAAATATTATATTGTGTATGAATATTTATAAGATGTCTTGTATGCCGTGTAAAAATTGTATATGTTTCTTTTTTTTTTCTTTACAATATCTTATGTAATACGATTCACGTGACTTACATCTCGGATGTGCCATGAAAGGCTTATTATATCCGCAAAACTCGAGGGGTTACATAAGTCGACGTCATTTTGGCGGAATAATCTGACATAAATTTTGCAGTGAGTCATTAGAACTCTCTTACAGTTTTATGTACTATTACAGTTTCATATGAAATTGTTATTGAAATAAATACCACGATACTCGAAATAAAATTTTATACATATTAAGAAAATTTATTTAAAAAATACAATTAAAACAAGTGAAAACAAGGCTACGTCAGTAGCTAAATTTATTCGTATAACACATTACAAATATTTTTAACAAAATTAAAAATAAATATGAAAAACATTACCAATAATTACAGTAACGATTTACAAAAATAAAATTACTAAAATTATCACAAATTTGAAGAAAAAATAGTATTTTTATTTGTGAAAAATGTTTGTGTTATATATTATATGAATAAATTTAGCTACTGACGATGATTGCGTTGCAATCGAAATATCGATATTTGGCGAAATGTAAGTCTGTTGTATGTTTTTTTAAATTGTATTTCGAGTATCGTGGTATTTATTTCAATAACTATATCTCAACTCGAAGTTAACATAAATTCATCCTTATATTAGAAAATTGTTTAGGTGCACTGAGACAAGGAGATGTACAAGACTTACTAAGTGACGACAAGCAAATTTAATCAAAATTTGTTAAAATATACAAGAAAATTATGGCTTTAATTTCATTATTTATACTTGAGTTGTTTTACCGAGGCCAACTTTGGGGACTCCCAAGTGTGTTTTAGAGCCTGATATTACCATTTAATTGATTCGAATTGATAGTTTGGCTAAATATAAATTTTTCTTACAACAGAATTTAAAGATCGAACTACTTGAATTAAACCGAGTACTTTAAAAACGTACTTGGGTTTTTCAAGATTTGCCTCAGTAAAATTGTATTTAAATTGTGCAGACAATGTTCACTTACTAATTTTTATCTTTTGTTCTGTTTTAGGTGAGTACCTGATCTTTTATCTATGTTTTCATCATTTTTGATTTTTTGAAAACAAGGTAAGACTTCATTACATATTTTAATACCGATGATTCCCCTAAAGATTATATTATATTCTGTAGAAAATATATTTGTTTACGACTAAGCTTTTAAGTTCAACGTAAAACGCATTAAATATAATCACTTGCATTCTAAATTCGTATATCACTATTTTTTAGATAAAAAATTCATAATCATTAATAATTCATGTTTATAAGCTGCCCATTAGCAACATCAAATAACAAATTTTGTCCTAGGAATTAATTTTCTAATGGACTCTTTCATTACAAATTAAATATTGCTTTTCAGATATATTTAAATGCAGTAAAACCTCGATAGCTTAAAATTATTCATAAAATAATAATATTGGGTTAGTGATTTGTTTTTCAAAAAATTTTTTGATTAATAAACAAAAAGGAAAATCAGAAATTGGAAATGATTGAAATCCAACTTATAGTATTCAATTAACAGTATATACATGGTATTTAAATCATCAATTCTTTAAGTTTATGTATTGTTATCGTGATGTTCTATTTCAATACTAGCTCTTACCTGGGGCTACGCCCGCGTTTTTCAGGATAGATGTCCATAAATTGTTCTCATTCACCCTGTCTTAAAAATGTCAAAACAATAAATATAATTTGTTATAATCTGTATATATGAAATATATCATAGTATGTTAAGTTTAGCCCCAAGTTTGCAACGCTTAAAAATATTGATGCTACGAACAAAATTTTGATATGGGTGTTTATAACATCAAATAATTCGTCCATTTCCGGTTGTATGTCTGTCTGCCCGTCTGTTACCACGATAACGCAAAAGAGAGATCCAGCTGAAATTTTTATAGCGTGCTCAGGACGTAAGAAGTGAGGTTGAGTTCGTAAATGAGCAACCTAGATCAATTGGGTCTCGGATCCGTAGGACTCATCTTGTAAACCGTTAGAGATAAAAATTTAAATATATGAAATGTTCCTTATAACAAAATAAACATCTTTTGTTTGAAACATTTTTCGTAAGCGTCACTGTTTACCCGTGAGGGCGCAAGTTTTAAAGTATGTATTATAGTAAGAGTGGCTATCTTTCTTTTCTAACATGACCTAAAAATTCAAACGATTGCGTAATCAACACTGTCTATACATGGTATTTCAACAATTAATTTTTTTTAAATATATCTTTATAAATTATAGCTCATGTGTTATTCTGATGTATGCACTAGATTATTGTTTAGTTTTATTCAAATCCATTCAATAGTTTTTGCGTGAAAGTATAACAAACACACAAACAAACAAACAAACATCCTTACTTCCACATTTATAATATACAGAATGTTCGATTTACATCTAGGCATATAATTATCACGAGTATGACAGAGTACATGCCTTAGCAATGCATCTAAGTAAGAGGTATTATAAGTGTTAGAATATGAAATTGCCATTGTCACTTGTATCGTGGCTAATTTGTTGTAGTTCATCTATTCAACTAAGAAACTCCCACTCTCTAAGCGTCTTACAACTATCTCAACTGATATCAAAGCTTCAACACATGTATATAATACCTCTCATTTAGATACATTGCTTAACGCATGTACTCTCTCAAACTCGTGATATTTATATGCCAAGATGTAAATCGAACATTCTGTATAGAGATACTTAACAGTTGTACATAAATGGCATGACAGTGTGTCATAGCGACTGTCTATACATGCATGCATGTCATTTATGTATGCAATGAATTAACATACATTAAGAACACATTTCCTCTATGTTTGTTTTAATAGTTCTAAAAAAAAAAACTAAACACTAAACAACATTAATAAATTAAGTTATGAAGTAAAACCCGACTATGGAAAGACTTCATTTTTGGTGAAGTCAGTTTTAAAATTTTTAATTTATTTTGTTCTTTTAAGGTGATTGTAAACTTACAGTATTGTAAAAAAGTTTTGGTTTATTGCACGGTACATACATATAGACCAAATATATGCTTTGTAGTTAAATAATGAGTTAATTTTGGCTTTACAATACCACGCAACTACAAAAATATATAATATATTGTGTGCAAG
This sequence comes from Chrysoperla carnea, assembly GCF_905475395.1. Lineage (NCBI taxonomy): Eukaryota > Metazoa > Arthropoda > Insecta > Neuroptera > Chrysopidae > Chrysoperla > Chrysoperla carnea. The sequence goes on along the minus strand of NC_058337.1, from coordinate 139,485,013 downwards.
TGATGCTTAAAAATTTGATAATATAGATATCGCTCTTCAATTAAAATTTTGTTTTAATATCATCGAAAACCTTATATTTTTATGGTATTATTATAAACTACAAGATTGTCTAAATATTTTAGATAGTTTTTTACCACACTCTCTAGATTCGTTGATATAGAAATATCTAATTGAAAAAGATAACCTATATGATTTATCATTTTTTCAGCCAACTTTGAACGATAAATTAATAAAAAGAAGCCCGGTGACCTAGGAATTTTTTGTGATTTTTGGAAACTTTGTTAATCAAAAAATGTATTTTATTGAAATCCCTAGTATTATCCAATCCTTTCTTATCTTCTTAAGCGTTGCAAACTTGTGACTAATCTTAGTATATCTTGATCTATTTTATAAATACATGGTATAAAAAGTAATAAATTGACTCTACCCTGTTTTGTTTCGGATGTAGTCGGGTAAAAAATAAGACATTATTGCACTCACTATTTGAACTGATGTGTTGGGTTTGTTTTATTACCTATTTTATAGTAAACATGTCATTAATATTATTATTACCTCATTCAAATATTCGAAAAATCATAATGAATTATTTTTAAACAAACTAATGTATATCGTAAATCGTGCTAAATCTTACCACTTACGCGTATTAACGGATAAGATTTGGTTTTTTATGGATTTGTCGGCACTATTATATGTATAAACATACATTTGTGTTTCGAGTGAGTTTATATGAATACAATTTTTGTGTGTATGTAAATTTTTTTCTATAATATGTATACGGGGTGATTTCATAACGCTTCTTCTGTTCTTTTTGAAGTCAATAACCAAAAATAAGTACTGGGACTCACTCAGAGACGAACATTCGGAGACCTACTTTTAAAAATTCGCCCCTGAAGCCCTGCCAACTATTTTAAAGCTCAAATTCTTCTCAATTTTGCCTATGTGTTCCAAGAATTTGGATCGCCGATAATCACCAATATCGAGTTTTGACGCAGTAGTGTTCTATCCTTTCTTCTTCCTGTCACATTCCTCGCATTCCTTTCAGCTTTAAAAATTCATTTCAACACCAAAGTTTCCTGTAATAGGCTAGTTTTTCCCAAGATTTAAATGTCTCTATGTCCTACTGCTACCAATCTTCGATCTCTAGCTTCCAGTATGAACCGAATCGCCTCAATCTTTCCGCATCTCTCCTTTGTAATTTCATCGATGATATCATTTAACGATAAGATCACTCTTTCGTAATTGCAGTTACCTTTAAATTTTTTTTCATATCTTAAAGAGGCTTTGTCGAGGCGTATAGTACGGTGCATGTAATTATTGAAAAAGACTGAAGTTTGGGAATTTTTTTGCGACATGGACAAATATAGTTTTCGAGAGCTTAGATCCTAAACTCTTAAATATCAAAACAGACAATTATTGGTAAGACATTTGTCACCTCTCCGATTTGAGACTGGAAACTCAAACTTTTCTCCGTTCTCGGGACGATTAATGAAATATGCGGATGAAAATGAAAATGAAAACTTTTTTAAATTAAATTTCCGGTTTTTTTAAGTCGGTATACATTTGTTTGTTTAAAATTTCTCGGTAACACTTGTGTGGTTAAGTATAGGTACATGCGTAGAGTATACTGACTGACTCATGTTTTTATTATTTAAGTATGTATTCATATTTTAATACGCTAAGAGGATACAACTTTAATTTTTCTTTGCATTTAACTTTGTCTTTAAAAGATACACCGGAAAAATCTAAATTGTAGGAGATTTTCCTACTCTCCGGTTTGTAATTTTTCAAAAGTGTCAACCCTATGAAAACTAAATAATTATAAACAGTTCATTCACATTCAAAATAATGAAGAGAATTTAAACAATTAAACTGTGTTAGTGATTATTTTTAGATAAATTTCCTATATGTATGTCCATTTATTACAAATAAAAAAAAAAGTATAAAAACTTGTCTGGTTTTAGCGCGAATTTTTATCGTCAGATGTCAGACCAGTGTTCCAGACACATATCAACATGGTTGCCAACCCTACATGAATATTTAAAAATCATCCGTACAATATGACTAGAAAAAGACATTATAAAATATATATATATATTTTTTTTTTTTTTTTTTTTTGTAAAATGCTTATGTTCTATAATCGTCTTTTTTTAAATGTTTTTTTGGTTTTAATAATACTTTTATAATGATATATAATGCAGTTGTTTAAAACAGAGGCGATGTTGTTTTTTTTTTGTTCAGTAGTGATTTTTTTCAGTTGTTTTGCTTTATTTTTTTACTATACTTTTGTTTTCCAACAGCTCTATTTACATGGAAAAATGAATATTGTTTATGAAAAGTTTTTCTAGAATTAACATATACTATAAAATCAATATATATTGTGTTTTTAAACATTAGTTTTTGAAATCTGGGGAAAAACTGAGTTTATAAAAACAACAGCCAATTTGTTTTTTGTTTTTTGCATTTTTATAATGGCCTACGTTACCCGTGATATGTCTTCTGGTTATGATGTGTAATGTTCACTTTTTATCTATCCAATGTAGTAGTTGGAAACTCGTTGAAAACCAATAGATCCGATAAAAGAAAATTTTTTTTTCAACACATTTTACTACGTCAGATTTTCTTCCAAAAAACTCCCAACAAATTCGATTTAATCCTTATAAACCGATTTTTGGAAACTTAGCTATAGAATGTTCTCAATCATGTCGGTTCGACCGTTTAGGGGCAACGATGCCACTGAGAAACACATAGACGCACAGATAAACACTTTAAACTTATAACACTCCTTCTTAAATCAATATCAAAGTGATGGTCAAAGACATCAGATGAGATGAAAAGGATATTTAGAGGGATATCATTTTTTGGGATAAATTTTTGGAAATATTTTAAATGAAATTGAAATATTTGAGTTGACTTCCTTCTTTGGAATTATTGTTTTGAATTATCTAATTATTTTACCATTTCACTTTTCGAAATGAATAGAGCCAGGTTTATTTGACCATTCTTTTCCATAGTAATTATTTATATGTTAAAATTATATGTCATACTTCCAAACTGAATTGATTTTGATGATTATCGCAAATTTTTTTGTTTTGTCCAGTGTGTAACCATTAGCTCGCACTTGAAACATACCTAAGAAGACTCTCCGTTAAATTTCCTTTCAAATGAATCCAAAAATATTAAAATCAGTTCATCCGTTTAGGCGCTACGATGCCACAGACAGACACACACACATAGCGGTCAAACTTATAACACTCCTTTTAAAATCGGTAAATTTGACTCATTAATGGGATAAGTAGTAATGATACTTAGCCGCTTTCCCGCATGGGTTATCACAAGCTAATCAGGTGAAGTCCTTGAATTTTCGATTTTACAAATATGTTTCAAACTTTGAATTATTTTTGTGTAGAAGACATTTGACACTCGCTAAAAACATATATGCATGTTTTAAAAAAAAAATTTTAATGGAAAATATGATGAAAATAATTTGTATTCAATCAGAGCCAACTTTCGAATCATTAAGTATTGTTTTTCCCGGAAATTCAATAGAAAAAAAAACTATTGTAGTAATTTATTTTCGAAATGCCGAAGACCGAATAATTAAATCGATATTTCAATCTTCGATAATTCGAAAACTAAATCAGATATCGAGAAATTTTATTCTTATTTTTCGTCCAATTCCGTCTAGTAATAAACAAAATTGGAAATATAATTAAAAAAAAAAACAAAAAATACAAGTGAAAACAAACAATTGATTGAGTTAATTGTTGAAATACCATGTATAGACAGTGTTGATTATTCTGTCACATTACACACATATATAACTGATATAAAAATTTTAGCGTGATATATTTTTTCGTTTTTAAGTAATCGTGATGATAGGCAGACAGACAGACAGGCAGGCAACCGGAAATGGACTAACTAGGTGATTTTTTAAACACCTATACCAAAATTTTGTTCATAGTATCAATATTTTTAAGCGTTACAAACTTGGGACTAAACTTAGTATACCTTGATATATTTCATATACATTTTGTAAAGATAGACCTGAAATTGGTATAAGTCTGATCGTACATCGTTAATGAAGTCCTTTGACACGTAAATTTTCGTTCCTATATTAAATATGCCTACTTTTGAAATAAATAATTTATTTCAATATAAAATTAAGATCAAATGTTTAGAATTTAAACAACATATCAAAACAATCAAGCCTTTCTGAAAATAAAATAGTTCAAAGATTCTAGAGATATTTTAAAGATTCTTCTCTAAGGGTCTGTGTGTTAGCACCATTTACAAATGGACCATATGTGAATTACTGTTTGCGACACTAAGCATTAACACCTAACAATTCATCTTTTTGTACTAATTGGATTGAAGATATACAAGTTAGTACAGTTAAATTTTAAAATTTGAACACAATTTTATAAATGATATAATTCACAATTTTACCACGCAAGAGGGTCCAAAACTGTGTTTATTGTGATCAAGGAACTTTGAACTATCTTTTATCGCAAAAAATTGAACATTCACCATACTTGATCAAACAGCCGAACTACTTTAAATGCGCTTATTAACTCAAAAACAGCATTTATGACCTACCATTCGTCATACTAAGTAGCATGTAAAAAAGACTGTTTTTAATAATTAATTTATCGTAAAATTTACAAGGAATCGAATTCAGAAAATTTAAAATTTTTGATAATGCTTCCAAGGTCTAGATACTCCTTAAAATTGGTTTGTCCGCTGTAGGCAGTAACTAAGTTTACAAATCGAACGTCAAATTGAAGATGTTTCACTTATAAACAAGTTAAATCAAAAATTTTTCTTTGGTGGATAATACTTTGTTTATTGTAATGCATTATTTCCATGCTTTTTTATTATTTTTCATAGCTTGTCTGCGCTTTCAATTTTCAACCATGAAATGTTATTTATACACACCAGCTAAGTTATAGACCAAATCGAAATTGAAAATTTGTTTCCTTTTTATTTGTGTTTTCCATGTAGGGAAATTATATTCAAAATAATTTTACACCGTATTTGAATTCGATACAAGGGAATATTCATGAATTTTTGTAAATTATTAATTCGTTGTTTACACCGTTATAACATAGTAAAAAATATAAATACTGTTTAAAAATGCTGCAATTAATTGTAAAAAAATATTTAAAATAGAGAATAATTTTGAGATGTTTAAACGCAGTCATTTTGGCGCGTTCTCTGTTGATAACGTATTAACATGTGAACTGTCAATTGGTGACAGTTCAATGTAGAATTTACACTTTAAACAAATGAATTTACAACACAGAATTTACACACGTTATTATTAAGTTTTCTAATAAAAAGCCAAAGAATAATATAACTCAATGAGAAACCATACAGCATTAGTAATTAATACCATACTGTATGTCAACAAATCTGACAAGCCACATACTATGAGGCCAAGTCCGTTTTAAAATTTGAAGTTCTGTTTTAGAAATTTGAATTTCTCTCACTGAATTTGTGCTTTTATTAATTAATTTTAAGTAATTAAAAATATAAAAAATAAATAATAAATAATGGTTTAGTTGAATTGTACAGCCAATAAAGTTACAAAAAAAAAAAAAAAAATTTGAACCAAATTTATTTTTCATGAATATTCCCTATTGTGAATTTATCAAAAGTTCATACGTCAGAAAACCAGAATTAGTTTTACTTAAAAATATTACTAAGTTTGACTGGATCACAATTTATTGTCAGAAAGAAGGGAACTTTTAATTTCACCGGATGCAGTTGAATATTCATTATTTTGACAGTATATAGAAGTAGTTGCTTAAAGCATTCCATTTTTTATTATTATTGTATACAGCACATATGAAATAATAAACTCCAAACACAAAAACACACTTTTTTCTAAAACCATAGTAGTGGTACTCTTTAATGGTTGTTTATTAAAAAAAAAAAAAAAAAACAAGAGTCCTCGTAATGTGTTGTTTTTGTTTTTTATCAATATTTCAACATGGTATATTAAATTTAATTTTTTAGTGATGATGATGAACATTTATTTGGAAATATTAATTATTAGTTTTGATGAATATCAGAGATGTAGTTTTTTTTTTTTTTAACTATATGATAGAAAGATAATTTTTTTCGGCTCGAAAATCGAAATAAATATTTTTATCTTAGATCATATATTTTACTCGCACCGTGCGTGAGTTTTATAGGCGACGTTTCCATGATAACGATACATTACTTTAATTATATAATTGTATGGATGCATATATAATTGTATGGATAGCATTTATGACTTACATTGAAAATTTAATATTATTGTCTCACAAATTTAAATAAATAACTATGATAATTTACATTTAAAAAATAATATTTGTGCAATTTGATTTCTTATCACAATTTTTAATGCATTAAATTTGATTAATTAGTGTTTTTCAATAATTTTCATTTGACATTTCTATGACATTAACATGTAAAGAATTGCAAATTAGTCATAACAGCCTCCTTTTATCGCCAAAAGTTTTCACTAGAAGCGTTGGCTTCGATTTTATTGTCTCTACTATGACTACGCACACAACGAATGGTCCAACGTATATCACGTATGTACATTTTTTCTTCACAGAGAAGGTTAGCAAAACGACAATACAATATTCAAACAGCCGACAGAGAAATGCAATAACAGAGCATGGTATTCAATGCGCATGACCGAATCGACGGAAGTCAGTTGCTTCAATAGCCAGTATTTGTTTAATTAATTCTGTGTTAAAGTACTAAAAAATGATTAGATATTGTTTTATTTGCTAGGAATACTTTAAAGTAGACATGTATCACAGGTTAGAACAGTTTAATTACTAAATGGAAATTATTATGTTGTAAATACGCGACAGGATATTATATTGTATATTAAGACATGCGCATTAATCTCTCTCATTTATTATCCTTTTATTTATTCAAAGATTTTTATCATATCTTAACCAAAAAATATAGGATAGAGGAGATGCAGAAATATAATTGTAAGTGACATCTGGAGTCTGTGGCGATCAACATTTATGTTTCCTATACTCCTTTGCAGGGCGATTATTAAGTTTGATTATCTTGCCAGGGTGACTATTTACTATTAAGTTTGAAAGTCTTACTTGATAGAGGCGCTGAAACTCGTATAATACGATTTTACAATAGCTCTTATAGACTGCTTCTTCTCTATCTTATACTCTTTGATATTAATGTTTTGAGATGCCAAATCGATGTGTAGGAACTTAGCAGGGGAATTTTCGAATTTAAAAAAAAGAAAAGTTGTGCTATATTGTGCTAGAGTTGTGCTACAATGTGCCGTCGAGAAAATTCGAAAATTCAAAAAAATAGAGAAATGGCGGCCAAAAATTAAATTTTACCTCAGCAGGGAAATTTTCGAATTTAAAAAAAAGAAAAGTTGTGCTATATTGTGCTAGAGTTGTGCTGCAATGTGCCGTCGAGAAAATTGGAAAATTCGGAAAAATACAGAAATGGGAGCCAAAAATAGTTTTTTTCGTTAGCAGGAACTTAGCAGGGGAATTTTCGAATTTAAAAAAAAGAAAAACTGTGCTAGATTGTGCTAGAGTTGTGCTGCAATGTGCCGTTGAGAAAATTGAAAAATTCGAAAAAATACAGAAATGGCAGCCAAAAATAAAATTTTTGTTTGTATGTATTGTATATAAATATAAATTGATATTGTTCATGTATTATTTTTCTCTGTAGTTGTACACCTATATAACAAATGCCTGTGTGTGTCAATACGTGTACATTGTTAATACAAACATAATTTTAATTGGTTCGCACATACATATGCAATGTATATTTCTTCTATTATACTGGAGTAAATCTAAGCAAAAAAAGGCTGTTATATGGATTAAAAGTTCGAGCAGCGAAACTTTGGGGTTTTTCTTTTCACATCAAAATAAGTATTTTTTGAAATTTTTTACTTTCCCGGAGTGGTGCAACACGTTTAAAAAACAAAATGGCGTCAAAAATGAAATTTTTTTCAGAAATTTTATCATTTTTATTTTATATTCGCAAAAGGAGACATCGGTGCATATCCAAATTTGGTAGGTTTGTAGTCCATGTTAAGAACTACTCCTCATAATTTTTTGGTGGGGTTTCGTCCCTTCCCCTCCCAGTTATATATATATGTATAAATACATATGGTAAAACAGTTCATTTGACTATAACTTGAAAAATATTCGATTGATTTTAATGAAACTAATACCAATAGTAGGTTTTATTACTTACAACTTTCGTTTAAAATTTTAGCGAAATCCGTTAAATAGTTCGGCCAAAATTTCCAATTTAGGGAATTGTTTAAAATGGCTGCCATTTTATGCCATTTTGTCCTACGAGGTTAAATTTTTTTTTAAATTGTAGCATTTTTTATTATCTTTCGATTTTATAATAAGTGGCTTACCCGTAAAATGACTCCTTGATCCATATTTTTGCGAAAAACGGAAAATTTAACACTTTATGGAAATAATTGTTTGGGGGGTGTATGGACGGGGTTTGGGGGGTGTTTTTTGCTTTGGCATGAGAAAACTATTTTTAAAAGAGGTCTATATGGTTTAAAGCAAAATTTTTAAGTTTTAACCCCCGTGCTGTAGGGGGAAGGGGTGTATGAAATAAATGTATCTTAAAAGATTTTAAAAAGAGGTCAAAATGCTAAAGTAACCCAAAAAATGCTAAAGTAACCCAAAATTTTAGATGTTTTTATTAATATAGTACTTTTTACAACATCCACCCCTTCCCCTCCCGCTTTCATATTTTTTGCAAATTCAAAATTTTTATGACGTATAAAGGGGTTGTTGGAGTCGCTGATCTCGAATTTTGCAATAGATTATCAAAAACAATTGTAATATTTTTAGGGGATGTACTTATTTGGGCCAAAAGTTCGAGATCAGCGACCCCAAAAACCCCTTTATACGTCATAAAAATTTTGAATTTGCAAAAAATATGAAAGCGGGAGGGGAAGGGGTGGATGTTGTAAAAAGTACTATATTATTAAAAACATCTAAAATTTTGGGTTACTTTAGCATTTTAAACTATTTTGACCTCTTTTTAAAATCTTTTAAGATACATTTATTTCATACACCCCTTCCCCCTACAGCACGGGGGTTAAAACTTAAAAATTTTGCTTTAAACCATATAGACCTCTTTTAAAAATAGTTTTCTCATGCCAAAGCAAAAAACACCCCCCAAACCCCGTCCATACACCCCCCAAACAATTATTTCCATAAAGTGTTAAATTTTCCGTTTTTCGCAAAAATATGGATCAAGGAGTCATTTTACGGGTAAGCCACTTATTATAAAATCGAAAGATAATAAAAAATGCTACAATTTAAAAAAAAATTTAACCTCGTAGGACAAAATGGCATAAAATGGCAGCCATTTTAAACAATTCCCTAAATTGGAAATTTTGGCCGAACTATTTAACGGATTTCGCTAAAATTTTAAACGAAAGTTGTAAGTAATAAAACCTACTATTGGTATTAGTTTCATTAAAATCAATCGAATATTTTTCAAGTTATAGTCAAATGAACTGTTTTACCATATGTATTTATACATATATATATAACTGGGAGGGGAAGGGACGAAACCCCACCAAAAAATTATGAGGAGTAGTTCTTAACATGGACTACAAACCTACCAAATTTGGATATGCACCGATGTCTCCTTTTGCGAATATAAAATAAAGATGATAAAATTTCTGAAAAAAATTTCATTTTTGACGCCATTTTGTTTTTTAAACATGTTGCACCACTCCGGGAAAGTAAAAAATTTCAAAAAATACTTATTTTGATGTGAAAAGAAAAACCCCAAAGTTTCACTGCTCGAACTTTTAATCCATACACAAGGCGTAATTTCACTCTACTATTAGGCAATTTATTATTTACCTTAAATTTATAAATGTATTAACTTTAATTTTAAGTTTAATTAGGAAAATCACATTCTATCAAAATACGATAGTTAAAAGATAGCTCTGATGATATTGTGAAAAATGCTTTAATATTGATTGATGTTTAAGCATAAAATATCTAATTTTTCCGTTTTAGACTTTCAACCCATGTCAAAATGCTTTTCCGGGTAAAATGACCTACCAGAAATCATGTTGAAAAAAAGCTCCTTTATGGTAAAGTTAGTTTCATGTAACTCTAATAGCGTCAGTTTTGTGAGGTACAGGTGAGTACAGTTGATAATATGAATTATACACTTCTTGGTATCTCGCCCTAGCGCTAGAAATTGCCGATGTTGATGGATAATAGATCTTCATAAGTATTCAAAGTTAATTAGACAAAAGTCTTACCGAAATATTTTATCCGCAATTTTTAGCATGGGATTGTAGTCGTTTGATTTATTGAGGATATCTAATTGGAGGTTAATTGGGGTGTATGCTTCGATATATATTTTAAATTGTATATACACAAATATGAATATTAACTTCATGGGAGTCATCGACTTGCGGTATGTTTTTGATTCGGGAAATATCATCATATTTAAGCCATACGTTTCCAGTCCAATAATAGCCAATGTAATGCCCAACAGAATTCACACTAATAGAGCCTTTATACTCAATAACTCCAGCTAGGTTATATTGAGCACCACCTATGGTTACAAATTTTGGAACATTACTTAGGGCTTCTTTTACATTCCTACCAATGTCAACTTCGAAAAATAAATGCGGTCCGTACTTAACATTTTGTAATTGTGATAATTCACAACAGTTTGGGGTATTATATTTACCCATCGATACTGCTTCTTCTAAGGATTTTATTCCATTGGAAAGTAATGGACTATAATTAATGCTTATAAATACGTTAGTTTGGAATGTGCGAGTACCACATTTTGAACATTTACATTCACATGTTCGACTTGGTAGAGAGTAGAACAATTCAGTTATCAAGTTTGCGATGTTGCATTCAGCTTGAAGCGTAATGATATTTTGTGTAATATGGTGGACTAATTGTGAAATATTTAGCAATATTTTTGCACGCTCTTTATAAAATTGTGCGCATAGACCTTTTTTTACCAATGTTTGTATGCATGTATGCATGCCTGCTCTACCTTCTTCTACAATTTTTTGGTAGCTTGGGCTATTGCATGCAGCCATTGCCAAAATCTGACAGACACTATCAAATGCACAAGTATTTTCGACATTGATTAATTTTGATCCATCACGTACAATTTTGCAATTATTACCGTTAAGTATTAAAGGCAAGGAAGTGTATTTCCCAATATTTGATGAATCAAACTGTGGGCATGCTTTTACATATTTAGATTTTTTTGTTGATTTATTTTTATTTCGCCAATTGTGCTGTTCCTTTAATTCCAATATTGCTTCGTTAACATGTTCGTCTTTTAATGTTGTTGATGAAACGGCTCTCGATTTCTGGCTTGGCTCTAAATCGATGTTTTTGGAATATTCATCAGGATATTTTTCTACTTCATTGACATCACTGCCAGAAATTTTTTCATCTGAGCTGCTTAATCGCAATTTGAAGGTTTTCTGGTCTTCAAATTCTTTTTCTTCACTTTCAATTTCAGTCTCTTTTATTTTGTCTCCATGTTCTACATGAATTATATTCGCAGTTTTTATATTTGATTTCGTTAATTCCTTTTTCGAAAATGCGACTGCTTCGGTTTGGCCAGCCATTGCTAATTTTATTTTCCCAGGCAGTGACATCAAATGGGTAGCCACAAATCTGTCTGCGCGTAGTGGGTGTTGTTCATTAATTAATGTTCGATGTTTTAAATCATTAAACTCTGATTCTACAGCTGCTGAAGTTGCGTTAACTGAACCACGGCCAGTAGCTTTTCGCATTATTTCGGAAAAAATTGGAAAATATGGCAACAAAGACGTCAAGTAGCTCGCAAATTTTGGATTATAAAATCCGTTGACATGTCCAAGATCGCTTTTTGCTTCACTTTTAATTTTTTCAAGGCACTTGTCATATAAATTTTTGCTCCATTGCCAAATGTTCGAGTCTTCATTTCCATATGAATTTAAAAGCTCCTGATATTTTGTCGTTTTTTGTAATTTTTGAAAGCCAAGGGAGTTTTCAGTTGGAATTTCAATATCTTTCTCTAGTAAAACATCTTCCTGAGCTGGATAATCCGTTATTTCTTCAACTGGAGTTCCCTTAATTGATGATGTTAAACGAATCCTCGCATTGTCGGATAAGCTGAAACTATCCCCATTACGACTTAAAACAAGCAAAAAAATGTCCTCAGCAACTTTTTCAAACGCATCTAAAGTTTCTTGTTGACGCAATAGAGCAACTGATCTGATCAACATCGATTTTGCACCATATGGAGTTCCACTATAACATTTCCACCTTGATATCATGTTAATAAAATGACAAATATCAAGACGAAGTATACATATAGGTGCATTCTTGATTGTGCCGGTTAAAAATTCAAAACATGATGATAAATATTCTTTTAAACTTGCTTTTTGTGCAAAAACTCTAGCAACACTGCCAAGTAGGGCTTTGTCAAAGTCAGTTACTACTTCTTCAGGCAAAGGAAATGAAGATATCTGCTTGGCTCCTATTCTCAAAAACTCCAAGAGCCATTTAGAAATTGCGTCAGTATGGTGTTCAGCAGAGAGCATTTGGAAAACAGGTACAGTTCTATTATTAGCTTGACATACGGCTTGATAAAGATAAATATGGGGACTATAATCATTAGGTCTTTTAATAGGACGTACTACCGAACCAGTTCCGTCGATATATAATGTGTTATGAAATTTTTTATAGACTGCAAGTTGTTCTCTGGACCAGTAATGCACAAAAAATTCTATAAAGCCGACAGAATGAATTGCTGTCCCGTACTTGGTACCAAATTTCATATTTTCAAAGCTTTCGAAAATGTTATTGGTTTTTATCAATCCAAGCATTTTATCTCTTATTTGCATTTTAGCTTTTCCAAGAACTTGAGAACTGGGTAGGTGCGCTGGTTCATCATCCCCAATACAATCTATCAAACGATCGCCTTCTTTTCGCCTCCAAGTACTAGGTATAAAATTTCCATCAACCATTTCCCTCGCAACTTTTTGTCTACGCTCTCCTTTCAACTGTCTTTTGGTAGAATGTTTTACCGATCGATCAAACTCATAAATAAAGCATTCCATCTTAATTGAATCCTTCTGTTGAGGTAAATTAACGACTTGGCCGACAAAATGAGCTTTACAATCTGGGCAATCCCCAATGACTTTTAGAAACACTCCTGAGTCAGATATTTCATTATATTTAAAATTTATTGCACAAGGTATCTTAACTTCAGCATATATAGCATCATACAATGCATGTGTCCATGCATGCCGCTTTAATCGTCGCAATTCATATTTTCCTTTTCTTTGAAAATTATAAATAATAGATTCAGGGACAATATCGGACCAGAACTCAGTCAAATCAACTTCGAATTCAATGACTGCATCCAACGTGGAGTTCATAGAGTCATTACTAGAGTCGATTTTTTCGGCATTATCAACGATATTTCGGGATTCCAATATCTCCGTCAAAATATCATATCTATTCTCTAAAAGAATTGTATAAATATACTTAGGTTTTTTACGGAAAGAGTCTTCCATAGCTTCAGAAAGTTTTATGTAAACTTCACTTTTTGGAGGTAAAATTTTCCCCTTATCAGAAACTACTTCAAATTTTGATGATTTCAATAATTCTATTAATTGCATTATAAAAAGAGGACGTGGTTTTTCCATGATTATAAATTAAAGATTTAAAAAAAAATACCATACACGTATAAACAAAAAAAAAATATTAAAAAAAAAAACAAAAACAAAGCAAAACAAAACAAAAAAACTGAATTCTAAATGAAAATGAAAACTCTCTTTAAAATAATCACAAAAAACTACCAAAACAAATAACAAAAAACCAAAAAAGAAAAACAGGATACTTAATTAAAACGAAAATTGTCTTTAATAAAATCGAATATATCTAAAACATCAACAGAAGAAAATTTTGATTTGTTAATAAAAACAAAGAAGTACAAGTATTGATACGCAAACAGTAAATGAAATTATGTGAACATCAAAAATATATATCAGTTAATATTTTAATAGTAAGCGATGTCTTCATAAGGTACTTTTTTGAATTAGTTGAGACAAAACAAATGTACATTTCAAGGACAGGCACTATTAAGAACCAATAGTCATATATAATATTAAATGTGTTGTATTTGTTATACACAATACATTCATACATGTGATAAACACATACATACAAAATAAAAATTTTATTTTTGGCTCCCATTTCTGTATTTTTTCGAATTTTTCAATTTTCTCAACGGCACATTGCAGCACAACTCTAGCACAATCTAGCACAGTTTTTCTTTTTTTTAAATTCGAAAATTCCCCTGCTAAGTTCCTGCTAACGAAAAAAACTATTTTTGGCTCCCATTTCTGTATTTTTCCGAATTTTCCAATTTTCTCGACGGCACATTGCAGCACAACTCTAGCACAATATAGCACAACTTTTCTTTTTTTTAAATTCGAAAATTCCCCTGCTGAGGTAAAATTTAATTTTTGGCCGCCATTTCTCTATTTTTTTGAATTTTCGAATTTTCTCGGCGGCACATTGTAGCACAATTCTAGCACAATCTAGCACAACTTTTCTTTTTTTTAAATTCGAAAATTCCCCTGCTAAGTTCCTACACATGCCAAATCGACTGCATTAGGTGGTTATCTCAAATACTTTTCTCGATTATTCGATCGTCTTGATTCGATTCGATATCATCGAAATAATTTGTGTTTCTTTTAAAGGAAATGACTTAATGAAGTTTACGTGATATTTACTTGCAAATCTCATTTGAAAAATCGAAAATTCAAGGAATTCAAGGAGATAATGAGTCGATAGGAAACCTCGTAGCCTTAGAAATTGTCACTTCATATCCCAACAAATGAAACATACCTGATTATTTTGTCATAATTTAAATGAGAAAATCTGACGTGGTAGAAGGAAGTGGATATTATTTTTGGATTAAACTAACCTAACCTAAACAATTGATACAATTAATTGTTCACATACCTCATAAAGATAATATTAACTATTACTTTTTTTTTAAACTACATCTTTTTTTGTTTTTGAAAATATGTTCAAGAAACTTTTCTATTTTTTTGTGTCAACATGCTTTGAAAGCAAAACAATAATCACTTACAATTGACCCCTCGGACTCGGATAAAATTGTGCAAAATTATTTCTATAAAGTTCAAAATATATAATTAGAAAATTTTGAACTATTCCTAGCTTTTCCCTGGTAATTAAAATTTAAGGTATTGAGTAACGAACTTTTTATAAGAACAATTAAATACTATCCCTATCCCTATATATAATAAATGTAAAAGTAAGAATGTTTGTTTGTTTGTTACGCTTTCACGCAAAAACTATAGCTAAAAAATTTGAATGAAATTGTACAACTATGTAGCTCATACATCAGAGTAACACATGAGCTATATTCTGACATTTTACTGCTCCATCTATGATCATTATTTTAAACCACAAATTAAAGATTTCTGTGAAAAATTTAAAATAGTAAATGTCAAACAATTCATGGCCATCTTTCCGGCTATACTCAATGAATAGTGTGTATTTTACACTTAAAAAATAAAAAACTGTACATATATTTTAGCTGTGTAAAACAATCCCATCGAGTGTTATGGAAGGTGTATAAGTGTGATCAATCCTCCTTCGCGGTGGTTTTTACTTTTAAGTTCAGTGAAGCGGGTGGGTATCAAGCTATTTTTTTCCTTCTAAGGTATTGTGTTCTCTCTCACTCCGCTAAAATACCTTAAAATTTTCATAGTAATTTTAGAATTAACCGAAAATCATGCTATTTTCATTCGTTTTGTAGTATTTTGATATACCTACCTCCCTAAATGATATACCCACCTCTCGTTTAAAAGATTATGTAATAACACAGCTAATTGGAATTCACGATATCTATTATCATTCACCATAAAAAGTGAGATAAATATAGATATCAAAGAAAGTAGGGTAGATATTTACATTAGATACAAGAATACTTCAAATTTATACTGTTTAACATGACGGACTGTCTAGTTTAAGATATAAGAAAAATGATGAACAATTTAACCTAAAAATATGTCTAAGCATTATCAGAAATTCTCGAGACATTCATATTTTTATTAAAAAAAAAATGTATATATGGTATATTTGAAATGATGGATCGAAATACGGGTATTTGACAGGATATATTTCTGGGTAATTTCCTCTAAATGTCAACATTTTGACTAATTAGATTTGAGTTGAATATTAAGGAGTAAAAACATTTATATAAATTGTTGTTATATATGCTCACTAAGATTATTGAAAAAAAAAAATATTGTGTATATATTAAAAATAGACTTGGAAATAGTTTGTTATAATCCATTCATAAATATCAACAAATTCCTTTGAAAATAGTCATCACTGCATAATACTAAAATTATATATTTGTTTGCTTGTCTGTCCAAGTATTTCTTCCATGTATTGATATAAAACAGATTTATGGAGATTTGAAACAAATGAACCATGGGCGTCGCCAAAAGAGGTAGATAGGGGCAGCTGCCCCCTCTAGATGCCTCCCCCTATTCACAAAAATGGTTCAAAGCACCCAAGAATTTTTAAACAAAAAATTTTCTTCCAAAAGTTGATCGCTTTAACCCTCTTTAAAATATCGAAAGGGTTTATTATGAAATTATAATTAATACAAATTTTCTACTCACCATCTTTTGTAGTTTTTGAGAAAAATGAAACTAAAATTACGAAAAAAGTGTTTCAAAAAATAGTTTAATTTTTTATAAGAAACATTTTTTACACTTTTTTATAAGACACATTTTTTTCTATCTCTTATGGTTTAAAATAGAGTCCTACGGATCCAAGACCAAATGGATTTTTGAACTTTAAACTCACTTTTTATGTCCTCAGCTCGATAAAAACAAATTTCAGCTCGATATCTCTTTTCGTTTTTGAGTTATTTTGTTGATGGAAAGACAAACAAAAATGTACTAATTAGGTTAATTTTGTTGCTGGCATCAATATATCTAAGCGTTACAAACTTGGGACTAACTTTAATGTAGTTTGATATTTTTTCTAGATGTTTTTAATAAAAAAGTACCTATTAAAGCTCAAAATTATGAACTAAATAATAATAAAATATTTAATTTGTATATTATTAAAAACAAATTAATGTCAAATGTCAAAATACATTAAAATAATTTTATTCAAATTCAAATAAAAAGTTGATATTGTTTAAAGATTAATAGTTTTTTTTACTGTTTGGTAATATTACTTTCAGATGAACACAAAATTTCCATGATAAATGTTATAATTAAATGCAATGTTTGAAAAGAAGTACAAACTATCATCTCATGATAAAACTATAAATAAAATTTCCAATTTAATCAATTACTTACTTTGACAAAATAGAAATAACATTTGACATTTAAAAACTTGTTGTTGATTAAAATTTCCGGAAAAGGAATAAATTCGAATCCTGTGCATATGATTTATAACAGGATATATAAAAACTCCTACATAACTAATAATAATATCAATGCTCATGTAAAAACTATTTATACCTTTTTATTTAAAAAATAATAATAATACGACAAACAAATTGACATACTTAATTAGCATACTCAACTAGAAATTCTGTTTAGAAAATATTTACATAATGGCATTATTAATAAAGAAATTTATAAATGACTAGAGTGATACCCACCCGCTTCGCTGGGTATAAAAGTAGAGATTGATAATGATTGCTCTCTTTACGGCTTAACGATTAATATTATTTTCACAAGGGTTAAATTAACGTGTTAATATCCCCCAAATGAGATAAAACCATAGGGTATAACATTTAATTTGATTGTAAGCCTACAGTATTGTAAAAAAGTTTTTGCACGGAACATAAATATAAACCAAATACATGCTTTGTAGTCAAGTAATGAGTTATTTTTGGCTTTACAATACCATGCAATTACAAAAATATATAACATATTGTGTGCAAGTGATGTTTATAAATTTAATAATATAGATATCGCTCTTCAATCACCAATACTCTAGCTAAAGTCGTCTCTGTTCATCAAATAATGGATCTTGGATGAACTCATAATTAAATTAAAATTTTGTTGTTATATCATGGACAACCTTATATTTTTATAGTATTCTTATAAACTACAAGCTTTTGTAAATATTTTAAATAGTTTTTTGTCAAACTGTCTAGAATTTTTGAAAATATCCAATTGAAAAGGATAATATGATTCATCATTTTTGCAGCCAACTTTGAACGATTAAATAATAATGAAAAGCCCGATGACCTAAGAATTTTTTGTGATTTCTGGAAACTTTGCTAATCAAAAAATGTATTTGTAAAATTTTATTGAATTCTCTAGTTTTATCCAATCTTGCATATCTCCTTAAAGAAATTGATAGTTAACAAAAGTAGATATATTTTCGGCCATTGTTCAAGATTCATTTTGTCATAGATAACAATCTAAAAAAAAAAATGTTGCAAAATAATTTATAAGATATTTTTAAAAGACTTATAAATAAAAATTGATAAATTGTTTTTTTTTTTCGTATTTACATTACCTGAGTAGCTATGTAGTCATTCTGTATCGATGGAAAACAATTACACTGTATGATGTGTCCGTCAGGTTATTGTTAGTTTCAAACAATATATGCTTTGTCGATAGCACACACACACACAAATTTTTTCATTTTTGTCTTCTGATGTAACCACCGTAAAGTGTAAAATCTCCCATTTATGCTGGGTAGTAGACATTTTTAAAAATGTCAGTTTTCTTTCTATTTATTGTCACCAATAGACATTGCGGTTTTTGTTTTTCATACACAGAGAAGAGTATTTATTAGGTAGATAAAAAAGAACACATGATGTTGACATTTTCATACTATATGAATAACTTAAAATCATTTTCATAATTAAAAATAAAAAACGGATATAATTTTTTTTTTAAATAAATGATTTCTAACATCAAAGTGTATTCCTTCAAAAAAGAAAAACTCATGAGCTGCAGAGGTCTATCACTATAGTCATATTTCGATGTCGAAAAATTTACAATATATTTACTCAAAGAAATAATTTTAAAACGTTAATTTATTACAGTTTTGTAACGATGTATAAAAAGATATTCAAAGGGAAATTTAGTATTTGAAAACAGTATGAGCTGACATTAAATATCCAATTTAAATAAAAAATATTAAAAGACACATAGAATGCAATATCAAAGATTCCTATTCCTAAAGTATTTTTTTACTAAAAACTAGAAATACTATGGAATGTTTATACCCTGTATATATGTACTTTATATCAAGGTATACTAAGTTTAGTCCCAAGTTTGTTGCACTTAAAAATATTGAAGCTACCAATAAAATTTTGGTGTTCGTTGTGTGCGTAGTCCGTGGTCATGATAGGGACAATAAAATCGCTTTAAGTGATTTGGCGATTAAGGACGCTGTTATGAGTAATTTGCAGTTCTTTACATGTTAATGTTATAGAAAATGTCAAATTAAAATTATTGAAAAACACTAATTAATTAAACTTAATGCATTAAAAATTGTGAAAATAAGAAATCAAATTGCACACAATTATCATAATAATTTATTTAAATTTGTGAGACAATAAATAATATTAAATTTCCAATGTAAGCCATAAATGCAATCCATACAATTATATATGCATCCATACAATTCTATAATTAAAGTAGTGTATCGTTGTCATGGAAATGAAACTCGCCTAAAATCACCTAAAACAGTTTATTTCCGGTTGTCTATCTACCAGTCATCATCAGTCGAGCAATATAGATCAAGGTCTTTGTTCCGAGGGACCCATCTTGTAAACCGTAAGAGATAGAAAAAAAGTTTTAATGAAAACAGTTCCTTATACAAAAATAAACAACTTTTGTTTGAAACATTTTTTCGTAAACGTCCGTGTTTACACGTGAGGGCGCAAACTAGGACAAAATTCTGGTGTCCATTTTCTCCAAAATTATTAGGGAGTTGAAAATTTACGGATAGCTTCAAATAATAATCTTGTGAAATATCGAAATATTCTCGAAAAAACAAAAAATTATAGAAAACACTCAAACCCTCATAATTGTGTTGACTTTTTAATCTCTTCTAATTTGTAAAAAAAATAATGTAAGCACTATAAAGAGTATTTCAACAATTAACTCAGTCAATTGGTTGTTTTCACTTGTTTTACTTGTCATTTGTCTATAATCCATGATAATGGTAGCCCATTCAAAATAATATCGAAAATTGAACACCGTTTAGAAATTCGTCCTTATAAAAATTGCTACGGTATCCTAAAAAACACATTAAAATTAATTTTTTTTTATATTAAATTTATGTAAACATCTGTTTTACATAAATTCGATTATATCGATTTACACACGTTATTATATCAATCAATGAAAGAAGTTTGAAATTAGTTATATAACCATGGATAAAATAATATTTGAAATAGATTTGTGTACGTATGGATTGGATGGCCTAAATAAACAACTGATGTATCCATAATTAAGGCGTTAAGTTTAACAACGTTTAACGTAGATATATAACGTATAACGGAACATATGGTTAGTGGTATATGCTTAAACCAATATTCTCTTTTTTCCACTAAACCAATATTCAAAAATTTGAATATTGTTGTTACTATGTTTGTCTTAACGGAATTCCCGTCAAATTATTTTTAGAAAGGGCGATTGAATGATGGTATTATTTTTTCAAGTCAATTATCCTTTCTTTAATCAATTCAAGTATAGATTACGGATAAAATGAACGTGAACGTGTAAATTCCATTAATCTTCTTCCAAAGCTCTGGCCATTTTCGAAGACTTTTCTTACGGAAATTTATGGTGCTGCAAATTTTGAAATCTGAAGAAAAATCTGCCTTGAATGATTTGTTCATTCCTAATTCATGTTTTTTATGAACAAATGCTTTTTCTAACATTTTCGTCAGCCAAAATTTCATTCACATTTCAAAATTTGACGAAAATTCCGTGTTTATTGTTCTTTACTTTATTGAAAAAAAACTAACAAGTGAAAATCAACAATCGACTGAGTTATTTGTTGAAATACCCTGTATAGAAAATGTTGTACCTATGTCAGTGCTTGTATTATTTTTTATAAATTAGAAGAGTTTAAAAAACCAACACAATTATGCCGGCTTTTCGGCTGTCATTTATTTGGATTTCGAAAATATTCGAAAGTATTATCTAGAATTCTTTTTTATGTTTGAAGAATGTTTCACAAGACTACTTGATGAGGCAACATGCAAATTTTTAACTTCCTATCTTTCATATTTTAGGAGAAAGTGGATACCATAGTCTTGTCCCGTTAGGGCGCAAATTAGGAAAAACTTTGGTGCCCATTTTCTCATAAAAGAGAGGTAGTTTTACAATTTTGGAGAAAATTTGCATCAAAATTTTGTCCTAATTTGCGCCCCCATGGGTGAACAATGATGTTAACGAAAAAATATGTTTAAAACAAAAAGAAACATTGATAACATTTTACTTTTTACGTCCTAAGTACACTCTAAAAATTTCAGCTTGATATCTCTTTTTGTTTTTGAGTTATCGTGATTACAAACGGACAGACGACAGACAGACAGACAGAAAACCGGAAATGTACTAATGATTTTATAAACACCTATACCAAAATTTTGTTAATAGCATCAATATTTTTAAGCGTGTAGTATATGTGAAATCTATTGATCAAAAGTTCAAATCAGCATGACCGGTGATAGCGAATACTTAAGTCATTAATAGTCTAACTAAGTACAGGTGTCTTACGGACATAGAGGTACATCGATGTTTGATAGTACGTATAGATGGCTGACTTAATATTCGTAGCTATATCATAGAAGTGGCTCCGTGTATTATTTCGTAGAATCACGTAGTAAATATACTTGGTCTCGTAGATGTTCCGGCTATGGGTCATCGCCGCCATTAAGTGGTTAAGGAGTTCACTAGTAATTCAACCATCAAACGTGAATGTTCAACAATTATTCTAACTGGAAGTTAAATGTGTGTATATTGTATAGCATTATAATTTGTGTTAATAAAATATTGTATTATATGTTAAATCGTTATTTTTATTTGGAAATTATATATAATACCTATACGTCAGTATATTACAAAGCGTATATGGTATAAAATTGGACATGGACAGACAGACAGACAGACAACCGGAAATGGACGAATTAGATGATTTTATGAACAAAACTATCAAAATTCTGTTCATAGTGTTAATATTTTTAAGCGTTACAAACTTGGGACTAAACTTAGTATACCCTGGTATATTTCATATACATGGTATAATAATATGGCTTCGCAATAACGAAAATCCAGTTAATTTTTATATTCGTCTGCGAATCATCTAAATTGATTAAGTTACATTTTAAAATAATAAACCAAAATCAAATTAAGTGTTAATTGTTGAAATACCATGCATAGTCAGTGTTGATTTCTTTATCACATTACACATACAAACATGTGACACATACATAATTAGTAATCAAGTATAGTACATATTACAAAATTTCCGCCTAATTAGTGCCCTCACGGGTAAACAGTGATGTTTACGAAAAAATAATTCAAACAAAAATTGTTTAATTTTTGATAAGGAACATTTTTTAAATTTAAACTTTTGTTCTATCTCTAACGGCTTACAAGATGGGTCCTACGGACCCAAGACAAAATTGACCTATGATGCTGATTTACGAACTTGACCTCACTTTTTACGTCCTGAACACGCTGTAAAAATTTCAGCTCGATATCTTTTTTCGTTTTTGAGTTATCGTGTCCACAGACGGACGGACGAACGGACAACCGGAAATGGAACAATTAGGTGATTTTATGAACACTTATGACAAAATTTTTTTTCTAGCATCATTATTTTTAAGCGTTTCAAACTTGGGACTAAACTTAATATACTATGTATATTTCATATATACATGGTATAAAAAAATAAATAAAATTATGTTCAAATATGTATTAATGAGAAAACTAACCTTATCTGTTTTCTTCGAACATACACTTTCCCGATAACAATTGAATGAAAGCAATATAAACGATACGAAATAATAGATTTAATAATTAAATTTCAACGTTGATATTGAAAATGTAATTAAATAGCGTAAAATATTGATGCTATGAACAAAATTCTTGTATAGGTGTTCATAAAATCAGCTAATTAGTTCATTTCCGGTTGTCTGTCTATCTGTCGACTGTCGTTTGTCGTCTGTTTGTCCGTCTGTCATCACGATTACTCAAAAACGAAAAGAGATATCAAGCTGAAGTTTTTATAGCGTGCTGAGGACGTAAATGAGCAACATAGGTCAATTGGGTCTTGTAAACCGTTAATACAAAAGATACAAAAGTTTAAATGTAAAAAATGTTCCTTATAAAAAATAAACAACTTTTGTTTGAAACAATTTTTCGTAAACATCAATGTTTACCCGTGAAAGCGCAAATTATGCGCAAATCGTATGGTATGTATTATATAGGAATATCAGTTATATATGTGTGACATGAATAGATGTGTAATGTGACAGCGTAATCAACACTGTCTATACATGGTATTTCAACAATTAACTCAATTAATTGTTTGTTTTCACTTGTTTTTTTTTTCTGTTATATTTCAGGTGTTTATAATGTAATTGTTTTTAATAGTTCGCATTATGATAATAGAAAATATATATATTTAAATAACGTGCATAGAGTTAACTTTTTATTATATATTAACAGTAGAGAAATAACTTTTTGTTTTTTGTTATAGAAAATTTTATCGTGACATGTCAAAAGAATTGGTTATTGGTTAAGAATTCGTTAGAATTAAATACTATTGATTTTAATTAACCCATCAAAACTCGCGATATGATCATTTTGCTCACATTCGATTTAAATCTTTTCTATATAGTTTTTGGACAAAGAAACGAAAGAAATGATAAAAGTTCGAAAAATTTGAGCAGTAAGTCGGATGTGAATGCGGTTTTCGGCATTCAATTCGTTAGGGCGTCAGGAAATTTTATGACCTAGTCTTATTTATAAGAAACTAAAAGTATACAATTAGCATAATTAATATGCATTTTAAATTGACCGTTAATATTAAATTCACAATTCGATTAATAGTGATGAAAATGATTTCAAATTTGTTACACGGAGGTTTTTGGGATCGCTGAACACGAATATTGTTATTCAAATTAAGATGAGCATTTCTGTGGGCTGTATTATGCATTTTGTTAAAATATATCCCCTTAAGGACCCACAATAAAAATATTTAGCTAGATTATAAAATTATTAATTAGCTAGACCGGTTTCGATTGCTTTGGCAATCCTCTTCAGTAGCATTAAACCTCTTAAAATTAAAAAAATCTTAAAATTAAACAATTAATTACTAAACTCCGAAAAAGGCCGCATCACCCTGAAACAAATAATAATAAAATATTACCCTTAAAATTAAAATAAAATTATTTACCAGATTATAATAATAAATCTTTATGTTACACCCTCTAAAACAATGTAACTGCCTGCTTTCACCTAAAACACAATAAAATATTAAGTTTAAATCCTAAGATAGGATTATCGTTATGAATATAACAAACAAGCTAAGGGATTAAGCCTTAGCCTAAAATAAAATATAAAATAAGGAAAGTTGTAAATATCAAATAATAAAAAATAAAGAGAAAAATAGATTACCAACAAATTAAAAATTTTATCCTCGGTACACCTAAAACAGAATAAATAATTTGAATTTAGAAAAACCTGTAACAAGCCAAAATAAATTCAATGAAAATAAGCAATTATAGCTGAACTTATAATGTGAAATTGGAAAACCAAATTTACGGTTGAAGAGTAGTTACGAAAAGTAACAACATAAAAATATTTTCTTAATATCACAGTTGCTGATCCTACAAATTTGTCTTGTTTTGTCAATTTACAAGCTAATTTAAAATAGTTTGGCCGTTATGAATAAAATTATGAATAAAAATAATATTTGTATCACGTAAATGTTTTTTAATGCTTCAAAAATATCGTAAATAATCAATTTTATACGTCAATTTGATTAGTTTTTTATGTTTCTTTTTGCAAAGCGCCATAGGATAATGTTTTTTCTTGCAGAATCTGTGATAAATTTTCTTCATGATGAAAACTTTTTTAAAGCTCAATCACCGATTAGTTTTTGTACAATTAACATTATCGTGAGGTCTTCCATAAGGTGCTGTGTTAAAAATCACAATTTTAAATAGAAATAATTCTCAATTTTGCTACGCAAGAGGCCCTAAAACTGTGTTTATTGTGATCAAGGAAAATCATTTACCGCAAAAAAATTTAACATTCACCGTACTCGCTCAAATAGCCGAACTACTTTAACTTGCAACTTGTGATTGTTCCTATAACGCATCTTTTTTAATTCTTTTAGCTAATGCAGCTCCAGCGTTACAAGTTTTTATGATTATAGCATGTCAACTGAATTATTTTTTTAGTCCAATCTTTGCTATTTCGTTCCCAAGTATACTTGTATACATGTAACAAGTATGCATGTTTTGTACATATGTATGTGTTTGTTTATTTCTATGCAGAGTGGGAAAGTGAAAAAATAGATACCCTTATTACTTTGTGTGGCAGAGTGACTATCGTTCTTTACTTACACAACGTAAAAAAACTGTTTTTACATGGTATTTCAACAATTAACTCAGTCAACTGTTTGTTTTACTCTGTTTTAATTAAATTTACTCGGATATTGAAAAATTGCATTAATTTATAAACGGATTTAAAAATTAGTTCATGTTGTAAATATTTTTAATGTATTCGTCTCCTGAAATCATATTATGGACTTTCCTGGATTATTTATAATGGAATTTATAATTCTGAAAATATTGTAATGGAAATGATAAGTCTATTATTAATAATCTGATATTATTCACATTAAAACCATGTTTTCTAAAAACTAATTTTCCAATGACACAATTCTGTTGGTAACTAAATAAAATGGATTAAGATTGGAAAATTCGTGAGAATCATATAAATTAAATTTATTCGGATATTTATAGACAAATATATAATCGCATAGCTTGTAAATATTTTATGTTCGATATTACTACAAGCTTTTATTTTAGTTCCACGTTGTCTGTCTGTAATCAAATCTTGCAAGTCAAATTTGATCCACTGCCCGGTTTCCGATTGAGCTGAAATTTTGTATGCACATTTAGTTTGGATGACAATGCATGGTTAAGTTATGGCGTCCTTATTTTCCCATCGCTTCCACCATATTTGATATATATAAATTTTTTTAGTCTTAAAATTTTAATAAAAAATTCTTTTTAAGGGACAAGCTTTTATTGTACTAAAAAGTAGAACATAATTTTATCTATGAGTCATTGATATCCAACTATATGTAAAAGCTTCAGTCGCTCAATTTCTCATCGCCTCATCTACTCCACTTGCTTAATTATTTTTTGATTCATTCTTGATATTAAGCGCCTCAAACTTTTACAAATAGTCGGGTATCAGTGACTCATAGTTTAAATTATTTTCTATTTTTTAATACAATAAAAGCTTGTACCTTAAAATTACAATTTTTTTTCTAACTATACGGAATCCTAAACGAATGATTTGTACACTGGGTTATTATTTTATACTCAATGTGTTAAAAATATTTTGTATTTTGACACACGGCCAACAATGACTCTCATACACATTTAAAAAAGTGTTACTATCTGTGCTCACAGTCTCAGGTCTCACACACTCTATGTTTGTCCTATGTATATATATTTTGTACGCGTCCGGCGTACACATCAAAGCAACGAACGACATAAACCTCCGGTTTTCTTAATGAAAAGTTACACTGATTTTTATATATTTATTTTTATATTACATTTTAATGTGACTTGTTTTCTTGTAACAGTTTGTTGTAAACAAATATTACTACCGACATATTTATTCAAATTAAGTAATTTGATAACTAGCTAACTTCATTTTTAATAAATTTTATCTACATTCAACACTAACTTCATTATTCTTGTTTGGCGTGAAGTGAATAAAAAGTTAATGTTCTTCATTTAAGTAGCAATCATTTACCTTTGTTTATTTTCAATCACCTTTGTCACATTTTTTTAATGGCGACAATTGCATGACCGTCCGCAGAAATTATCCAAGGGAGGGGTTCCAACTTTTGTTCACTATGTTAGGTCACAAAGTCAATAAAAACAAACAATTGACTGAGTTAATTGTTGAAATACCATGTATAGACAGTGTTGATTACACTGTCACATTACACATACATACATGTCACACACATATAAATGATATACCCGTATAATACTACAATTTGCGCATAATATGCGCTCTCACGGGTAAACAGTGATGTTGATGAAAAAATGTTTCAAACAAAAAATGTTTATTTTTTTATAAGAAACATTTTTTACATTTAAACTTTTGTTCTATCTCAAACGGTTTACAAGATGGGTCTTTGATGAATTTTTATTGCAAATATCGTATGAATTGTTAGCACCCGTCCGGCAATGCGTTTTCGCCAAAGTTTCTGTTTGAAATATTCGACTCAAAGATTGTACCGAGCCCAAAAAAATAGAAATATACCGAATTCAAAATAAGCATGGATATCTGATTTGTCATTGAAAATGGGTCTCATAAATGGGTGCATTTACAGTACTATATTGTTAGTTCAAAATTTATGCGGACAGATTCTCAATGGGAGGGGTTTCGTTCGCCAAAAACCCTCCCTTCGGCACGGGCCTGGATAATTGTGTGTACAAAATCATTGTTTGTGGGAAATTCACGGTGAAAAGGTGTGATAAAGCGTTTATGTTCCGGAAGTCAATTGTGTGACGGAAACAAGCAGGATTTATGTAAATTTTGTTTGAATCCATCAAAATGATTTTTTACTAAATTTGTACTCTTTATTAAATTTGTACGTTAAAATAATTTGAGTAAAACTTTTACATTTCATCAAAATCGTATATTTCAATCGGTAAATTTGGAATTCCATCCATTTCCATTCCAAATGGTTGCCGAGGACCTGTTTCTAAATAGTATTCTCCGTTGCCCCTACAAAAAAAATATCAAAATTTATTGATTCGAAATTCTATCGGATTTAATGATTCGGATTTAAGAATTGATTCATTCAAGAGAATTTTTTTAAGAGGCAATGATTTTTAAATATTTGCACCATGCGTGAGTTATATTGGAGGCGTTTCCATGGTAACGATACACTACTTTAATTATAGAATTGTATGGATTGCATTTATGACTTGAAAATTTAATATTATTGTCTCACAAATTTAAATAAATAATTATGATAATTTACATTTGAAAAATAATATTTGTGCAATTTGATTTCTTATTTTCACAATTTTTAATGCATTAAGTTTAATTAATTAGTGTTTTTCAATAATTTTAATTTGACATTTTCTATAACATTAACATGTAAAGAACTGAAAATTAGTCATAACAGCTTCCTTTATCGCCAAAATTTTTCACTGGAAGCGCTGGCATCGATTTTATTGTCCCTACCATGACTACGCACACAACGAATAAGTATTACCAAAGATAATAAATAAGCATTTGAGGATTATGGAAATTATCGGATATTTAGAGATAATTGAGCGTTTTGAATTGAATGAATCAATTTCAGAATCAATGGAGCTGAATCGAGGAGTAAGCCTACTTGTCTGGATAAAGGTATCCCATATACGTCAGGCTATCATTGTCACAATAGTTAAATAAGAATGCATATTTATTAATACATCGTACGCTGGGAAATGCTGTTGGATTTAGAACTGATTCGCTGTAAAATTTCCATGATCGATAGTGCGAACATCCTGAAAAATAAAATCAATCAAATTGGAAGCCCTTGAAATGTATATTATTTAAGTGCTTGTGTATGGGAATTTTTGGTTTTGCCATTTCGAAGTTTTGGTGAACAACAAAATTACCTTGTTTCCGATATGGATAAAACATTGTTTCCTAGAGGCATTTTGGCCTAAAAATGGTAATTCTTTTTACGATTTGACGAATAATTTCATATATATTGACAAAAGTCGTAAATGAAAGTTGCCCACTCTCTGAACCTGAATTTGCCAAACAACTGAAGAATTATAAAATCTTTTGTCCAAAAATTCTTTTCTGGAGACAAAACTGGATACGCTCCTCACTAAATGAGAGACTATAAGAGTCTTGTAATTATAAAAAACCCTAAGCTCTTAAAAAGCTTTGTCTCTTCCTCCTTTTTCTTGAAGTACTAAATATTTGGGATATTAATACCTAAAAAAGGATACTTACCGGGACCTTCTATACGGCCGTCTTCTGCATTACTACACCCAGGTTGACCGCCCATCAGTAAATGCATATTCGGATAATAATCTACATACCCCAAATTTGTGGGATATCCAAATAAATTGGTATCAGTATGTATCACATCAACCATATCAGCATCTCCTTTTTCTAATTTTGGACAAAATTTCAAAACAAATATTGGTCCAGCTGGATCTAGAGCTAAAAAAACAATACAAAATTTATTAAATAACCAACCATTTGGTTAAATTTTCGTTGCTGGTTATCATACCTGTAATTCTTGGTAAGCGAAGTTCATTATTAAAATGTTGTTTAAATGCTTTGCCAATAAATGACACGATATGCCCGCCCAAAGAATACCCAACTACGTGGATTGTTTTTAAAGGCATTCCTTCTTCAACGTATTTTGCCAATAATTCTCCGATAGCAGTACCTAAATACGAAATTTCGTGAAAAACCAAAATTTTATTTATTTTCTTTCTATTTTCTCATTTTGTAAATTGGTGTCTATGAAATACAAAAAGTGAATTATTATTCCTATATCCCTTAATCAATTTTTAAATACTCTGTGTATATAATAATAATAATAATGGGGTTTAACCTCCGTTTCTCTGACATATAGGCCTATAACAGAGGCCACCCACATCATTACTTGTTAATCTTTATTTATTTAATTACAAACATATTTACAATTACATTTTGATGTAGGTGGAGTCGGTTACTTCGTTCTTATCCAAGCGACGACAATGTGATCAATTATGCACTTCCATTAATTATAAATTGTTCACACTGCCGCTGCCTGGATTCGAACCCGCAACCTAAGTCTAAATGGACAAACAGTCGAAGATAAACACCTTAGACCGCTCGGCCATTTAGGCTCACTCTGTATATATTGAAATATATAAACCTTTAAGGATGGATTAAAATCTGGGAAAATGTGATTAAAACAATTCCCGTGATCTAATCGAGCTGAAACTTTGGCAGGCAAATAAATTTTAATTTACTTTACCAATTCTTGAAGAATTCCGTACTGAATCGATATAACTTAAGGCTAAACCTTCCATAGCATATACTTTTGACACAAACTAAGCATCGCTGATTCTGCTGGTATAAAGTCACGCGTAGGACCTGTAAAGTTTTCATAATCATGAACTAGAATTGAGAAATCGAATGCCACTATGTTCCATCCACCTCTTTCAATATAACCTAAAACAAAGTTTATTTTGAACAAAAATTATTTTGATATGAATCTGAAACTTCCAAAAGCTTGAAAAGTTTTGGAAACACAGAAAAAAAAAGTGTTTTTACAGTGGTAAAAATATAAACTCTCATTCATAGAATTCACAAAATGCATTGTTAGTACTTTATATGCAATTAAGGATGTATGAGCACTGATAAAATTGAGTTTATGACATAAACCATTTATTAAATTCTAGTTTTAATCGTTACACATTTTTAATATCGTGGATCATTCAGAAATCATTCACAGATGTCTTAAAAGTGAATCAATGCAATATTTTTTCCCTTTTAGAATTCCCAGAGTTTTTTCAGTTCTACACAGAAAATTTTCCCGCTACATTTGTGCATTTCCAGCAGCCCCCATTTGTTAATATGAGATGAAATTTGGTGTGTAGGATGTTTACTAGATAGGACGATGTTATAATAGTGGCAGTTGATTTCAATCACTTGGAAGGGATTTCCAAGGAGAACCGCCATTTTTCGACGTTTTAAAAACTTTTCTCATCTCTACAGTCCTTCTAAATTTGTGCTTCTTGAAAGTCTCTTCAAATTGAGCGTCGTGATTAAAAATCGACTTTTAGGATAAGTTAGTGTGGCCTTGTAGACTAAGAAAGTTCTTTTTGGGGTGTAAAGTTTATAGCCCTCTTTGTCCTCAGTTTTATGCGGAAAAAATCTTCGATTTTAAGCCTTTTGCACCTCCAAGACTTTCCCAAATTGAGCTAGAGGTTAAAGATAGTTTCTTTTGGTAATTTCGACATACCGGAACCCCTTCCCCACCCTTTCATGTATATATTTCATTTATTCAAAATTATTTAAAAAGACAAGTGACATTTTCAAAATTTAAAAAACCCCCGAAAAATTTTTCGGCAATGGAACCCTAAACTCACATTTGAAACATATCTACGAACACTCTCCATTAAATTGCTTTTTTCCTTAAATCTTTTTCCAAACTGAACCGATTTGGAAGATCATAGCCAATTTTTAGTTTTTTGATTGCTAGTTTTTTGATTCATTAAATTACCTTTCAAACAAAACCGAAAAAATCAAAATCGGTTCATCCGTTTAGGCGCTACGATCCCACAGACAGACAGACAGACACACACACATAGCGATCAACCCAGATAGCAAATTGACTTCTGGAAGAATACCGCTAGAGTTCTCATTAAAGATTTAGACGTCAGAATTCATATCCAAAAGAACACTTTACGAACTTATCAAGACGTCGAATGCGCCACTTTATGAGCAAGTTCAGACTTCTTACGCAAAAGCTCATGGGGAATACTTTTTTCTGACTTCAGAAATAAGAACAAATTAAGAATTCTTTTCTTGTTCAATGAAAATGACTTCCTGAGCGCCTCATTTTTTTGAGATCTCATAGATGTAGTCGAAGAAGACTTTAATATGACTTCGTTAGGACTTCATATTTGGGATAAATAATTTTTAATTTTAGGTATCAAAAATTAAATCAATATTATTTATTGAAACAAAGATATTTTTTATATTATCACAAATGTAGTTTACATAACGTATTATTTCTGCTTATTGATAATATTATATTAATTTTATATAACTTGGCTTATTAAATTAAAATAAATCTTAGATAAACCAAGACACATAAAAAATGAAAATTTGGTAAAATTATAGAACATAAATAAGTATTTTAATTAAATGTTATTATCATCATTAATTTTTTGGCTGATGTTTACTTATATTATTATATTAATTCTATAGTATCACTTGGCTTATTAAATCAAATTAAAATAATTCTAAGATAAATCAAAACACATAAGAAATGAAAATTTGGTAAAATTATAGAACATAAATAAGTATTTTAATTAAATGTTACTTTTTTGCCTGATGTTTAACGTTAACATACTTAATTAATTCGATCAGAATGTTGATAGCGTTTCGGTAGTTTTCGCGTGCGTTTCCCACGGATATCATTTTGTTTTGGAATACATAAAAAAGATGCCTCATCACTTGTTGACAAATTAACGGCGGCCATTTCTACTTGTCTAGCAATTTCAAACGTATCTAATAAAAATAAATATTAAATTCAATTAAAAAATTTCAAAAATAATGGATCTTGTTAACATACACACACGGAAATAAATACTTGATACAATATTTTTAGATTCTGATTGATTATAAATAAAATGTGGTTTTGGGGATTGGTATTCTTGTGTGTATGGTTTTAAATATCTCATATTTGTTAATATAAATTGTCAAATTAAATTTTATATTATCAAAATAAATATGAACTTACCGTAGGGTCCTAACAGCTTTGTCTACTTTACATAGGACCAATTACTCTTAGGCATCATTTTTTTCTTGCATGCATTCGTAGCATTTTCAGTTTTAGGAGGCCATTGCATTTTATTTTCTTCTTTTTGTAACCAATTTTCTGGTACAGTCGAACACCAATTATCAGAAAAAGCAACAAAATACATCTAAACAAATCAATTTAATATAAATTAAGTGAAAAGTAAGGTTAAATTTTCTTTAGTTTATGAAAGTCATTTAAAATATAGAATGTATATTATAATCAAATGAATTTATATTACTTTTTTATTAACGTTTAAAAATAAACTTATTTTTTACTAAAATGTTTTGAATTAACCCTTATTTTTTATTATTTTTTGTTATTTCGTAAGACGCTTGAATTCTAAAAGACGCAATTACTTGTACACGTCTGATACCTATACTGGAAACATGTATGTGTGTACCATGTATGTACGTAGATGTAGGTTCAGAATAAGAAGATTAGATGGCGTGTCTTATTTTTTTTACAAAATAAATATTATTATTAATTAAGTTTACAAAATAAATACATAATGTATTCATAACAAGTGAAAACAAACAATTGACTGAGTTAATTGTTGAAATACCATGCATAGTCGGTGTTGATTTCTTTATCACATTACACATACAAACATGTGACACATACATAACTAATAAAGTATAGTACATATGTAAATGACTTTATAGGTTTCTGCATTACCGACCGACATTTAGTGTATAGTTTGTACACATATTATAAAATTTCCGCCTAATTGGCCACCTCACGGGTAAACAGTGATGTTTACGAAAAAATGTTTCAAACAAAAGTTGTTTCATTTTTGATAAGGAACATTTTTTACATTTAAACTTTTGTTCTATCTCTAACGGTTTATAAGATGGGTCCTACGGACCCAAGACCCAATTGACCTATGATGCTCATTTACGAACTTGACCTCACTTTTTACGTCCTGAGTACGCTGTAAAAATTTCAGCTCGATATCTTTTTTCGTTTTTGAGATATCGTGTCCACAGACGGACGGACGGACGGACGGACGGACAACCGGAAATGGACTAATTAGGTGATTCTATGAACACCTATGACAAAATTTTTTTCCTAGCATCATTATTTTTAAGCGTTACAAACTTGGGACTAAACTTAATATACTATGTATATTTCATATATGCATGGTATAAAAATGGAGCCTTTTTTATGAATTTCTAAAGTAGTCCTAATTTTGAATACAATAAGAAGTAAAAAAAATGAATGCTTGATGATGTCAAAAAATTGATGTCTTAAAAAAGATGTCTTTAAAAGTTCTTAATTTAGTGTTCTTAAATGTAAACTCATTCAGAACTCATGAATTGACTTCTGTTAGAAGTCTTCTAAAAGACTTCTCGTAGTCGTTTTTATGACTTGTGTGCTATCTGGGAAACTTATAACACCCCTTTTTTTAGTTCGGGGGTTAAAAACTTATTTCAATAGGAAACATTAAATAATAAGAAGAGCTAAATGAAAAGGAAATATGGCATGATGGATGAATTCGAATTAAAACACGTGAACTAAATATGACGGCAGTGCTCATACATCCTTAAACAAAATTATCATATTTAAATAAAAGACTATAAAAACAAATTATGTAAATATATCAAAATATATTCATGAGAGCCTTTAAAATACTCCCAAATTACATGATGCAAGTGTTAATATAGGTAATTTAATATATAAAATTTATTAATATTAATATTATTAATTAATAATATTATAAAATTAATATTATAAAATTAAATTCAAGGTCGTTTGAACACACTAAAAAAAAAAACAAAAATATATACAAATACGAAACAATCAACTATTGTTCTTGTATTTCGATTCTAATCTTCGTTATTTTGTAGAAAAAGATAATTTACGTTTCTTATGAATAGTTTCTTTTTTTTGGAAACAATACACTTGAAATCTAGTTTATTGAATTAAACCAGAAAAAAAAAGAAAAAAAGTCAAGTGTGTCGACCAAGCATAAATTTAGGGTTCCGTTGAATGAAGGGTATTAGCATAAACTTATGAATTATTTTCAAAAAAATTTAGTTAAAAAATTTAACGCTGTGACACGTATATTAAATTGGAGGGGAATAACGCACGCCATACGTCAGAAAAAAAATTTAACTTTTTTTTCCGTTTACGAATGATCTTGAATATTTAATAGGGCTTTTCATTTTAAAATCACGATTCACATTTGTTTCGTACTAAATGATTTATAACCAATGTGATAAAATGAATAACAAATATCTTCTATCTTAGTCCTACTTATTGCTGTCAGTACGAAAAAATAAACTCTGCACTTGCGCTTATGACATGATGAAAAGGCCTATTGCTGTGACTAGACTACGAGTCCTAGAGTATGTTGGATAAGCGCATGTGTAAATTTACTTCTAAAATCCACCTCCACACTTTCACGATGTAGCACATTAGTCGCATAAACGAAACACAAAAAAAGGGTCAAAGTTCGAAAAATTTGGGCAGTAAGTCGAATTTGAATGCATTAGATTCGTTAGAGCCTCAGAAAGTTTTGTAACTAACGTAATTTGGATTTATAAGAAATTAAAAATATGCAATTTACATAAATAATATGCATTTTATAATTGAATTTTAAATTAACCGTAAATATATCTACTAAATTCACAATTCGGTTAATAGTGATGAAAATGATTTTAAACTTGTTACTCGGGATATTGTGAGGTCGCTGAATACAGGTACTGCCTGGGTAAACACTGGGCTGAATACAGGGTGCCTGGGGTGCCTAGGTAACTTGGAAGATCAATCCTGTCACGATATTCGTGCTCAACGACCCCAAAGACCTCAGAGTAACGAGTTTGGACCGATATTATAAAGAATATCCCGAAAACTCCAGAAAACGACGGGGATACTGTTCAGCTTGAGCACCAGGTACCTCGGAGACCAATTCTAACGATATTTGTGGTCAGCGACCAACAAAAACCCACGTGTAAAAAGTTTGGAATTATTTTCTTCACTATTCACTAGGTCACAAAATTTCCTGACATTCGAATTCTTGACTAACGAATTATATGCCGAAAACCGTATTCAAATCTGACTTACTGCTCAAATTTTTCGAACTTCATTACATCGTTTCTGCGACTAGATAGTCGAGCGAGGGACAAAAATGTGATTTTGTGTACTCGATTCAAAAACAACACAAAACACCCAGGCTAGTACAGGCAAGCTTCTTCTCCACATTTTCGTGATGTTGTGTTAATGATACAATAAATTTTGTTTTGGCAACGGAACCCTAAAAAAACGGTATCTTTTCAATCATAATTATTTGCCGGTACGTTAAAAAAAACTTTTTTTTTATTCATTTTCTCATAATTTTATTATTTATTGAAAACGTATTTTATTTTGTCTAAATTATAATAGATAAGATTATTTTTGTTTTGAATTCATACTTTGAAGGACTTAAGGTAAATTTTGTGGAATATTCAGGAAGGATGGCTATAAAAACTATATAAACACGTGGTTATTCTTGTATATTTTTAACTATCTAGTTACCACTTTATTATCAATATTACAATCCTTTATGCGGTATTCAGATATGTCTATTTATACATGCAGAGCCTTCTATATATATTTTTGTGACTTGTCGTATACCGTCTCTTTATTTTTTCATCTAAGAGATGGTGCCACATGTTTGGGCAAAGCTAAATACTTCTGACACTCCCTCCCTTTGCACATACATGTTTTAATCATAAAAATAAATTAAATAAAATCTAAAATTACATCTAAGATCGTATAAAATATGAATAATAGAGATAATCAAAAGATAAGTATTAAGTATATTATTATTTGGTCCCTGAACTCCTCACTTCTTTCCACTGCGCACTCTGCTAAGACTAGTTAATGATTTCTGTAAAAGAATGAGTAATTAGCATATGATTTGATTTATTAATTAAAATAATATATATTAATTCTATATTTAGCTTCTATATCATCTAAATTTTGTCATCTAAATATTCATCATTTTATTTCTAAATTTAATATGCAATGGGGATGGTAAAGGTTTAGTCATGATATCCGCAATGTTTTCTTTGGTGGATATCCATTTAACTTTAATTTTACTCGCTAAGACACATGATTTTATAAAATCACCGTGAGTTTCTGCCATTTGAGGTTTAATACCTGTAATTTCTCTTTCAGCCAAATTTAATTTGATAAGATTGACATCATCATCAAAATCTTTTAGTTTGTGACTTCCCTCCATCTGAGTACAGTCACAGGCTGATTTATTATCACATCTAACAGTGACTGGATACATAGTTTTACCTATTATATCTCTAGTCGCTTTATCTAAGGAAATTATTTCCTTACAGGATTCACTCATGGCAAGATATTCTGCCTGGCATGTTGATGTTGCAGGAGAGGATTGTTTGTGGCTTCTCCATGCTACTGTATCACCATACAGCTGGATTATATAACCACTTGTAGAAGTCGACTTTTCTCGATCTCTGAAGCTAGAATCTGTCAAAGCTTCCATAACTTCGGTTTTACCTCTATAGTACAAACCTAAGTCAGTTGTTCCTCTGAGGTATCGGAAAATTCTTTTGACTTCTGTCTAATCTCCTTTAGTAGGATTATTCTGTTTACTAGACAACAGATTTACAGCATATGCTATAGCTGGTCTTGTTGCACCAGCTAGATACAACAAACTCCCTATAGCCTCTCTATAAGGTGCATTAGTTGGATCATTAGAATCATCTAATTTTCCTTTACTTTTGCTGTTTCTGTTTTTGACTTGTCTAGTTATCATAGGTGTGTCGTGAGTATTGCATATTTTTAAATTAAATCGTTCCAGGATTTTCTCTGTATACTCTGGCTGTGTAATAGACATTTCACGTTTACTTCTAACGCGATGTATCTTCATTCCAAGAAAATTCTCCGGTTCTCCCAGTATTTTCATTTCAAAGACCTTGCTGAAATGATCTATAATTTCTTCTAGCTTTTCTGGGTTATTACTAGCTGCAATCATATCATCTACATATAGAATTACAATAGCAATTTTTCCATCTTTTCTCCAAGTGAATAAGCATGGTTCATTTAAATCATTCTCTAAATCTAATTTTAGAGCCTCTTCAGTGAACCTCTTATTCCATCTTTTAGGTCTAATCTTTAATCCATATAGAGATTTCTTGAGCTTCCAGACTTTAGTACTTCTAATCTCATCACTACAATCATAACCTTCTGGTATCTCCATAAAAATGGCTTTTTCTAGAGTACCGTACAGAAAGGCTGTTTTTACATCCATTTGCTTTGCATCTAAATCAAGTCATTTATGATTGCTAGTGCAGATCTAATTACAGGAAGTCTGGACACTGGAGCATAAGTTTCTTTCAACTCGTACTCGTTTTCATCTAGAAAATCTCTTACAACCACTCTAGCTTTATAGATGGTTTCGCCAGTTCTGCCAATTTTTGTTTTTAGAACCCATCTAGAGTCCAAAACATTAACATCTACAGGTCTGTCTACTAGTTCATAGACTTGATTATCTTCTATCGATTTGAATTCTTCTTTAATAGCTTTACTCCACTCAGCACCATCCTCACGCAGCAAACATTCTTTATAATTACTAGGATCATTGTTTACTGTGGCAAGCATAGCGTGAATGAATTCTTCTTCGTCTACAATTTTGAACTTTTCTGCAGTTTTGGTATAAACGAAGTTCTCATCTAATTTAGGTTTTGGTTTTCTCTTAGAAGTTCTCAGCTTCTTAAGTTCAGTATCATTTGATACATTTTCATCTAATTTACGTTTTCTAGACTTGTCTGGTTCAACTAGTTTTTCTTCAAATTCTTCTGTTACAGGAGTATTTACAACGGAAGATTCAGAGTCGACCCTCCCATCAATTGAATAATCATTTGCTTCTACTTCTTTTTGTTTTTCAATTGTTAGAGAATCTTCAACTTCTAAATGCCCCGCCCTGCAAACATCCCTATAAACTAATTTTTCATTAAACCTGACATGTCTAGAATTTAAGAATTTGCCAGAGATTGGCTCCCACAATACATATCCAGTACGTGAGTAACCCACCAGTATGGCTCATATTGCTCTTTCAGAAAACTTGTTTTCTGATATTGGAAGTTTAACATAAGCTAAACATCCAAACCTTCTAATTTTATTCATATGTGTGCTAATTTTTGCATTGAATTTATTTAATGGTGATACAAAACCATTGGTTTTGTGTGGTGTACGATTGTACATATTAACAGCTGTTTCGGCTGCCAACATCCACATCGACTTAGGCAAGCCAGAGTCAAACAATAACGCTCTAATTTTTTGCTGTATTGTTTTATTAAATCTCTCGGCTGTACCATTTAACTCTGGAGTGTATGGAGGGGCATAATCCGATTCTATCTTTTCTTTATACATGACATCTACAAAATCTCCTCCAGTAAACTCCCTAGCATTATCGGTTCTAATATAGCACACTTTTTCATTTCTACCTAATAAATTTCTAACTGTTGTTATGAAACTTTCTAAACAATTAGCTGCTTCACTCTTATTTTTGATAGCATATATTTTAGCAAATCTAGAAAAATCATCCAAGAGCACAATAACATATTTACAAGCCTCTGGAAACGAATTTATTTTAAACTGTCCCATAGTGTCTACATGAATTGTGTGTAACGGTCTATCTGCTATCAATCTAGATTCTTTAAAGGGCAATTTTTCCATTTTAGCAAGAATACAGGTTTCACAATCTATAATATTTTCTTTAAAATTTACATTATACAACGACTGTTCAGATTTCTTTAGTTCTTTTAGATAATTCAAGCTTGGATGACCTAGTCTTATATGCCATAATATACCATCATCTAATTTGATTATTTTTAAATCATGTATATTATTTTTGGTACTTTCGATATTATTGAATTCATCTAGAGCATCAGCTGAATTTAAATCTAAAATTTTTCTATTTAATGTTCGTTCATCTAAAATAAAATCTGTAACGTCAGATTCTGAATTACGTCTATCCTTCTCCAAAAGAGTCTTTTTCTGACTCTCCCTCCCAACCTCAGACGGTGCTGATTCCTGAGGAAAAACATCTACTTCTCTCTCCGTCTTTTGTAAATTTAAATCAACAGATACCGTCTGAGATTGCTCGGAAACGTCATTTGGAGAAACTAACTCAGCAGTACACGAATATGTTGCATAATTGGACTTACTATTTTCAATAACGGATCTAACTTCAAACGTTATGAGCCAGTTAGGTTTAACATAGGTGCCCGTCAAAAAGGTATCACCTGTTTCTTTATCAAATATTTCTAAAATTGTGTCATCTAAAAATATACCTAAACCTGCATCTGCAAAACGTCTAAGGGAAATTAGATTGTTTGATATATTCTCTGCAGATAATACGTTTGTTAATATTATTTTATTTAGTCTTGATTGTAGGTAAAGGTCACCGACTCCATCTATTTCTATGTCAGCTGACTTATTTTTATTAGCACTTTTAATTACACTTCCTGTGCAGTGTTTAAAATTACTTAAAAACAAACTTTTATTTATTATATGTTCAGTAGCACCTGAGTCTGCAATAAACGAAATATTATCTACATTATTAATATAATCAAATTTCATACCTGCTTGGCGTGCTTGTGGATTTTGATTGTCTCCATATTTTGGTGGTACTGCTTGCTTTCCGAACGCCTTTCGGTTGTTTTTAGCAAATCCCCTGGATTTACCTCTGAAACCTCCTCTAGAAGTAGTACCTCTTCTAAAAGCACCTCTACCTCTACCTCTACCACGACCACGACCACGTTGGAACTCAAAATTACTCGATTTTTGAGTACCAGCCTCATAATTGGTACATCTATGGCATTTGTCGTGATGTGTCTTCAACCTTTTAGCTTGATGTGCAGTAGCACCTTGTTCCTGAGAAACGCTTGATTTTTTCTCAGCTTCCATTTCTAGCAAGCAAGACTTCAACTCCTCCAGAGTCATTGATCTTTTTGTAATTCTTCTATGTGTTAAATCTGCAATCCGTATATCTGGTATAGTATTGCAGACAGCTTGGTAGAAAGATGATCTCTTCTCTTCATCTGTTAAAGGCACTGCGTTGTCGCAGTTCTCATATTCAACAATGGTATTGTCGAATCTATTCCAGAAATGATCAATACTCTCCTTGGGTTGCAGTCTCATTTGATACAACTTCGCTCTAACTGAAGTATGTGTGACGTTGTTTTCAACTCGTTTAGCTTCTTTTAATTTTTCAATGACCACAACAGGGTCTTTAATTGTGAGAACTTTCTTATAATATTTGTCGTCTAAATGGCTAGTTATGATTTCTCTTACTGTTTGTTTTCTTCTGTTGATTGCTTCTGCATCTAAATCACTAGGAGATGTAACTGTCGAGTCAATTACGTCTATCAAGTCTTTCTGTATTAGTTCCGTCTTGAGTTTATCCATCCAAATGGTGATATCAGCATCCGGACCGAGTTGATACTTTCTTGGTACTTGGTAATTAGCTTTTTTTATTATTTCACTCTAAAGTAGTTTTTAAAGCGGTAAGAAAATCATTCAGAGCCTTGGTAACCTCTATATTAATGTCTTGTGAACTGGATTGAGTGAGCATTCCAGTTCCAGGTGGTGTCAGAGTTTCATCAAAGAACTCAGTCGAGTTAAGTATGTTATTTCGAACATCTTGCATCCGTAGCCGTTCTACAGCTAGAAAATTTTCAGAAGTTTTCTGAATATGACCCATTAAAGTTTTCATTGACTCAAAACTTTTGTTTTGAAGTTCAATGTTTTCCCGTTGTCTACTCAAGATCTGTTGCCATTCTTGACTACTTTGTGGAAAAGGTTGTTGTTGGCTAGTCTGTTCACCGTTTACAGTATTACTGCTGTCACCTGCTTGGGTTGCAGTAGTACCCGAGTGACTTGGTGTAGCAGAGGACTTAGTAATTGGTGTACTTGTCATCATTGCAATACTTTCTGATCGAGTCGTTGGTGTATTTAACACACTTCCGACAATTTCAGTCTGACCTGCTACTGGAGCCGTAGTTGTTGGACTTGTTGGGCTTTGAGATACTCCAGGCCCTTTATTAATAAAAATATTTTAGTTTGGATTTTATTTTACGATTCATTAAAACTCGTAGCTTCTAAAACTTCTAAACTTCTAAACTTCTAAAACTTCTAAACTTCTAAACTTCTAAAACTTTCAAACTTCAATAAAAAACATCCAAAGTTTCATTTATAATTAGCTTTTTAAGTAATTTGGATCCACTTCTAAAATAAATGAAAATTTACCTGTATTTTCATTAGTGTTTGACGCGTCCAGTGGAGTATCCACAGTCTCATGATTCTTGAACAATTGTTCATCTTTCTGCTCGTTCATTGTTTCTTTGCTAATGTCTTCTAAATAATAGCAAACTTCTAATTATGAACAATCTGAAACGTACCAAACTTATCAGAGACTGATATAATTCACCCCCATCCACAACTGCACTGCAAGTTGCAAATGAGAAAAGTGAAATCAGCTCCAACCCCCGTATGCAACAGCATGCCGCACGTGCTCCCTCCCACCACATAACAAACGGCACAGCACGTTGAAACGTTCGGGGATGGCCGTACGTACACGTGTAACACACAGATCGCACACCAGAGCAACAGCCGATTTAATTGAAACAAGGCTTAGTACTGTACTACAGACTTTACCCTGAAACAATTATTAAATCAGTTATCATTTGTCATTCATATATTTAACCCTCTTTTTATAAGAAATAATAACAACTTAATTTAATTTCAAGATATAATTCTAAGCTGTACTTATTATCAATCTTCTAAAATCAAACTATATCTTAAACAAGTCAACAACTTCAAGTACTTTCCTCTATTTGTTGCTTGAAAAAAATATTCTTTTTCATCTAAACATATACAACAATATATTATTCTGTGTTACTTATCAGGGTTCACAACCGTACGATAATCATCGTACATATACGATAATTTCATGCCAAGGTACGATGTACAATAGGCTTCGTTCATCAAAAAAACTCAAAAATCGACTTAACGTGTTCTATTATTTATTCATTTATTAAAGGAGATACACTTCAGGTTGTGAACACTGTTACATATATGACTAACACATTGTGTATATCATGTTACTCGAGCCGGTCGGCTTCGACGAGCTTAAACCTGACTAATATAAATATAAACCAACAGCCAAAATTTTATTAAATTTTTCCAACATTTTACTGTAATATTCATTACTCTTAATGTAAAAATTAAAAAAAACAAAAAAAACTTCTATCCAAATAAAATTTTTAAGTTAAACTTTTTGATTTATTTAAATTTTCTAAATTTAACTTCATCTAAAATGAAAAATATAAAATTCTTATATTTAGTTATTATAATTTTTTTTTTTATTATTTATTAACACAAATTAAATTTTAATTAATTTAATTTCATCTGAAATTCAACTTTTATTAAATTAACGAAACTTTTCAAAGATAATTGATGGCATTTTATTAAATAATTTGTTCCAAAAAAACTGAATTTCTCTTTTTTTTTTATAATTCTTCTACTAAATTTTAATTTCACATTCATCTAAAGAACTCTTTTTAAATTTTGCATTCAAAATGCACTTCTTAATATAACAGAAATTAAAAACTTACAAGTTTACTTGATATTCTTCAAATTTGAAACACTCTCTTTTTTTTTTAATATTAAAGCACGATTTTCTTTTGTTCACTACACAAAGCCAATCCTTTTTCTAATCCCTTTCGAGATAAGAAAACACGTCCTGAGCGTGCTGAGTCCTTAACCTGAAGGACTTAAGGTACATTTTGTGGAATATTCAGGAAGGATGGCTATAAAAACTATATAAACACGTGGTTATTCTTGTATATTTTTAACTATCTAGTTACCACTTTATTATCAATATTACAATCCTTTATGCGGTATTCAGATATGTCTATTTATGCATGCAGAGCCTTCTATATATATTTTTGTGACTTGTCGTATACCGTCTCTTTATTTTTTCATCTAAGAAATGGTGCCACATGTTTGGGCAAAGCTAAATACTTCTGACATACTTGTTATAATTGTTCGAGTTGAACTTGAATTTGTTGATTCGGTCCATCCATGACAATAGAAGACTGTTGGATTCTGTTGATCGTAATATTGAGACGTTAGCAGTAAATGAGCGTCTCGATACGGATATTCGTAAAATTGACGATTCCAAAAAAAAAATTTCGTTAATTCTTGAATTTGAACTTTATTGCTTTTGACACGCTATAACTGACTCCCCACAACTTGTGTAGCTCTGAAAGTTGCTTTAACACGTCAGCATTCGCGTCAAGCGTTCGGTAATCTTTATTCGCACAATGAGAGATTTGCTCACTTATTCTGAGCCTGCGTCTAATATATGGTGGTCATTTTCTCCAAATCGACTTATGTGAAACATTCTAGAAAAATAAAAAATTTTCCAGAAAATACTCTCGAAATTTTCGAAATTAAGAGACTCCTCACGGGTAAAAAAGAGATGTTTAGAAAAAATATTTCAAACAAAAATTGATTCTCTTTTTATAAGAAACAACTTTTACATTTTGTTTTGTTCGATATCTAATGGTTTAAGAGTCGGTTTTTATACCATGTATATATGAAA
Organism: Chrysoperla carnea; assembly: GCF_905475395.1. Taxonomy (NCBI): domain Eukaryota; kingdom Metazoa; phylum Arthropoda; class Insecta; order Neuroptera; family Chrysopidae; genus Chrysoperla; species Chrysoperla carnea. Next base: position 139,440,460 of record NC_058337.1, on the reverse strand, counting down.
TATAAATAGTATATTAAGTTTAGTCCCAAGTTTGTAAAGCTTACAAATAATGATGCTAGGAAAAAAATTTTGTCATAGGTGTTCATAAAATCACCTAATTAGTCCATTTCCGGTTGCCCGTCCGTCCGTCTGTGGACACGATAACTCAAAAACAAAAAAAGATATCGAGCTGAAATTTTTACAGCGTACTCAGGAAGTAAAAAGTGAGGTCAAGTTCGTAAATGAGCATCATAGGTCCATTGGATCTTGGGTCCGTAGGACCCATCTTGTAAACCGTTAGAGATAGAACAAAAGTTTAAATGTAAAAAATGTTCCTTTAAATGTAAAAAATTAAACAACTTTTGTTTGAAACATTTTTTCGTAAACATCACTGTTTACCCGTGAGTCCACCAATTAGGCGGAAATTTCATAGTATGTACTATACTTGATTATCAGTTATGTATGTGTCACATGTTTGTATGTGTTATGTGATAAAAAAATCAACACTGACTATGCATGGTATTTCAACAATTAACTCAGTCAATTGTTTGTTTTCACTTGTTTTTTCATTTGATTGAATGAGCAAAAGATTTTGAAAATATTTTCGAAATTTTCGCATAACCTTGAAAATTTTCAACAGACTCCTTTTTATAGTTTTGGAGAAAATGACCCCCAAAGTTTTTCCCTAAGTTTCCAGTTTTACCAATTTCTGATGAATTTCTGATGTGAATTTTCATATACCATTTGACAAAAAAAAAAGTTATTTATATTTTAAATCGAGCGTGAGCAAAATGCTTATAACAGGTTAAAAAAACACTTCCTTTATTAACAATTAATATGCTAATGAATTAGTCACTTTGACCGAAACATGTACATGATAAGTACAAAAAATCGCACGTGCGTACTATAATATAATACATGACATTCATTTTACATAAATTATCCGATGTCATTTCGTAAAAAAAAACACTTTCTCACAATTTATTAGTTATTTATCATTTACTAGAGTGATACCCACCCGCTTCGCTGGGTTTAAAAGTAAAGATTAATAAAGATTGCTCTCGTTTATCCTTTTTCTAAAACACTCGAAATAATGGTAAGGATTGTTTTACACAGGTAAAATATAGGTATGGTTTTATATTTTTTAAATGTATAATAGTCGTAATTATTCATTGAGTATATCAGAAAAGATGGCCGTGAAATATTTTATATTGGCTATTTTTACAGAGATCTGTAATGTATGGTAATGTCAAATGACTACTTTTACAGAAATCTGAAATTGATGGTACTGTCAAATTAAATTAATTAAAAAAAATTTTTTTTTATTGATATATCTTTATAAACTATATCTCATGTGTTATTCTGAAGTATGAGCTATATTGCTGTACAGTTTCATTAAAAACCATTCGCTAGTTTTAGCGTAAAGCGTAACAAACAAACAAACAAACATGCTTACTTTCGCATTTATAATATATATATATATATATATATATATATATATATATATATAGAATTATATCTCATGTGTTATTCTGAAGTATGAGCTATATTGCTGTACAGTTTCATTAAAAACCATTCGCTAGTTTTAGCGTGAAAGCGTTACAAACAAGCAAACAAACACACATGGTTACTTTCGCATTTATAATATATATAGAGATGAATTTAAATACAAAATTTATAAACTAATAATACTTTAATGATTGGTATTAATAGCCATGTATTAAAATTAACTGTCTTGTGTTTTTATTTTTTTTTAGATTTCGAGGAAACACAAAATTTAATCGATTAGTTTTAATATTGCAGCCTCAAAAAAAAATTATACAAACTGTCAATGAGGTATTTAATTTAATGATTGTAATGTATAAACATCGAGAAAATTAAACGATGAACATAAATAATCAAAATCTTGTATTTAAATATCTTCTTTTTTTTGTATAAACGGTTATAGGGCCATGGCAATACAATGAAATAACAAGCGAAAATAACAATTAATTGAGTTAATTGCTGAAAGATCCCATTTAGATAGTGCTTTTTTAGGTTGTTAGAAAAAATAAAAAATATTTTTCGAGATTTTTTTGTTTCGTTTTTCGGAGCCTACACTTTGGAATGATGAATTAACTTTGAATGAATTAACCAAGCAAATTTTTCACAAAAAATAGATCCCTTTTTCCCTCTTAATTTTGTTGGATTGGTTTAGAAATTAGAATCAGCAGACCATTACATGCAAGTTATCGATAATTTTTACAACCTTCTATCACTTATTTTTGGAGAAAATGGAAACTTTTGATTTGCTTAAAATTTGCACATGGAAAATGGTCTTTACGAAAAAATGTTTTTGTGTTTGCATTTATGTGAGGCACATGATCTAAATTTGAGTATCAAAAAAATTATATTTGAAATTTAAGGACAATGCCATCTATTGAATACTTACATAAAATAAAAATAAGTTTGTTTGAGGAAAATTTTAGAACTCTCACCGCCATCTATTACAAATTTATAGAACTTAAAAGTGAATTCAACTCTTTATGAAAAAACGTTAAATTCGCAATGAAAAAAATTGACATTCACTAATCAATAAATTTATTGAAATCATTTTATGTATTAAGATTTTTTTTTAATGTGCCAAATTTGCAAGATTTTAATTTTGTGTTTTTTTCTTTTTTAGGTGAGTACAAGAAATTTTTAAACTACTTAAGAACTGTACAAAACGCAGGTATAGTCGAACAATTATTATGCTATTCTTGTTTTTAAAAAGTATTCTTTGATGCGTTAGTCGGTCACGGAACAATGAATGAAGTTGCAATTACTTTTAATATGTTATTAATCAATAGTTAGAAAACATCTAACAAGATAAATTAGATGGTTTTAAGAAAAGAAGTATCTTTAAAAGTTTAACATTTTGTACAAATTATTCAAAATCAAAATACATTTTATACCTATTATTAAAAACAAAAGAAAGTACTAAGTCCAAATATATTTTAAATTTTACTCTTGGATAATGGCAATGTATACAAGTGATTAAATTTGTAATTTCAAGAAAATTTGTTTTAATTGAGGATTTAATCGTAATTCATTCTGTAAAGTGAATTAAGATACTGCTTATATTGCATAAAAACATCCATTTTTAACCCCCCAACTTAAGAAAGGTGTGTCATAAGTTTGACCGCTATGTGTGTGTGTCTGTGTGTTTGTCTGTCTGTGGCATCGTAGCGCCTGAACTGATGAATTGATTTTAATTTTGTTTGGTTTCCTTTGAAAGGTAGTTTAACAGCGAGTATTCTTAATTGCTGTGGAAATGAATGGTCAAATAAATCTGGCGCATTTCATTTCGAAAGTGAAATATTAAAATATTTAGGTAATTCAAAACAATAATTCAAAAGAACAAAGCCAACTCAAATATTTCAATTTCAATTAAAATATTCCCAATTTGTCCCAAAAAATGATAGCTCTCTAAGTATGCTTTTCATCTCATCTGATATCTTTGATTATCACTTTGATATTGATTTAAGAAGGAGTGTGTTGGAGAAGACTTTACGTTTTCTCATACTTGAGTAAGTGCGCTTGGCAGTGCGCACTATGTCATGGCGGCTTTGCACCCCTCCACTCGCTTTTTGGGATATATCCAACTCTGACTCGAGCAAGCAGACGAGCAACAAGTTCAATAGATATATGTATTTTTTTTGAATACACATAATTATTAAATAATAATTAATAAAGATATAGAAGACTATAATAATAAGTCAAGTGTTTAATTAATTAACGGAACCTATAATCTCCTCTCCTCAACAAAATTAAATATAAAGTCTAAAAGGTTATGGGACCAACACGCTGTGTGTGAGAGAGGAGACTTTTGTGATTACAAAAAGAAGTGAACAAATTTTTTTTGATAATAATTAGAAATCTGGTAAGTGGCCACATAAAATTTTTTATTAATTGTCGACATAATAAATCAAGCGCTTGAATGAATGTTACACGTGAGATTGAAATTAGAATATGCACATAGTTTAAGATTTATTAAGAATTTACCCTTACAGGAAAATATAAATAAATATTAGATCAATTAAAGAAGTGTTAAAAAGAAAAAAAAAAAATTTTTTTTAGAATTATTAAAGTTTCAAAATGGATGACACAAAATTAATTTTCTTTGTTTTCAAAGGAAAAATATATAAAACGAATAATATTTGTGTATGTGCTGCATACAACAACCGGCAAAAGCCGGTATGTCTGAGCAGGCATAAACAAGCATGAGAGATAGAGACGGAGATATGCGTACGACAGTAACGGACGCTTGAAAAGTAAACAAGAAAGCTGTCTGTCTTTCTCTTTGCTTCTTGTCAAACGAAGCATTCTTAGCTTATAGATGTACATATATACATATAATACAGATAAAAGTGTTTTGAAAACATTTTTATTCTAAGTTTTTTTAATATATATTTTTTTTCTTCTCTTTGTCTCTAAACTCTCGGAATTTTTTTATTTTAGAAAAGTGAAAATTAATCATTTAATAATATTTATATAATATTTATATGATTATTGATTAATAATATTTTTATAATAATAATAAGTATAAAACAACGTTGCTTAGACTAAAGTATTAGATAAATTAGATATAAAATCGAGTTTTATTATTTTCGTATAATAAAACAAAAATAAGAATAAAATTAAATTATATAATTCGCTAGCTCAAATCATAAACAAATAAAAAGTAATAACTGCTGTGCAGGGAACGCTTTTGTTTAAATTAAGCAATCATTATGAACACGCTCTTGAGCATCACACGTGTGCGATCGGCTCTTCCCGGTAATTTCGAGTGCTGTGCCTTGAAACGAGAGGAAGAGAGCGCGTGTGGTGTATCGGTGTGTGGGAGGATGACAGCTGATTTCGAACAGTTTTGACTTGCTGTGCAGTCAAGATAGGGCGAAATCATTCAAGTGAAGAGAGATTTATTGAACTCTCAATTGTTAAATAAAAGAAAAAAAAAAAAAAAAAAAAATGTTTGGTATTTTATTACAAAAATCTAAATCTGTAAATATTTTATTACAGAATTGTCGCTTGAATAAAAAAAAAAAAAAAAAAAAAAAAAAATAGAGCTAGTATGTCGACTGATAATCAAGACGAAAATTTTGAACAGCAAAAGGAAATTTTAGATGATTCATCATTAGAAAATGAATTATTGGAGGGTGATGGAGAAAATACACAAAATAAAGGTAATTTTTTTTTGTTTGATTTGTCCTAGATGGTAAACAATGTTATTAGAAATTAGAAAAAGGATCCAATTTTTTTAGTATTAGAAATAGATGTGATAAAATGAATTAAATTTATTTTATCATAAAAATCCAAACATTATAGAAAATATTGTTTACAGAAAATCAATCAGAAGAAGAAGAAACAAGGGATAATCCCCCTAATATTGAATCTGATATTCATAATTTTAAGTTGGTCACATGTATGCGAGATCAGCAATATTTGGTTAAGTCCATGAAACAAGTCATGGAAAAACACCTCAACATGCTGGGTGAAGTCGAAAGTATAACAAGAAATTTAGCTACAGCAGAAAGAACACGACTAGAAACAATACGAGAACAACGTTTAGCAACTGAAGAAGTGAGAAAGGTCTTGGTAGAAGCACAAAAAATCTCATCAACAATACAACAAACACCAGCGGATTCAGAACGACAATTTAGACGATTAGATGGAAATGTATTCAATTCTACCACAATAGACGCAACATTAGAAGCAAGTCACATACAACAACCCAATGCTAGTATTGGTCAAAATGTAAGTTTAGAAATAGCACAAGCATTAAATAATACGGCACTAGAAATTAGAAAAACTTTAGAATCAAAAGGGTCAGATAATAAAAAAGATTATAAATTAACTAGAAAAAGCAATATGGATGTTTGGATGGATCATTTGAGAAGTGAATTAACAGAAAAAGATTTAATTGATGTAATAAATGATCAAATTAATCCACCAAACAACCTTACTGCTGATACCATATCAAAAAGACGTAATAAAGTTAGACGCATAATAATATCACATTTAGAAGAATATTATCATGCAGAAGTTTTAAATATTTCTGATCCTAAGTTAGTCCTACAAAGAATTAGAGAATTTAGAAGAACAGAAAACAATTTAACTCATTCAGCAGTTAGAACTCAATTATATAACTTAAAGCTAAATAAAAATGAATCAGCTCATAATTTTATTACTAGATTTAATGAGTTAATTAGAAGTTATGAAAATTGTGAAGAAGCAATTCCTTTGACAAATGAGGAAAAACGATCTGCATTTTATCAAGCAGTATCGGACACAGAACCCGATATTAGATCTGCTGATTTAATGAAAAGGCAAATGGGTGAACAAATGACTTTAGATCAATTAAAATCATATTTATTACAGTTAGAAGCAGAGAGGAAAGCAGCTAAACCCCAAAAAGCTACAACAACAACAGCAAACTCAGCTCAGGTTAAACCAGCCTGGCAGAGTGGTCCTCACCGTAATTGCCATAGATGTAATAAAACAGGGCATAATGAGAGTGATTGTCCTCTAATTAAATACGATTTGTATTTTTGCTATGTGTGCCGACAAGTATCTAGCCACATAGGTACAAATTGTCCTAAACGTGGTAATGAAAATTACAGAGGAGGAAATTCATCTAGAGGAAGAGGGTATGTAAACAAATTAGATAATAAACAAAAATGGTCAAGCACATCACAAACAGATAATCAAACTAGAGGTAGAGGTAGAATTGTATACAAAGGGGGTCAAACGTCGTTCAACCGCAATAATAAAAAGCCCTACAGTCGTCCACAAAAATCAAATGCTAAAGCTAATCTAACAGGTGAGATTTTAAATGATAATACAAGTACAAAAGAAATAAAGTTCGTAGCAGATTCGGGTGCTACAGAACATATAGTTAAGAAAAGCATAATTCTAAGTAATTTTAAATATTGCTCAAATGAGGTTATTAAAAGTGCTAATAAAAATAGAATAGCTGATATAAAAATAGATGGAAAAGGTGATTTGTATTTATACAAAGTAAATACAAATCAGTCTATAAAATTAACAAATGTATTAGCTGCTGAAAACATCGCGAAAAATTTAATATCATTAAGACGCTTTGTAGATGCTGGACTAGGAATATATTTAGACGATAAAACTTTAACAATCTTCGATAAAATTACGGGAGATGAATTTTTATCAGGAAAATATGAAAAACCAAATTGGATTGTAACATTAAAAGTTAATACAAATGATTCAGAAAATTGCGAAGTAAAATCATATCAATGTAATGGGCAAATAATATCAGATTTTGACCATCTTGATCAATCTCAGACAAATGATGTTTTGGGTTTATCAGTTTCGGAGGGAGAAACTACCCAAAACATCAGATGCGATTCGTCAGGGATTGGGAGGGAGAAGTGTCGGGATGAACAAAATCTGAATGAAAACGAAAATAATACGGGCATAGAAAAATTAGAATCAGATTTTAAATTAGATGAGCAAACTTTGAATAGAAAAATATTAGATTTAAATTCGGTGAAAGAATTAGAAAAGTTCAATAAAATGAAAGAGTTAGAGTCAAATAAAACGGTAATTAAAAATAACAAATTAGATGAAGCCATGTTATGGCATTGTAGACTAGGTCATCCGTCGTTTAAATACTTAAAAGAAATACAAAAATCAAATGAAATATTAAAGAAAATAAATTTTACAAAAGAAATTCAAAATTGTGAAACGTGTATTTTAGCAAAAATGGAAAAATTACCATTCAAAGAGACTAGAACTAGATCGGTTAGACCTCTACACACGATTCATGTTGATACCATGGGACCAATAACACCCTTATCGTTCCCTGGTGAAAATAGATTCATCATTGTTTTTATAGATGATTTTTCTAGATATGCTCAAGTATATCCAGTGCAAAACAAGAGTGAAGCAGGTAATGTTCTTAGAAAATTCTTGATTAGAATGCGAAATCTGATAGGAAAAGATAGTAAAGTATGTTACATTAGAACAGATAATGGTACAGAATTTTGTGGAGGGGAATTTCTAGAAATAATGAAAGAAGAGAAAATAGAAGAAAACTTTGCACCACCTTACACTCCAGAACACAATGGTACAGCTGAAAAATTTAACAAAACGTTACAGCAGAAAATTAGAGCGTTGCTAATTGGTTCTGGGGTACCAAAAAGGTTCTGGTCTTTGGCAGCTGAAACAGCAGTTAATGTTTATAATAGAACACCGCACAAATCAAATAATTTTGAAACTCCATTATATAGAATAAATTCAAGTCTGAAAAATCATTTAGATTCACTTAGAAGGTTTGGTTGTTTAGCTTATGTGAGAATACCAATCACAGAAACCAAGTTCTCCGAAAGAGCGTTAAAAACAATATTGGTAGGTTATTCAAGCACAGGGTATGTTTTGTGGCATTATTCAACGAATAGATTTATAAATTCAAGACATGTTAAATTCAATGAAAAACAAGTATATAAAGACTTGTTAGATGTTGATAGATTAGAAGAACATGGAAAACTAGATGAAAATAATATAGACTGGTTTAACGTAGAAGAAAATAACTCCATTCCCATTATTAATAATGAGTTAGTATTAGAGGAACAAATAGATAAGAAAAACCTGAAGCGGGGTAGACCAAAGAAAAAATCATTAGAAGAACAGGAAATAAAAGAAAAAGAGGTTAAAATACCAAAGTTATCCAAAAGAATTCCAAAACCAAAATTAGATGAAAATTTTGTTTATAGAGCAAAAACTCAACTGATAGAAGATACTAGTTTTGCATTCTTTACAGCAAAAGATATTGAAATAGACAAATTTCAATTCGGTCAAAATTTAGATGGGCAGGAAAACAAAGCAATAGAAATAGATGAACTAAAACATGCTATGTTTGCAAATATTAATAAAGATCCTACTAATTGCGATGAAGCTAGAAAAAGAGCGGATTGGCCGAAGTGGAAAAAGGCCATGGAAGAAGAAATTAAATCAATGGATGATAATCAGGTATGGGATATCGTTGACAGGCCAACTACAACCATTAGAGGAGAGAAATCAAATATTATAGACTCTAGATGGATATTTAAAACAAAAGAAGATAAAAATGGAGAAATAATTTATAAAGCTAGACTAGTAATCAGGGGTTTTAAAGATAGACATGTGTATGAATTGAGAGAAACATATGCTCCTGTATCTAGATTATCAGTAGTCAGAACAGTTCTAGCTGTGATAAATAAATATAACCTAGATGCAGAACAGATGGATGTAAAAACAGCATTTTTACATGGAAAATTAGATGAATTAATTTATATGGAAATACCTGAGGGACTAGAAAATGGAGATAAAATTAAAAGAACCAAGGTATGTAAATTAAATAAATCATTATACGGTCTTAAAATTAGCCCTAAAAAGTGGAACAATAGATTTTCAGAAGTTGCTCGAAAACTAGGATTAGAAAATGATGTGAATGAACCTTGTTTGTACACATGGAGAAAAGAAGGTAAAATGGCTGTGCTAGCGCTGTATGTAGATGATATGATAGCAGCTAGTAATTATCCTGAAAAATTAGAAGAAATTAAAACAGTGTTAAAATCTGAGTTTGAAATGAAAATGTTGGGTGAGCCCAAAATGTTTCTTGGTATGAAAATAGAAAGAGATAGATCAAATCAAGAAATGTTAATTTCACAACCAGATTATATTGAAAAGATTCTAGAACGTTTCAATATGAAGGAATGCAAGCCACAAAACACTCCCATGGTCACTAGACAAGTGAAACATAGAAGTGAAAAAGGAAAAATAAAACAAAATGAAAATCAAGTCAGTTCCAAAGTAGATGCAAAACTCAAAGTACCTTATCGAGAAGCTATTGGGAGTCTATTATATTTAGCTGGCACCACTAGACCAGATATATCGTATGCGGTCAACTATTTATCTAGAAGACAATTAAATACTACTGAAGAAGACTGGGTAGAAGTCAAAAGAATTTTTAGATACCTTAGAGGAACTTCGAACGTAGGTTTAAGATTTAGAGGTCTTACAAATAATTTAGAAGCGGTAACAGATGCAAGTTTTAGAGACTGTGAAGAATCAACCTCAACCAGTGGGTATGTGATTCATCTATACGGTGATACGGTGGCTTGGAGAAGCCACAAGCAGAATTATCCATCCCTGTCAACTTGTCAAGCTGAATACTTGGCAATGAGCGAAGTATGTCAGGAAGTTATTTCATTAGATAAGGCAATTAGGGACATGGTAGGTAAAACAAATTATCCTGTTACAATTAGATGCGATAATAAATCGGCAGGAGCATGTACTCAAAAAGAAGGTCATCATAAACTAAAAAGTTTTGATGATGATTTAGATGTAATTAAATCTAATTTAAATATTAGAGAAATTAAGGGTCAAAAGGTTCCTATGGCGGAAACACACGGTGATTTCGTTAAGTCGTGTGTATCTAGAGGTCAGATAAAGGTAGAATGGGTACCTACAGATGAAAATATCGCTGATATAATGACAAAACCTCTACCTTCTAGTTCTCATGAAAAACATAGAGATAAAATTATGAATTTAATTTAATTTAATAAGATAGATTTAATTAAAATCTCTAATTTGTTTATTATATTTCAGAAAAACCCGCTAAACCAGAAGAAAAGAAATAGATGCTGCTGATTAGAAGAGTGCGCAGTGGAAAAAAAAAAAAAAAAAAAAAAAAAAAAAAAAAAAAAAAAAAAAAATTATTATTATTATCACTAGAAAATAAGTTTATCATAGTTTATCACAGTATTTTCAAAAAGGGTTCGATAAGTTTTTTTTTAAAAAGGTACAGAGTAATTAAGAAGTACCAAAGAACCTAAACTAATAAGTTTTTTTTTGTTTTTTTTTATATGTTTAAGCTATCACACCAAATAGATAGTGTCTTATAAAATTAGAAGTAAATTTGTAAGGAGATATTATTATTTTTTTATTATTAGATGTAATCTTTAAGTACAAAATAAAATATTTTTGTTAAGAATAACTTAGATTTAAGAAAACGCAAAGGGAGGGAGTGTTGGAGAAGACTTTACGTTTTCTCATACTTGAGTAAGTGCGCTTGGCAGTGCGCACTATGTCATGGCGGCTTTGCACCCCTCCACTCGCTTTTTGGGATATATCCAACTCTGACTCGAGCAAGCAGACGAGCAACAAGTTCAATAGATATATGTATTTTTTTTGAATACACATAATTATTAAATAATAATTAATAAAGATATAGAAGACTATAATAATAAGTCAAGTGTTTAATTAATTAACGGAACCTATAATCTCCTCTCCTCAACAAAATTAAATATAAAGTCTAAAAGAGTGTTATAAGTTTAAAGTGTTTATCTGTGCGTCTGTGTGTTTCTCAGTGACATCGTAGCCCTTAAACGGTCGAACTGATTTGATTGAGAACATTTTATAGCAAAGTTTCCAAAAATCGGTTTATAAATAATAAATTGAATTTGTCTGGAGATTTATAAATTTTGTAAATTTCACTTGCAAAATGGTTATCACACATAATACCTTTTACCGTAGAATAACCTATAATTACTTTGCTTTAAAAGTTATTCAATTTTAATGCTTCTGAATGATTTAAATTATGTTGTTCAAGCGTGTACATACACAGAAATAATAATTCTTAATTGAGGAGATAAAAAATATTACATAATGGCGCTATAACATGTAAAATAATATTTTAATTTCTAAAAATATTCGAAATATTTTTCATTTGAAACTTTCCAATATAAAATAAACAGATTTAAAAAAAATTACAACTTTGATAAATTGTTATTAAAATTCCTGAAATTGGAATCATCAATTTTCAATTTGTGTATTTTAATATTTAAAATAATTACATTGAAAACGATAACTCAAAATAAATAGCTAAATAGCTTTAAAGGATCATATTTATTAAAAAAAAAATGTAGATATATATTAAATGATGATTTCGAGTGAGTAGGTACTTGACCAGTTTATTTCTACTTTTTGAAATCAAATTAAAACTAATTAAAACTTTAATATGTTAATTCCATACAATCTCCGTGATATGTATAAAGATAGATTTTATCAAATTAATTAGAAATTTCAAGCGCGTATCCAGACCCCAAAAATAGAAGGAATTTCTAATTTTCCAATAATTCCATCAACACTATAAAGTTAGTGGCATATTTTAAGTAATTTACATAAACACTTTTATACTTTATAGACTACTAGAGTGATGCCCATCCGCTTCGCTGGGTTTAAAAGTAAAGATTGATAAAGATTGCTCTCGCTCCCGTTTCTATAACTCTTGAAATAATGGTAAGGATTGTTTTACATAGGTTAAATATATTTATGGTTTTCTATTTTTTTTAAATGTATAATAGTCGTAATTATTCTTTGAGTATATCAGAAAAGATGGCCGTGGAATATTTTATATTGACTATTTTTACAGAAATCTGTAATTGATGGTAATGTTAAATGACTACTTTTACAGAAATCTGTAATTTATGGTAATGTCAAATTAAATTATGAAAATTTTTTTTTTAATTGATATATCTTTATAAATTATATCTCATGTGTTATTCTGAAGTATGAGCTATTGCTGTACAGTATCATTAAAAACTATTCGCTAGTTTAAACGTGAAAGCGTAACAAACAAACAAACAAACAAGCATGCTTACTTTCGCATTTATAATATATAGAGATAATTCATTTTTAGAATATTAATTAAATGATTCGAAAAAAAAAACTATTATTTTAGTTTGCCCTACATGTGAGGTGAGTGTTTATCTGAAATTTGATTACCATAAAACATCGAAAATATTTTAGAAAATTAAAAATTTATTAAATAAATTAAAAATTTTTTCAACATGCTTTTATTTATCTAAAAGTTTTGAGTAGTTGAAAATAAAAGTCTATATGTATATTCAGAGCTCGCTGTATCATTTTTCAATATTTAACGTTTGAAGCGGCAGAAATATTTTATTAGTATCTAATCATAGAAAATAATTTTTTTATGGGTACCTCATACATTAATATTTCTAAGCTGGACATATTTAAAATGTCAAAGATGATTCGAATCGTCCCAACCTTTTACAAATAGTCATGTTCAAATCAAAGCTGGTCCCTAAAAAGTATCTTTTATTTAAATTTTTAATTTAAAACTAAAAAACGTATGTATATCAAATATGGTGGAAGCAACGGGAAAATCAGCTCATACCATAACTTGCATGGTTACGAGAACCAAACGTTTGTGCCAAATTTTAGCCCGATAACTTCAGTAGAAGTGAGCCAATTTTTAATTGCGAAATTCTATGAGGTTGAATGAAAGGTTTTAATAAAAACATACCGTGTAAAGCTCATTTTTAATTCGTACTCAGTGATTTTTTTCTACGAATTTATGAGAAATTTTAATAAAATTAATATTTTCAAGTTTAGTTTGACCGTTTTTAGTGAATAAGTTTAATTTTTTTTATAGAAATTGAATTTGAAGCCCTATTTCACTTCATTTTTCAAAATGGAAAATCGTATTTCTTCGTGCATACCATCTATTTTTTCAAATGGCATACCAAACAGTGTTACCTCGCGTGGAGGACAATAACAAAATGATTTAACCCTTTGGTGGCTATAGATATGTTCGAATAATAAGTATTTTACACTTATTAACTTATTATGTTTAATTATAGCATTTATTACCAAACTTTTAAATCTGGAAGAAATTAACAATAAAATAAACTAACAATATATCAACCTTTCATTTACATTTATCTCAAAATTCATTCTTATATAAGGGTTAAATTAAAAATGTATTTTGACATATGACATTCTTTTGCTTTTAATAATATACAATCTAATAACTTGGTTGTGTCAGTCAATTAGTACATAATTTTAGACTTTTATAAAAACTTTTTATCTTAAAATATTTGTTTCTCTCAATAGATGGCAGTAAAACTTTATTAGTTTTTTTAAAAAAAATTTAGAAAAAATTCACACATACGTATAAATTCGAACGAAAATGCCATCCATAATATTATCATCGAAATTGAATTCCAATTGCAAAGGATGTGCTTCCGAACAAATTCCAATACTCAACAAAAACAAAAACAGTTGAAACATAATGAATGATAGTGCACTGGCTATTTGAAGTTTTTCACACTCCCGCAGCTTCACCACATCTGACACAACAAAACTCGTAAATATTTGGTGAAGTGTTCTAAACGACTAAAAAACATAAATTTAAAAAAAAGTATGCAACTTTAACTATGTTTTTTAAATACAATAAAATTAAAACAATTTCATTTACATAGATATCAATTCTGATATGCCTTATATACATATTATTTTTAATTAACACATATTAGGATGACAATTTTTATGTAATTTATGGATATTATTTGATTTATGTAATCATTAAGATTCAAAATTTTTGCATACAGGGTGGATACGGAAGCATGAATGGCTCACAATCAATTTATGAGAAAGTGGCGCTACACTAGCTAATTTTTTAATATAAAACCAACTTTGAAAAAGCCACTAGTTAAGTTTCAACAAGTGACTTGTGGTATTATGGAAACGAACCTTTTTGAAGATGTCGGTATTTTGTCATGTGCAGCTTTCTAATTATAACGTTTTAATAAACATTTAATAATACTTTTAAAGGCTAGAAACTAGAAATGTGCAAATGCAAAAGAAAAACATCAACAATTAAAGCATTATATTTTTTAAATATTACTAAAGAAAATTTTAAACTAACTACATAAGACAAATTATAAACATTATCATATTATTATTATAATTCCAGACAGTTTCGGTAGTATCTAATTAAAGCATAATCATCACCAACTGACATCTTCAAAAAGGTTCGTTTCCATAATACCACAAGTCACAAGTGCACTTGTTGAAAGTGAACTAGTAGCTCTTTAAAAGTTGGTTTTCTAGTTGTGGGTAGTACACATTTAAAAACTAAGCTAGTCTAGTGTAGCGCCACTTTATCATAAATTGATTGTGAGCCATTCAGGCTTCCGTAGGGTGGGTGTTCCAAATAACTACAGACAAAACTATATCAACAAAAGATTCCGCCCTAATCTTATGAGAGTTGGGTCTCGGTCAAATTTGCCCATATTGCGATATTTTGTCGATCTAAACTTCCTGATTCAAACGTTTTTTGAGCTTTGGGCGTTGAAATTTCAATAATCAATAAATCTGTATCTGTGTAAATATTAACTATTATCTATGGTTTCGATGATTCTGCTATAAAATTTTCAGCATCGATGATTTTACCATGAAATTTATCGAAGCATGAACAACAGTTAGAGCGAATAATTAGGATCGTAGTTCAATAATGCGCATTGATAAACGCTTCAAAAATCATAGCTTGAAAAACATTGTGGCATTGTTTTTGTATAAATATTATCAAAGATAATAAATGAAGATCTCTAGGATATATCGAAATAAATTTCGATTTTTGCCCCAATTTAGAAATGCCCCCGCAAACAGAAATCATTTAACGTGAAATTCTGGAAATAAAAATTAATCCCATTATGTAAAAATTGTTATTAATTATAAATTGAGAAGCTTTAGAAGAATTTGTTTTCTGCTGCATTAATATATTGATTTTCCGACACATTAAAACTGAATTTATATTTTACAATAAAAAACAGATAAAAAAGTTTGGATTAGAATTAATTTTTCATAGGTTTTCATTTTCATTTTCATGAGTTTCCAAATATTTCGATAACGATTCGATAACATATTGACCGATAATTATAAATTGAATAAAATCCCATAAAAAATCTCGATTTACTCCAAACTTTACCATTTTTATTGTAAAATATAAATTTACAAAAATTTTTTTTTGTGGAAAATAAAACAGTAAAAAATTCTGAAATTTCTTTTTTTTTAAGCATTCATTTTAATCCTCCGAGAAATATTCATGTATTATAAATTACAGGAATTCAGATTTCAGTTTCCACGGATTATATCCGGAAAAATAACTCAATAAGCAGAAATTGACCCAATACATATATCTGTATCCAATTGGAAATAGCCCTATAAGTTTTTCCCAATCGAAAGCAAGTTGGAAACTTCTTGGAACTTCCAAATCCAAAATATAGTAATCCAGTTTTTTCTCCAAGAAGGAACTAATTGGGGTAGCCCAACGCAAATATTAGTTTTCCCTCGTTAGGACCTAGTGGGACATTCGTTGGGATAGTTCATTGCAAAATTAAATGAATTGATACCATATTTTGCCAAATGAGATTTGGTTGGAATCATTTTTATCTCTTTAGCCACATTGAGACATGTATCGATATGGATTATCCACATTCTATGTGGACAATAGATATCAGAGAGAGAGAGAGAGAGATAAAAGATATTAGAGAGAGAGAGCGTGATATAAAATATATTATCGAATACAACGATCGTATTTGTACGATTACTTCAACCTCGTTATGACTAGGTTTGACTGTATTTTGATTTGATTTATGTAATTATTATGATTCAAAATTGAAAAAAATATGTTATGCAAAAACAAATGAAATCACGTAATAAAATATAAGTATTTGTGTAGTCAACGCGAGTAATATGGTTATTCAAGCTGTATTGTTTCATTTTTTTATTGTTCCCTGATATTTTTTAATCCATTTTTTTATACATTTTAATAAAGTTGTGTACCGTATGTACACAATCGGATATAATACTGATTGGCAACGAGGCAATTTTCTTGTCATACTTAAAGATGCTTGGTTCTTAAAGAGATTTGCATTTGAAAATGAGTCATCTGTGTTATTTTTCTAGAACTATACAAGAGTTGAGTTTGATCAATTATATGAATCACAAAATTGGGGAAACTAAATCACCTCATTCGAAAAGCGTTCTGCACATGCGTCAAATATTTCCTGAGCTAAATATTCTTTAACGTTGTAAATCATAACCTCTACATAATTTTAGTTTAGTTTAAAAATAGTTTGATTACGTGATTATTGAATGATGTTTGAAAGTGAAATTATTAAAGCAGATAAATATTCTAAATAATTAAATTAATTTAAACAAATTTCACCATACTTCTATCACAGGATTTTTTAATGTACTGAGTACAACTTATATTAAACTGCTAGTAGCTAATATTTTTTTGCTCATACCTTTATTACTTTCATGATGAGAGACACGAAAGAAAAGAAAAAGTTTCAACAACAAATGCCATTTAAAAAATATATGTTTTAAATCGAGCATGAGCTCATAACGCGAGTGCTGACAGGTTAGTCATGTGTTTTTTAATACTGTAAGAATACTCTCTTAGAATTTCAAATAAAAACACCAAAAATTTACGAAGATGAAATATACAAGTGTATATTTTAATAAGCGCGTGCGCATATAACAAATGCCTCACTCTCCCTACAAAAACTTCAAATAAAATTTTCTCGACATGGTGTTTTTCAAATCGACTGCCATGATAATTCAAGTTCTATTTTTTACCGAAAAAGCAAGTTGGAAATTAGACCAATTTTCGAAAATTTTTTAAAAAACGTACGTTATTTTGTTATTTAAAAAAATTTGTATCCTAGGTTGGGGGAGGGGGTACTTAACCACATAATAATTAATAAATATAATATAAAAAAAAAGCGTTAGTTTGTTCCTAAGTATCTGATTGACAAACATAAATTCTTTTTTTGTTTATTGTTTCCATTTGATTAAGATATTCCTGAAAGTTATAATCGATGTCGTTATAACCGATTTTGACTGTATAATATTGCCCTTGGCACGTGAATGATGTTTTACAATGAACTACTTTGTTTTTAAATTTTTTTGGAATCATAAAGTAATTACTCCAGCTGTTGGTATAAACATCAATGACGAAATTTTATGCAACCAGTCAATCACTTATAAACCTATGTTGGGTTAGGTCTGTAAAATTCTAAATTATTACACTAGTCAACAGAAATTTTGTCCCAGATGCATGGGTTTTTGAAAGGTTTTTGATCTTGGAAAGGAAGGACAGCTTCTCTTACTTGCTAAAAATTTTTGTTAATTTGAATTTAAACCATACATTTTGTTCCACTAAAATTCTTTCATTGATTATCCTGTCTTTGATTATTGTTCAATAATTATTTCAATATTCGTATATTTACCCAAAAGCTCAATGTTTTTATTAAAAGTTCAATTTCAACTAATTGAAATTATGAACAATATCTTAATTGAGATAAAGGTTATGTTACATTAATTATGCAAAAAATATTAATTTTTTTTGTTATATTTTTTAAATAAATTTAGGGTTGCCATATCTTTAATTTTAGGCCAAAGTCTCCGATGTTCGACGAGTGTTTCCTCCGGACAAAGGTATGAATTATCTGAATTGGGAAGTAAAAATGAAATTTTTATTCTTTCCAAAAATAATACTTAATAGCTTTGATTATTGTCAAAAAATCTAAAAACGGATGAATTTACTGTTTAAAAAAAACTCAAAGACAGTCGTTTTAAAGCCAGAAAAATAATGTTAAAAATAAGTAATACTACAGTATTGAATAGAGCTATCCACCAGAAGTATTGTGGGTACCGCAATTGACTCGTCCGCCCTATTTATTATCGAATGATCTATTTTTATCGGTTTCAAGGTAGTGTAATTTAATTCCAAAAAGTAAAATTGATTCGAGTGATTCAAGTCAATTCGTCTAAATCGTAATGAAAACGAAATTGACTCGAGTTCGTTTACACTGGACTAATAGGAAAATTGGGAACAATTTCTTCCTAATTTTCTTCTTACTACTCCTACGTGTAGGAATTGAGAGAAAAATATCGCGAAATGTTTCAGATAATCTTGCTCGCATTGCAGGGAGCGTAAATAGTATACTCGACTATCTCGAAAACTCGACAAATTTGATACGGAAATTCTTCTTTCATGTCAAATTCTTTTTTAAATGTTAAAAGCGAAATTTGTCGTCCGTTTTCTAATTGCTTTAAATGACGAAAAAATTTCTAAAAAATCTCGCTAGGTAATTTTTAAAGTAGTCTCAAAAAATCAATAAAAACTTTGATTGACAGATATTTTCTTTTAGCTTCCGAAAAAATTGCACAATTCTGTGTATTTTCTTAGGTTTATTTGACGTAAAAAACATCACCAGTGTCGTAAAATAATACAAAAATTTTTTTTTTTAATTCTTCACTTAGAAATATAAAAAAAATCATTTAAAAAAAAAATTAAATAACTTATCAGATTCTTTCTATATTTTGTCCATTTTCTGATTAGTGAAAATTACCTAAAAAATTGAAAAAAATGTCGTAAAATGATAAAAAATAATCATAAAAAATCCACAAAAACAAAGGAGGAAAAATCAGGTACAAGGGATACTTTTGTCTATAGCTGCCCACAAAAATAATTTTCTCAATTTTTTTATGCCTTAGTGCATATACGCTGTATATGTACAATTTCTTCAAAAGGGCTATAAATTGCAGAATTTATGTATATTAAACATAAAAAATGCACCGAACAAAATTCTAGAGTAGCTCATTATAAAAATAGATAACGACCCTATCGTTGTCACTGGCAACCCAGCTCAGATTCCTAGAATTTCCCCCTTGCTTCTATTCTCCAAGATAATTGCATGCAGGCTAAAATTGTATGCTGCGTGGTAGCTAGATTTGCGCAAAATGAATGCATCATAGTTTAGTTTATAGTTTAAATGAGATGGTCGACGATAATTGTTGCACATTTGTTTACAAATGGTCAAAGAATGAAGGTGGTGTTTTGTTTTTCCATCATTGTTGTTATTTTCATATTGTTAACTGTTTTTGCTGCCATTCATGTAACTGGTGAATTCAATGTACTCTATACGATATTTGTAAATAAAATTCTATTATTATTATTATTATCAGTAAGTTTTTATTTGTTTCAATAAATTATTTTTTATCAATGTTTCTTTTAAATTTTTTTATTTAAATGTGCTTCTTTATGCTATAATCGTTAATAATAATAAAAATTTTTATTGTTGAGTTGGTACTACGCTGTTAAATACTATAAATTTTAGACAAAAATTTTTATAATATTTAAGTGTTGCAATACTGATTCTAGATTTTCTTATAGAGAATGTTTTGAATTTTGAATGCTTAAATAAAATTGTTTTCTAAAATTTTTTTTAAATTATTAATCGATGTTTTATAATATATTTTTTCAAATTTTTGCTTATATTAATAATTATCGAAAATCATAAAATATATTGTTACTAATGGCTGATTGTTTAAAGGTATCAATTTTCTAACAATTAATATATTTTAAAGTTGAAATTTGTTCTAAACAATATACGCATGATTTTCTTCTTGTTTTGAGTAATTTTTAGGACAAAATTCTCTTAAAAAATTTTCATCGGTATCAATTTTTTTAAATAATAATTTATTTTTATTAAT
Organism: Chrysoperla carnea; assembly: GCF_905475395.1. Taxonomy (NCBI): domain Eukaryota; kingdom Metazoa; phylum Arthropoda; class Insecta; order Neuroptera; family Chrysopidae; genus Chrysoperla; species Chrysoperla carnea. Next base: position 139,420,069 of record NC_058337.1, on the reverse strand, counting down.
TGAAATTATATTATTTTTTGGTAGTGCATACTATATTACAATAAATAATTAAAATAATTAAAATAATTTTTATCATTTATGTATGACTACAAGTTTTTTTATTTTATCACAAAATTTTTCGAACTTTCGTTCCTTCTCAAGCGATTAAATTAATTTATACAAAATTTGTTTATTATTAATATAACAAAATTAATAGCATGGTTTTATAAAAATTTAAAGAAAATTATTTGAAATTTAGACCCGAAATAGGAGTTTGTAACACATTCTTTTTATCGATTGTTTTTGAATTTTTCCAAATTTTTAACCCTTCTTAAACGTTCATAAGCTTCATTTGTGTAAAATTTTGAATTTGAATGAATTGTAGAATGCAATGGTCTGAAAAAGCTGTTGCGCCATTATTGTAGATATCATGGATAGCTTTTTGATGTTTCCGCTTTAAAAATTAATGTAGTAACACTCAGAAAATATAAAAATAGGTTTAACTGTATTAATAATGTGTTAATTACTTGTATAAATTTTTAATTCGTTCATTTTGTATTTACCAAACGCACATTTTTATTTTTAATTATATTTGTTCAATAATTATAAAAAAGAAAAGGGATTTAATTTCTTAAAATATTAATGAAACAAAGCAATAGTTTTTTTTTATCTCTTTTAAAGACAAATTATATTATTTGTAGACTTATTTACTTTCCGTATTTTTATTATCTAACAACCATGTACAGGAAAAAAAAACTCGTTAAGTGTTGATGCAACCCTACCATGTAATATGTTTGGTTCGGTATATGTAACTTTTTTTGTATCTTTTCTAAAAGATTGAAAACATGTAAAATTGATGTTTTTTTCGCAATTTTCTTCAATAATTTACAAAGTGTTTCAAAAACATACTAATAAACATTTTTACAAAGTGTTTCAAAAACATACCAATAAATTTATAGAATTAAAATTTTTCGATATACACGGTCTTCTGTTATTGACTGCAGATCGTGGGGCCTACAGAATAAGCTCATAAAGAAAAAGTTATTTACCAATTTTGGATCTGAGCCCTAATTTGGGCGCTACAGGTATGACAAAAATTGATAAATTTGTTCATTCACTGAATATCATTCGATAACCAACAGCCAATGATAATCAGTAGATATTATTATCTATCATTTAATAATATTCAACTTAAGAAGGGATATCAACTGATTTCATTCGATTATATTATTTTGAAAAACATTTAAAAAAATTATTTCATTTGTTTTTGTCAAATCCCTACTTTTCATATTTTTATTATATTTTTGCAAGAAAACATTAGATTATTAGTAAAAAAACAAATTACGTCATAAAAGGCGTGTCTTTAATTTAACGTAAACAAACAAAATTATTAAAACTTAAAATGCATCTAGTAAAAAGCTTTTGTTTGTTTACATTAAATTAAAGACACGCCTTTTATGACGTAATTTGTTTTTTTACTAATAATCTCTGATAAGTCAACTTACCCTAGGTATGGGGTAGATTGACTCGTTTTTTCCATTCTATAAAATCGAGTCTGCCCTACTTTAAAAAAAAATAACGCAACGGAATCCTAAGAAAAGAAATAGATGAGTATAAAACAGTATAATCGTCATAATTCAGGAACAGTTTTAGCAATGAAAGAGGCAAAAGTAATCTGCTAATTTTAGCTAACATTTAACTAACATATTACGATTACATAGTTCAGTTTCTATGGTATAGATACTAGGTATCCCATCTATGTTCATATGTATACATTACCGCCAATATCAAAAGACAAGCTAGAAAATTAAACGAATTGAGCGAACTCTTTTAAAGTTGGCTTTAGCTAGCACGATTTGGCCGTTTTTGATAGCTCATACAAATTATCATTTACCTGTCCATTTTAGTATTTTATCCTGATCTTGGTATACCGAGTGTTTCAAAATCAATGGTCAATATTCGAGGGGCTAGTAGAGTATACTAAAACAAGAATTTAGTTAGTAAGCATATGTCCCGAAACGAACTATTTCGGAGCTACAAATTTCAAATTTTTTAAGTTTGTACCAAAAAAATTTATCGTACAAAAGTTGTTGATATTTTTAAAATCAGAAATTACGAAATTCACGTCCCTTTGATCATCAAAACTTTTTGAACCTTGAAAACCATCTATCTGATCAAATTTTGACTGAAAGGGTGGTTTTCGTTACGCTGCAATTAGTCTAAAATAAACTTTTTATCAAAAAATGGTAAAAAATCGAAAAAAAATTATGTTTCGGAATTTGATGAAACACAGTTTATAAGGTATAATTGACCCAAAAAATTCAAAAATCGGGTTCAATTAACGAGTAGGTGGGTAATTTTTGAGATATCGCCAAAAATCGATCCAAGGACTCGATTTTTTCCAAATCTACCAGCCCAATGAAACACAGTTTAGTAAATGTTCGTCCAATCGTCAAATAAACCCCATTTTTGAATTTTTTGGGACAAAGTTACCTTATAAACTGAGTTTTATCGAATTCTGAAACAGAAAAATTTTTTCGATTTTTTCCAAGGAAGGTTTTCCAACCCCTTCAAAAAATTGCAAAAAATCCAAAAAATTTTGTTGTTTCGGAATTTTATGAAACAAAGTGAAGCAAAAATAATTAAGAAAAGGAACCCTTGATGGGGGTTACTATAAAAGAGAATATCCAACTTGGATTGCGAGTTAAGAAATGTGCTAGGCCCACCCATACAGTTTTCGGGGATAATTGTTCTTTTAGAGCCACCCTGATATTCAAAACCGACAGGTCCAGAGAATAAATGATCGTAACTGGAAGGAATGTTTAGTGCCAAAAAGCAAAGGCTTCATACTTTACTTTCCGAAATGTTACCGCGTGGATTTAAATCTCACATCTACAAAACAAAAATCCAAGAAAGGAAAGAGTTAAATATAATATAATAAGATAAATATAAATTTCAAAGTTGTTTTATGTAAACCATCCTCAGTTACAAAGTATTAATAAAGTATACAAATTCAACACATTAAGTGTTTTTCTGAATAACAATTTACAAATTCCAAATCAAGCATGAGGTGAGGGTGAATCATTATAGGGTGTTGTTACTTTTATCTTTTTTCGTAGAAAACTTTTATTTATTTATTTATTTTTTTTGTTCATCCTTATATATTTCTTTATCTATAATATATCAAAATATATCATGGACCATTCCTATCGAATAATATTTTTTGGGAAATAAATTGTTAACATTCATAAAAATCTAATAGTTACTTTTTGGAAGTATCCACCGTAACATTGACTCACTGTACCCCCTTCTCACTTGATCTTGATAAAAGATATAGAAATTTATAGCATCTCATCATTTCTTTTCGACAATTGTGTATGCTATCCAAACGATGAAAACTTATTTATTTTTCTACCTCAAAGTTATCTAACTAATTGCCGTATTAAATATTACTTTTTTTTGTCAATGCATTTGTTGGAAATTTATTTGGGGAATATTTGTAATAATTACTTTTAGCTTTTGCTTGTATTTGTTAAAAACAAAAGAATGCACCGTGCGCGAGTTTCGTTTCCATGACAACGATACACTACTTTAATTATAGAATTGTATGGATGCATATATAATTGTATGGGTTGCATTTATGACTTACATTGAAAATTTAATATTATTGTCTCACAAATTTAAATAAATAATTATGATACTTTACATTTGAAAAATAATATTTGTGCAATTTGATTTCTTATTTTCACAATTTTTAATGCATTAAGTTTAATTAATTAGTGTTTTTCAATAATTTTAATTTGATATTTTCTATAACATTAACATTTAAAGAATTGCAAATTAGTCATAACAGCGTCCTTTATCGCCAAAATTATTCACTGGAAGCGCTGGCATCGATTTTATTGTCCCTACCATGACTACGCTCACAACGAATAATAAATTACCAAAGATAATTATTGAGAGTTAAAAGAATTAAAAAATAAAGGAAATTAAATTAAATTAATAAAATATCTGTCATCTACAATTCATGATGTTTTGAGGTAATATCGTAACGGAATTGATTTGTTTCTATGCATAAGCATACTTTGGGGTTTTGCATTTAAGGTAGTACGACCGCTAGGGCAAGTTTAGACTTGTGGTTGAAATTATTTGTATCTTATTTTCAACTTTGATGATGAGTTTAGTTATAATTTCATGAATGTAAACGAAACAACAACTTGTCGAAATATCGAAAGCTAAATTATGAAAGGAAATTTTTAATTTTCGATATTTTGAAAATTACTCCTAGTATTGATAAATTTACTTACTTTTCGTCTCATATTGTTAAGTTATAACACATAATTCACCATCAATACATTCATACATTCTTAATTAATCGGGCACAACGGGTTTTTTGTTTTCAATAATTTATTAAGGTTTAAATTTTAATTTTAATATTTATTTTTTAATTTCCAACAACTAGTTTTGGGGGAATCTATGAAAACAAATCATCCATCTACCGTTTTCCCATAAGACCAATATTAAATATACCTACTTTTGAAGTCATTTATTTAAATAACCATTAAACTCTCCCCTCCCCCTAAAATTTTCAGAATTGATTTAGACTAAGTCCAACTTCATTTTAAAAAAAATCAAGCCTTTTATCCAAAATTGCCTTGGCGCTCGTACATTCTTAAGTCGAAAAAAAATCACATTCTCTCATTTCCTTACGAGAGTTGCTTAAAAAAATTATTTTTACGCATAACTTTCCATTTGTAAATAAATATCTGTTGTATATGTATTTCGAAACAGTTCATTATTTTAATGAAAAAAAAGAAAGGTTATGCAATAGAGAAGTCAATCATATGTCTCATATGATTACAAGACTTGCCGGAGGAAGGAACACATTAATTTAATTTTAAACACCTACAGTTAAAATCATTATGACAACCTGCCTTGTGTCAAGAATGCGTACAACGTATGTATTATCATATAACATAACTGGAATTTTAAACTTTTTATTTCTAATATTCTAAAATGAAAAGAATTAATTTAAAAAGTCATAAAAACTTGATTGCATATTAACTATAAAAATATTCTGAATATCAAATATTCCACCTTTTGCATTGGTGTTTTAATAATGGCACTATTCACAAGTTCGGGGTTCAATTCCCTGCTGATATGAAGAAAAAAATTTTTGTAACCTATTTGTATATTATAGCACTGAAATCAAACTTAAAATAATGATAACCTCATGCCGAAGTTGGCCTTTTCATAGTAAAATAAAGTAAAAATATTTTCAAACAATTGCCTAACGATTGGAACAAGTACAGCGAAATATTTTTATTTACAATTGTGTTCCGTAATTTATGTCGGTTAAAGTACATAAATTACGAACAAACATATTATATAAAATAATAGAACTACTTTCTTATGCGCAATGATTGATGCGCGAATTAATTTACCTACTCGTTTGAGTATTGATTAGGAGCTCTCTTCTTTTTGGGATCTCCTAGAGTATGGATTGAATTTAAAATATCAACAATAATGGATCCTAGATCCAATACAACCTTTAAATTATTTTGCACGTGATGTATTTTAAAACGATATGTGAGCAAGCAGAAGTATTTTTATTCAAAATGATCTGGTAATGTTTAATTTATTATAATTTTTGGAGATAATTTGAAAGGGTTTTTATTTCAATATATTTTATGCATCCATTTAAACTTTGATATAAATTTATTTAAGGTTTCTTGACTAATATGTCTTAGAATTTATTAGTCTTTATTTGTAAAACACTTTAAATTTTGTGTATTTACTAAATATTTGATTTTGTTATTCAGTAAACACTTAATGTGTTAAATTCAGGACACTGTACCAATTCTTGTATTAATTATGATTTACATAAAATATCTTTCAAGTTTATATTATCTTTGATATTGTTTAACACTTTCCTTTTTGGACATTTTGTTTTGTAGATCTGAAATTCAAATCCATGCGGTAACCTTTGGAAGGTAAAGAAATGAAGCCTTTACTTGAACACCAAACATTTCATCCAGTTCTGATCTAAACCTCTGGACCTGTCAGTTTAAATATCAGGGTGGCTTTAAATAATACAATTATCCCGGAAAACTGTATGGGTGGGCCCTTAGCATACTTTAACTCGTACTCGTAATCTCTACTTTTTAACTCGTACTCTAAGTCACTTCTTTCATTTCTTAACTTCGTAACTCGTAACTTGTAAATCTTAATTTTAATAATTGATATTCGTATTCTCTTTTTAATAACCCCATTAGGGTTATTCTTTCTTTCATTTTTTTGCTTCATTTGGCAGCGAGCCAAATGGATGGATGTTTGGTGTTTTATAACCGAAATTTACCGTAAACGGATGGATATACACATTTCTTCGGTTATCCAACTAGATAACTTATTTTCTTTTTGATCTACACTAAATTTTATCTTTCAATTCTATCTCAAATCCTTAATATGAATATTTTTTTGTCATTACTTATAATTTTTAATATTTTCTTTCCTTTACCTTAAAATTGAGATTTTTCTCATTTAAAGCACCTTTTGTGCATTCATGAATAACTTGATGTTGTTCTATTAAAAAATTTTTTTTTTGAAAATACCTCGTGTATTTTCTTTCACTCTTTAAGTTTTTACCTTAAAGTTGAGATTTTTTCTCATTTAAAGCACCTTTTGTGTATTAAGATTTTAATAGATAACTTGTTGATATACTATTAAAAATTTTTTTTTGAAAATACCTGTTGTATTTTCTTTCTCTCTTTAAGTTTTTGTTGAACATTTTATGTACAGTTGTTTCTTATAGGTTGGATATATCTATAAAGTTCATTAATCTGGTAATTTAGTATCAATATGGTTTCGACAATCACAGAAATACAAAAGCAAGATGGACCAGCAGTACCTGTCTCAGGCACTAGTCCACGTAGACGACAACGTACGCCATTATCTACCTGTAGAAGAGCAAAAAGGCGAATTGATGATTGGGTGAGTCTTTCTTTAAGACAAACTTATCTTTGGCCGTTAGCCAACAACAGAACTCTGTTGCTGAATTAACTAGAAATGCGCAAATGCAGTAAAACCACAGTAGTAACAATAATAATAAATCTGCTCGACCTCATGATGTCATTGAGGAAATTCCGGTAGTTGATGTATTGAACTTTGAGTCGATTTTGAATTGTAATAGAATTTGATGAAATTTTTAGTAGACCGATTTGTACAACGAACACAGACGTTAAACAAGAATTTACAATTTTTGTCCTTCTATCCGTAAATATGCTAGAGTAATTTGTCCGTATTTTCGCAAACAGAAATAATTACCATTATATTTTCTCATTTAAACTCGCGGACATATCATTTAGTTAAAACTATGGATATGCCACGTAATTTCGAAAATTTAGATTCTTTTGCTTTGAAAATCGAACAAATACAAAACCGTTTTGCTTCCTTTTTGACTGTTTTGTCAAGTACTAATTTTCGATCATCTACAAATTGTTATGATATAATTACTTCAGCTAATAATCATAGAAATGCTAGTACACAGGCTACAAAGTTTTCATATAGTAAATTAATTTCTAGTTTAAATCATCCTCGTATTATTTTCACTAACTGTGCGTTTTGCATCTTAGTTTAATTTCATGCGTATTTTCGAACAAACCAGGAAGATACTGTATTTGATAATCTAAAGGGTCATATTTCGGAGGCTAAATTGTTATTATCTAGGGCTATTTACCTCAACGCTATTTATCTCTACGAAATCACAGAAAAAGTTCGGAATATTGCAAATTCATTTACCGTGACGCGAGTCGGGTTTAAATGTCATAGATTTCTTTATTCAGGATGGTCTTTTGTGTAAATTCGTGGGTAAAAATCGTCTGAAAAGAATAGTTCTTCCCGAAAAATTTTTAAATTATACGCTTCAGTATTTTCATACATTTGCCTTTGGTTTATCTTAATCTAATTTTTGCGTATTTTCGAACAAAACGAGAAAGATACTATACTCGATAATTTAAAAAAATAAAAATAAATAATTTCATATTTCGGTGTTTAAACTGTTATTATCTAGGGCTATTTATCTCAACACTATTTATCTCTTCGAGAATCACAGAAAAAGTTCGGATTATTGCAAATTCATTTACCGTGACTTCCAGTCGGGTTCAAATGTCATATATTTCTTTAGTCAGGATGGTCTTTTGTGTATATTCGTGGGGTAAAAATCGTGCGAAAAGAATAGTTCTTTCCGAAAATTTTTAAATTATACACTTAGTATTTTCATAATCTATCTCATTCCGGTGTTACGAAACAAACAGAGATATATCTGGAAAGAAACTGGTGCACCAAGATTGTAAATTAAAAACTTATAGAGCTTTTTATAAATTACTTTATTCTTAATTTTTTCTCAAACTTTAATTTTTTTTCGTAAAATTCATATCATTTTTCATCATCAATTGTTTATATAAAGTAAATTATCATAAACATAACCTAAAACTGAAATAAAAATAATTATTTAACACTTGTAAAACGTATATTACGTGCAGTTAATTTTAAATTGTTTAAATCATTACCTATCAGCAGTATAATTTATTGGATCATTATTGTTATTATATTTTCTAAACTTGTTCACTTATAATATATTATACTAGAATTTTCCATAGAGATCCTTAATATTATCTTTTTGGTTAAAGTTATCTGAAGGAATTTTACCTATTACCGCGGACGTATTTTTAAAAAAAAAAAAAAAAAAAAAAAAAATAAAATAAAATAAAAAGAAAAAATTTCTGTTTGTTAGAGTAAAGTTTTCTTTAGATAAACTGTTTCTTTTTCCTAGTTGAAGAGCGGAAAATTCGCATTACACCTAGTATATTTTCTTTTTTAATTTTCATTTTTTCTTTTTGTTTGAATTCCTACAAATTAAATTTTTTATTGTATAATGTAAAAACTTATTGTAAAATCAAGTCTTTTCTTTTCGTAAAACTTACCGTTTCTTAAAAAAAAAAAAAAAAAAAATATATTTTTTGTATACTTTGGTGGATTTGAACGAATAAGATGTTATAATTTTAATACTTTTTAGTAATACTCAAATGAATAAAATGATTTTCATTCAAAAAGTAAAAAGACTTGAACGAATTTTGTTCCTTTAAAATTTTCGCACTCAAGTAATTATACCTTAATAACAAATAAATTAATCATCATACTTTAATAATGAATAAATTAATCATCATACTTTAATAACAAAAATTAATCAGCAAATTTCTTCAAAAAAACTGGGTTAGTGGAACATAACCCCATTTATCTTAAACGTCATTGACACAATTATGGTTGTCAAAAATACACGAATCTTAATAGATAACGATTTGAAATTTCATACACTCACGGTAAAAGTTATTTCTATTCATGGAGATGGAGTATTAAATTTTACAAAATGGATTATGCATAACTACGTTTGGACACATAAAATTCGATGGAAAATTTTGTATATTTTTTTCGTCACAATAAACAAATGATGACGATTTAAATGAATTCATATTTGGATGTTGGCGTCAGTTTTTATGCAATAGATATAACATTGTGGATAACGGTTTGCCTGACCATTGGTAAAACATTTTGAATGTTTAATTACGTATATTTAAACTGGACATACCATATTTTGATGGACGTATTAATTTGTAATTTACCTAGTGTAATGATTTTTCTAAGTGCTATTAACAGGTGTATTCTGGAATTTTATTTACATCAACATCATATATGAAGAATAAAGTGGTATGAAGATGGTTTAATATAATAACGTATATTAACTCCTAATCTAATTTTTAAACTTAACGAGTGCAATAATTTGAGTTTTTCTTTGTTAAGTAAATTTATATATGTAAAGTAGGAATTCAACACTTTCGATAATTTTAAATAATTTTTTTTTTGAATCTTATAAGTAAAATTGTATATCAGGATCATGATAAAGACATGCCTGTTTAAAAAGCAATTTTCTTTTTCTTTTCGTCAGTTGACATTGTATAATTCTAAATAATCCTTTTGAATCTTATAATTAAAATTGTATATCAGGATCATGATAATGACATGCCTGTTTAAAAAAACAATTTTCTTTCTTTCTTTCGTCACTTGACATTTGTATTTTCGTGGACCCTCTAAAAATGTCAGAGGTGTAATTTGTTCTTTTTCTTTGTCATTATAAATGTTAATGATATCTTTTTCATGTGTATTTTCTTTGTACGTATAGGTAAAAAAATTAAAATTATTTATTTAGAAAAGAGATGGCTAAAGTTGTAATATTTTGATAAGATAGGAAAGTTAGGGAAGTTTTTGTTAAAGTTAAAGAATTTTTTATAATTGTTGGTAATTTTTCTTAAATTTGTTATTTAAATCGTATTATAGGTTCTAATTAAGGTTGTCTATGATTTCGTTAATCGTTAATATATTTGTACTTTTCTTTCTTAAATTTATAATTCATGCTTAATGTGAAAATTATTTATTAGTCGTCTACTAAAATTTGAATTTCTGGATAAATAGTCTACTAAAATTTCTAGTTAAGGTTTTATTTATTAGTCGTCTACTAAAATTTGAATTTCTGGATAAGGGATACAGGCTAAAAAATTTCTAATTAATCGTTAATATATTTGTACTTTTATTTCTTAAATTTGTGCTTATAATTAAGGTAAAAATTATTTATTAAGAGATAGTTAGATTTGTTATTAAAAAATTTTGATAAATTAATAATGTTTTGTTAAAGCTTAAAAATTCTTTAACATTTTTAGAAGTTTTTCTTAAAGTTGTTATTTAAATTGTATTATAGATTCTAGTTAAGGTTGTCTAAAATTCTATTAATCGTTTTTCTTAAATTATAGTTATACTTAGTTAGACAAATGTGAAAATGGATGCATATCGTTGAATGGGGCGAATTTTATTGCTTTCTTTATACATGGGGTGATTGCTTTAAAAAATTTTTTTTTTTTTCAAAAAAAAAAATTTTTTTTTTCCTGACTCTTGGGGAATGTTCCGTAATTTATGTCAGTTAAAGTACATAAATTACGAACAAATAGATTATATAAAATAATTGAACTACTTTCTTATGCGCAATGATTGATGCGCGAATTAATTTACTAAGCTACTGCTTGAAGTATGAGAAGATGGTCTCTTCGACTTGATCCACCGAGCAGCAAGCATCGTCAATGTAAAAAGTAATGGATCCTATTTATTAAAATACAATTTAAATTATTAGCATGCGGCATACTTAAAATTAACATGTAAAAACAGTGAATTTCTATTAAATTATCTGGTATGTATTGACGAATTATTATTATTATGGAATTTTTGAGATAGCTTGAAGGGTTTTTGGGTTTTTAATTTTATAATGCATCCATTTTTTTAAACTTTGATATAAGTTTATTTAAAATCCTAGGTTAACATGACTTAGAATTTATTTATCTCCATTTGTAAAAACTTTAGATTTGTGTATTTATTAAATACCTACTAGTATTTGTTTTTAGTAAAACTTAATGTGTTAAATTTAGGATACTGTACCAATTTTGTAATTGATCATGAATTACATAAAATATCTCTCAAGTTTATATTATCTTTGATATTGTTTTTTAACTCTTTCCTTCTGACATTTTGTTTTGTAGGTGTGAAATTTAAATCCATGCGGTAAATTTTGGAAAGGTAAAGAAATGAAGCCCTTACTTGAACATCAAACATTTCATCCAGTTCTGATCTAAAAACCTCTGGACCTGTCAGTTTAAATATCAGGGTGGCTTTAAATAGTACAATTATCCCGGAAACTGTATGGGTGGGCCCTTGCACACTTTTAACTCGTACTCTAAATCTTTTCTTAACTTTGTAACTTCTGTAAATCTTAATCTTAATTTTGATATTCATATTTTAATTTTCTTATAACCCCTTATGGGTTATCTTCTTTTTTTCATCTTTTTTTTGCTTCACTGTAAATCAAATTGCTGATTGCCAGTTGCATTTTCAATTGATGAAAAGCTTTTAGCAGTTATCTTAATACCGCCTTCATCTTTAATGATATCACAATTAACAACTACTAAACTTTTAACGTCAAGTAGATGTACGTAATCTTTTAAAACTTCTTCGCTAAAAATACTTAACTCAAATATATTTTCAGGATCAGAAAGCACTAGGGTAATAAATCTACCTCTTGCTGACATACGAGAATCTTTCTTTTGTATTACACCAGCAATCATAACTCTATTACTGCCATCAGGCAAATTATTATGTAAGTCAGCAGAGCTTAAGATATTTAAGCGATTGAATATTTCTTTGTATTCTGTTAGCGGATGATTTGAGATAAATAGCCCCATGGCCTCAAATTCATAAAAAGCTAAAGTATTTTTATCAGCGTAATCACTTGAAACTAATATTTCTTTGCTTAAGCTAGAGACTTTAATTAAACTAAATTGATTAGATGCCTGCTCTTCATGATAAGAAACCGAATATGCAAGAAGCTTAGAAATGCTTCAAAATAATTGCAATCTATTATCATGTAATTCATCAAAACAGCCAGCTTTAATTAGATTTTCAAGTAATTTACTGTTGATAGCTTTTGGTGGTAATCTCTCAATAAAATCAACAATCGATTTAAAAGCACCTCTTGCATTTCTTTCATCTGTTACTAGCTTACCAAAATTCGGCGTGACTCCTTTTATAGCTCCAAGTGCGAAGATTATAGAACTATCAATGTCATACCGCGGCTTGACCGCGGTGTCTTTTAATTGGTCTCCATGGATACCGAGGTCAAGCCGCGGTATGACAGACTTTACACTAAAATATCCATCAGAAATATTAATATTCGGTGCAATGATTTTTATATTATTATCTTTTGCTTCTTGCAGGAATAAATTAATTTTATCGCGATTATTTAGTTCAAGATTTAAGCATGCAACTACGAATTCTGCTGGATAATTAGCTTTAAGATATGCTGTTTGATATGAAATAACCCCGTAAGCTGCGGGATGTGCCTTGTTAAAACCATAACCAGCAAATTTAGCGACAGTGGCGAAAATAGATTTAGCTTGAGCCTTAGAAATATTATTAGCTATTGCACCTTTAACAAAAATTTCTTCTTGTTGTTCCATCTCAGATTTAATTTTCTTACCCATGGCTCTACGAAGCAAATCAGCAGCTCCTAGCGTATAACCAGCTAAAACTTGAGCAATTCTTTGGACTTGTTCTTGATATATCACTACTCCATAAGTTTCCTCTAAGATAGGCTTTAACAACTTATGCAAATAATCAGGCTGCTGTAATTTATGCTTACAAGCTATATAGGTTGGAATATTTTCCATAGGTCCAGGGCGATATAACGCACCAAGAGCTGTTAAGTCATGTATGGAATCAGGTTTAAGGCGTCTAAGTGCATCTTTCATCCCAACACTTTCAAACTCGAATACGCCGACTCCTTTACCTTTACATAACATTTGATAAGTTTTTTCATCATCAAATGTCATATCGTTAAAATCTATTTCTATATTTTGCTCTTTTAACAATTTCTTACAATCGGTAATAACAGTTAAAGTTTGCAGCCCAAGAAAGTCGAACTTAATTAAACCAGCAAGCTCGCAATATTTCATGGAGTAGCCGACTACCAATATATCGGAGTTAGCATCTTTATAGATAGGTACTATATCAACTAAATCAGTGCCAGCTATTACGATTCCTGCTGCATGCGTTGAGGAGTGGCGATGCAGCCCTTCAAGAATTAATGAGGTATCAAGTACTAGCTTAATTAATTCTAGCTCACCCTCTAAATTATATAATCCGTTACCTTTAGCAGCATTTGCAAGTTCCGGCACTTCTCGTATTGCCTGCTCAAGCGTAACGGGGTTTATTGCACTAAACGGCACTAATTCAGTTAGATAATCTGCAAATTTATATGGTAAGCTTAGTACTCGTGCAACATCCTTAATTACAGCCTTTGCCTGCATTTTACCGAAAGTTATAATTTGTCCTACTCTATTATTACCATATTTAGAACGTACATAATTAATAACTTCTTCTCGTCTTTCCTGACAAAAATCAATATCAAAGTCAGGTATTGAAATACGATCTGGATTCAAAAATCTTTCAAATAATAGGCCAAATTTAATAGGGTCAAGATCAGTAATAAGCAAGCTCCAAGCAACAACTGATCCTGCTCCTGAACCTCTGCCTGGTCCTACTAAAATACCTTGATTTTTACTCCATTTTATAAAGTCCGATACGATCAAAAAATAACCAGAAAATTCACTGTTTTACGATCAGGATATTCTTTAGTAACACCGGCAGAAATACATAATAATACATCATGTGCATCATGCATGCTTTTTTTGCTGAATAGTACTTTATTGGTAGCAACAAGCGGAATATTTAATTTTGATGCTATTTTAATATAATTATCTTCAATATGCTGCTCTTCCGGTAGATCGTGTCGCATGATTTCAAAGTAAAAACAATCTCCAAAAATTTCTTGCAAGTTTCGTGCAAACATTTCAGCTTGTTCTTCTTTATTAGCAAGCAAGCATTTCCCTATAATACCCTCAGTGTAACAACATAATGCTATTAATCCCTCTTGATATTCTTTTAAATCCTCAAAAGTAATATGGTTGCATATTTTACGATCATTTGTAGTAAAGGTGATACTGGATAGTTTAAGCAAATTTTTATAGCCAGTTTCATCTTTAGCTATCAATAATATTTCTGCAAAAACGTTTGCTTCATATTGTATATTTAAAATAACCCCATGAATAGGCTGCAAACCTTTCTTTATTGCATATAAAGCAAACTCTAGCGATCCAAATAAATTCTCTTTATCTGTTAAGCAAATAGCAGGCATTTTATAAGAAGAGGCAAGCTCTACTATTTTTTCGGTAGTTAATGCACTTGCTAAGAAAGAATAGGAACTTTGTGTTCTTAAATGTATAAATTCAGTTTGCATTTTTAATTAGTGTAATCAAAGATTATTAATATATTCGCAAGTTGGACAGGGGTATTATTGATGACAACAATAAACCGTACTCCAGTAAGAGAAAAAGCTAAATCTTTTTTGAAGGATCTGAAAAAAGAACAACCAGATTATAATTACTTAAGAGAATTATTTAGGCATATCCGTAAAGAATTGGGGGTAAAAGTAGACAATAATGCTGCAAAAAAATTACCCTATGTGCCAACAGAAGAAGAGATTGGTAAGTATTATAAGGCTGTTTGGAAATCAAGAAATATGAAGCATGTAGTAATTATTAAGACTTTACTTTATACTGGAGTACGAGTATCGGAATTGGTTAAAATAAAAATATCTGATATAGATATAGATAGTTGTCAAATTATAATTAACCAAGGAAAGGGTAATAAAGATAGAATAGTTCCGTTTCCTAATGCATTTACAGAAGTATTGGCTGTACACATAGAAAATGTGAAGAAAAATAAGACAATTTACCAATTTGAATCTACTTGGAAGAAACCATATTCTGATCGAGGTATTAGAAAAATATTAATGAATTATACAAAAGAAGCAGGTATTGAGAACTCAATATCACCACATAAATTACGACATTTTCTTTTTACATGGATGAAGAAAAAAGGTGTAGATGATGCATTGATTCAACCTTATTCAGGACATGAGAGTCGTCAATCGCTTGAAATATATTCAAAATTATCACTCGTAGACTGCCAACCAGAGTATGAAAAAAAGATAAAAGAGTTCCCTGTTTAAATGTGGCGGCTCATCACAGCTACCTTAACACTGGTCCTAGTAGCAATAAAGTAACCCCGTGCCCACAAATGTCTACCCAAGTATTTTTGTTTTAATATTGGAAATTCCTCTTGCATCTTCTTTGAAGATCTGACTTTCGCTTTTTGTACAAATTCACAGATTTTTATATGAGGTGGAATATTAGCAAAAATGTGTATATGATCGCTTGATACTACTCAATTTTCTATTTTAATACCTAATTCTGTTGCTACCTGTGCAATAATTTCTCGAACCCTCTTTTTTATATCGTAAGTTAATACCTTATATCGATACTTTGTAATCCACACTATGTGATAGCGATGATAGTAAACTGTATGTGATTTCCTGCTGTAATGTGTCATAGTGCTTATGATGCTAACGCATCATCGTGCACATGGCAAGCTAAAGCTTCTCCATCTGGAAGATGGAGGTTTGTACCTCCAAAGGGACTATCAATAAGTACAATTATCAAAGATTTAATTCTACTATTGGTTATCAAAAACCTATGAGTGTTTATCTGACTAATATACAAAATTATCAACAAATAGCCGCTTGAAAAATGCAAAAATAGGAAATAATATTATTCAATAATTTGTCTTGATTTTTCAGTCCATTATATAACTTGACGGTGCCCCTATAAGTATTGTGTTAATTAGGAGAATCAGAACGTTTTTAGTTTCTCAATCATTAATATTTTAATCTGCGTTTTCTGACACCCTCTACAATACAAGATTATACCACCCCTACTAACTCTATATCCTCTGCATTTTGTCCAATCACTGGGGCATAACTACTATATGCAAGTCTATGAGCATATTCCAAATCCTTGGGTTCGTTAGCGACATCTTTGGTTATCTCACATTTTGCACCACTGCATTTCTTACCAAATAATAAGTACCCCAATAATAAATTTCCTTGCCAATCTACTAACAATTTATTGTGAACACTGTTAACAACAGGAGATGTTTTACTACCTATAAATTTTCTTGTATCTTGTTCTATTGTATGTTTTATACCAATCGCATCACGCACTTGAACTATAGCATCCAGTCTAATATCAGTATACCCACCAATATCATCTCTAGAAACTAACTTATCGTACTGTTTCTCATACTTGATATGTAATGCATCTTCTATATCCCTTCGACCTCTTTGATTATCTCCAGTATGCTTCTTGCCAATGTGGTGTTCAGCTTTCTCATTCCTCTCTCCATGATGATGGCGATGTTTGTGATGATTATAACTATTCTCTAAATCTTGATTCCTGATAGCGATGTCTTCTATATTATGATCTTTATATGGCAATGGTATTGGCAGTTGAAAATTTATTAGATCCATACCATATTCCTTTGCTACATCAAAGGCTGTCTTATTATCGTTATTCTTCAGATTTAAATTAGCATTGTTGTCTAGCAGTGATTGAAATATCTGGATATTCTTTATTTGTGCTGCTAAATGTAGAGGTGTATTACCATCTCCATCCTGTATATTTATATCAACTTTATTTGCGATTAATAAATCGATTATATCTTGTTTATTATGTTTAACTGCTAAATGTAACGTAGTACTACCCATATTGTCATGAAAATTGACAAAAAGTGAAATTATTTTATTATCCTTGCTCATTAAGGCCGCTTTGAGTATTGTATCGCCTTTCTGGTTTGCTATTAGCAACATACTAACATCATCTACGAAACTTAATAGTAACTCTATTACTGCCGTATCCATTTTCTTCAATGCTAAATGCAAAGCTGTATTACCATCTTTATCTTGTAAATTGAAATTTGCATTCTTTGCTTGAAGAAATGCAAGAATATCACTATCATGTTTTTTTACTGCCAAATGCACAGCTGCATCACCAGCCTTGTTCTTGATATCAAGATTCGTATCATGGTCTATCAAATACTTTATAACTTGAGTATTGCTTGAATGCATTGCTAAATGTAGAGGTGTATTACCATCTCTATCTTGTATATTTATATTAATTTTATTTGCGATTAATAAATCGATTATATCTTGTTTATTATGTTTAACTGCTAAATGTAACGTAGTACTACCCATATTGTCATGAAAATTGACAAAAAGTGAAATTATTTTATTATCCTTGCTCATTAAGGCCGCTTTGAGTATTGTATCGCCTTTCTGGTTTGCTATTAGCAACATACTAACATCATCTACGAAACTTAATAGTAACTCTATTACTGCCGTATCCATTTTCTTCAATGCTAAATGCAAAGCTGTATTACCATCTTTATCTTGTATATTTATATCTGCTTTATGCTGAACTAACAGATTTATTGCAGATTGATTATCAATTAAAACAGCTGCAGATAATATACTCTTTCCTTCTTGATCTTGAAAACGAATGAATTGAGATATTATTTCACTATTTTGATTCTTAAACACTAAATCTAATAAATTCTTACCGTTATTATTCGAGCCATCTAATAATATTCTACTATTTTTTACCACCGTTAAGAATAATTGTATAATCTTTGGATTTTGTTTCATCACGGCTAAATATATAGGTGTCTCATTATCATAATTCCTAATGCTTATATTAGCCTTCATCTTAATTAAATTACTGATGATATAATTGAGGATGTTAAGCTATGGCAGAGTCGTCCACTGGACTCAGTATATGCTATAGTGTTTTTTGATTGTTTAATAGTAAAAGTACGTCAGGATAAACGTATTATCAATAAATCAGTATATGTTGCATTAGGTATTGATTTACAAGGACAGAAAGATATTTTAGGATTATGGATCAGTGAAAATGAAGGTGCTAAATTTTGGCTTAGTAATTTTACTGAGATGAAAAACAGGGGTATGCAAGATATGTTAATTGCCTGCAGCGATAACTTGACTGGTATGTCTGAAGCTATAGGAGCATTTTTTCCAAAGACGGAGCATCAATTATGTATTGTACATCAAATCAGAAATAGTTTAAGATATGTATCTTATAAGGACCGTAAAGAACTTGCAGGTGATTTAAAACCTATTTATACTGCTAGTACTGAAGAAGAAGCACATCTTACTTTGGAAAGTTTTGAAGCAAAATGGAATAAACAATATCCTCAAATTGCTAAGTCCTGGTATGCCAATTGGGATAATTTAATAATTTTCTTAGGCTATCCTGAAGAAATAAGGAAAATAATTTATACAACTAATGCTGTGGAATCTGTCAATAGTCAGTTACGTAAGGTGACTAAAAATAAGAGAGTTTTCCCAAATGATAATGCTGTTTTTAAAGCTTATATTTGGCAATTGATTATATGACTAGAAAATGGTCTATGCCTGTCCCAAATTGGAACGCGGCTATGGCTAATTTTTTAATTAAATTTGAAGGAAGAATCTAGGGCTTTGAAAAAATTTACACAGTTAATTGGAAAGACTCTTTTACAACTTTGATCAAACACTACTTCATAATAATCAAGGCGACTATAGCTTAAACGCATATTAAATACATATGCTTTAACTCTACGCCCCTTAGAATTATACTGTAAGCCTATGTCACCAAAATCTACTTGTGCTTCCTCTCCTGCTACAGTATGAAACCGAATGCAACTGTTATTCTGAATCTTATATTTTTTGATATAACGGGTCAAAGAAGTATAACTGCTTGTATAACCTTGATTTTTGAACTCCTCAAAAATTCTTATGTAACTTAGATTTTTTTCTAATAACTCAATTATTTGTTCGTGCAAAAAATCCAAAACTGAAGATCGTTCATAGATTGCCGGGGATTCTGTACCAGCCTCTACATAGCGGTTTCTTATTTTCCGTACTGTTTTGCGGTCTGTTCTTGTTAGTTTCGCAATATTCCTTTGACTATTGCCTTGTTTATAAAGGGTGATAATTGTTGTATACATATTTATTCTTATCATTGTATCACTAGATATTTACTTGCTTAATTATCTAGTAAATATTGCACATTAACCTTATTAGGTCACACCAACTTCTCTGGTCCCTTTTTCGTGCAATTTACTGGTCCCTTTTATTTTAGCAATGACACTATACCAAGCATCCATGACTATGGCATCAGGATTGATACCTCTTTCTTTAGCTAAAGTAAGCATATCACAAAAATGCTCGTTCTTTGTTTTGCCATCAGTTTCTTTATCATATATTCTATAATCTACAGGAGTAGATTGATCAATTTGAGTATTGTAATGCAGTAAGTTTACCATTCCGTGATGGTGTTGTAACTGGTCATGGCACAATAAATGGTAGATTAGTTTTTATTTATAGCCAAGATTTTACAGTGCTTGGCGGTTCACTTGGTGAGTATCATGCTAAAAAGATCTGCGATATTCTAGATCAAGCTATAGCAACTGGTGCTCCCGTAATCGGCATTAATGATTCAGGTGGTGCAAGAATTCAAGAGGGTGTGGATGCTCTTGCTGGATATGGTGAGCTATTCCAGCGTAATGTTTTAGCATCAGGTGTTATTCCTCAGATTACCTTAATTATGGGTCCTTGTGCGGGCGGTGCTGTTTATTCGCCTGCTTTAACCGATTTTATATTTATGGTTAAAAATAGTTCCTATATGTTTGTAACCGGTCCTGATGTAGTAAAAACCGTTACTGGTGAGGAAGTAAGCCAAGAGAAGCTCGGCGGTGCACGTATGCACACTACCAAAAGCGGTGTGGCTGATCTTGCATTTAATAATGACATAGAAGTATTACTAGAAATTCGTAGGTTCTTTAATTTTCTGCCATCATCTAACCGTAGTCCTCTTCCTATTCGTCCTACTGTTGACCCTGCTGATAGGGTTGATATGTCTCTAAGTACTCTAATCCCTAATACTCCCAATAAACCTTATGATATGAAGGAGCTTGTCGAACGTATTGTAGATGAAGGAGAGTTTTTTGAATTACAACCGGATTTTGCTAAGAATATCATAATTGGTTTTGGCTATATGGAAGGTTATCCGGTAGGATTTGTTGCAAATCAACCATTGCATTTAGCGGGATGTTTAGATATTAATGCTTCAAGAAAAGCAGCAAGATTCATTAGATTTTGTGATGCTTTCAATATTCCTATAGTAAGTCTTGTTGACGTACCGGGATTCTTGCCAGGTACTTCTCAAGAGCATGATGGTATTATTAAGCATGGTGCTAAACTTTTATATGCTTATGCTGAAGCAACAGTGCCGAAAATTACCGTGATTACTCGTAAAGCTTACGGCGGAGCTTATATAGTGATGAACTCTAAGCATCTTAGAGGTGACATAAATTATGCTTGGTTTAATTCCGAAATTGCAGTGATGGGGGCAGAGGGAACAGCTGAAATAATATTTAGGCAAGAATGCAAAGATCTGGAGGCTAAAAAACAAAAAATCGATGAATATAAAAAAGTAGTGACATCGACTTTTGTTGCAGCATCTAGAGGCTATTTAGATGATATAATAAGACCACAAAATACAAGATGGCGAATATGTAAAGCCCTGAATTTCTTACGTACTAAAAAGGTGGAATTGCCTTGGAAGAAGCATGATAATTTGCCGTTATAGCTGCCATCCTTGTGTAGGTAAGACGCATTCGATGTCATCCCGTGGCTTGACCACGGGATCCAGTAAATAAAAAAATTTTTTAAAGTAAAAGCTCGATTTATCTCGCTTTATGCTGGATCCCGTGGTCAAGCCACGGGATGACACCGAAGACAACTCTCGATCCACGAATGTAATGTCAGCACCATGCAAGAATGACATTATTAAAGTTCATAATAATATAAACAAAAGACTATGACTAAACCTTTATTTGATAAAATTTTAATCGCTAATCGTAGCGAAATTGCTGTTAGAATAATCCGTACTTTAAAAAAATGGGGATAGGGTCGGTTGCTGTATATTCTGAAGCCGATACAAACTCAATGTATGTTCAGCATGCAGATGAAGCTTATTATATAGGTGATTCACCGGCAACCGAAAGCTATCTATCTATTAAAAATCTTGTTTCGGCAATTCGTGAAAGCGGTGCAAATGCCGTACATCCTGGCTATGGCTTTTTATCTGAAAACCCTAATTTTGCCAATGTTCTTAAAAGAGAGGGAGTAGTTTTAATAGGTCCTAATGCTGCTACTATAAAGAAAATGGGCGATAAAATTGAAGCAAAAAAGATAGCAATAGAAGCAGGAGTTAGTACTGTTCCTGGCTATATGGGAACTATAAATGATGTTAAGCAAGCAATAGATATTGCAAAAGAAATAGGTTTTCCGGTCATTGTAAAAGCGGCTGCCGGTGGTGGCGGGCGTGGTATGAGAGTGGCAAATAACCCTACTGAAATGGCAAATGCTTTTGAATCTGCAAAGCTTGAAGCCGGTAATAGTTTTAGTGATGATAGGTTGTTTATTGAAAAATTGATCCAAAGACCTCGTCATATCGAAATTCAATTGCTTGCTTATCAGTATGGCAATAGCGTATGTCTTGGGGAACGTGAGTGTTCAATACAGCGTCACCATCAAAAAGTAATTGAAGAGGCACCAAGCTCATTCATTACCGAAGAAATAAGGCAAGTGTTAGGGACATTTCACAAGTTACTGTTTTTATTTTTTTTCTTTAGTGATTTCAATTAATACTAAGTTGGCACCAACTGACGTTGTCAAAACATCCGCCAATAACAGCGTTCCTATTACAGTATTCTGCTGTATAAGTTGTTTACGTATTTTCAAACGGGTCGGTTTCGGAGCCGACCCAATGAGTTTATAACTCTTTACTTTTTTTAACACAATTAATTCGTTTCTTGATCTGAATGGATCATTTCTTTCGGTTGATTTGATTAATCAATCTAAAAATATAATTAATTCGTTTCTCGATCTAAATGGATCTTTTTTCTTTCGATTGATTGAATTAAATCAATCTAAATGTAATTTAAACATTGTCGAGTCAGTGATTCTGTTTTCTTTTCAAAGTTTCAATCTCAAGTTTTTGTTTTTCAATGTAGAAACGCGTGGTTTTCTACATTTAAATTTGCTATTTAACAATGTGTTAAAGTTTAATTTCGAAATCGATATTTATCTTGATAATCAAGTTTAATTTTGAATTCATATTCGAATAGTTGTCAGTGAACCATAGTTTTAGTGCAGTGCATTAAACATTTTACATATTTTTCGCGCCATCGAGATTTTACGCGTATTCGATATTACTCGAATGGCCCACGGGCTGGAAGTTTATCCTTGCAATCTTCGACATATAAAGAAAGGCGCAGCAATCAAAAGTCAATAACCAACAGTAATAAAAACCACAAATTCAACGTAAAGGTTTGATTAATTACCCTAAATTCCCTTCTTCCTGATTTTATCCATATCAAACCTTTTAAATAACAACTTTTATTCTTCTACCATCAACCTGCATAAAAAACTGGTGAGTACATATTTTTTTTCATACAGTCCAAATTTCGAAAACATTCTTAAAATCGCTAAGTGTTGGGAAATATTTTATTTTTTGTGAACCAGCGATCAACGCCCCAACATTTTTGGTCACTTCAAGCCAAATATACGTTTTTTTCATACAATTCAAATAATCACGTGTTTTTTCGTGTTCTTGTTCTTGACAAACAAATTACGTAATAGTTCATGCTTCTTTGAAAAACAATATTCGACGTCATTTTGATATTTCAAATTTGACAAATAATAAAACTACTCTTTTCATAAAATAGATGTCACTATTGACTATTTTTTTGTTCAAATCACAAATCATAATATTTACATTGATTGTATTTTTCAATTGTCAAAATTTATTAAATGACATTTCAAAAGTAAATGTAAATAATTTACTTTTTTTGACTTTAATTGTTAATTTCAATTTTTCTGAAAAAATTTAAAATTCTTTTAATTAAATCGCATTTGATTAAAATTTCGTATTAATTCAATATTATTTAATACTCAATTGATTTAATTAGTTTCAATTTCTGGTTATTGACTTTGATTGCATTTTTTTTAAATTAATTAATTTCATACTTTTATTTGAATTCACTTGTATTCTAAAAAGTTTAAATTGTTTATTCTTGGGTATCAAATAAATTCATTATTCATTGATTTTCATATATAATACTGAGTGCCCGGGTAGCTTATGCTGATTCGCTTTAATTTATTAAAAAATTTTCTTTTGATTTCAAACAAATTTAATTTCAGTGGTTCTGTAACTCGATTGAAATCATCAACGTATCGCTTATCAATAGTATTTCAATTAGTTAAAGTCATTTGATTGTTTTATCAATCCTTCATCAATTAATATTATTTTCAATTTTATTTGCATTTTCATTCAAGTATGGCACAAGTTATTGACAGCTTACTCCAATATGGAGAAAACATGGAAGCAGTGAAGGAAAACCTAGTCCTTCATCGTGAAAATGCCTTTGCGCAAGTAAACGCAATTTATGACACTGTAAGGGGTCTTGCACAAGCCGATTTTTTACAGTGTGAATTATTATGTAAAGAATTGCCATCCTTTATTGAAAATCATAAAATGATTCAAAGTGATATTTTGAAATTTAATTCTGCCGTAGAAAAACGTAAGCGAATCGAAACAGTTTCAGCTCAAATAGCTTACGATCAGTTGACATTTTCAATCAAGCTGCATTACCACAAAATGAAGGCGTTAATGCCAGACAGGGTTTCTGATTCAACATCGGTTGATTCAGTCAGGCCTCTTCATCAGGATAACAGTTTAGCTCGTATCAATTTACCCCAATTCAATGGCGAGATAGATTCCTGGTTGGAATTTATTTCCATATTTGACAGCCTTGTCCATTCAAAACACATGGACAACATTTGTAAATTTCGATATCTTAAAACCTCGTTGAAAGGGGATGCAGCAGCTGTGATTTCCGGGTTTGCTTTATCTAGCGAAAACTACCCATTAGCATACGAAGCATTACGTTTTCGCTACAACAATAAAAGGCGCATAGCTAGTTTTTATTTACAAAAAATTTTAGAGTTCAAGACAACTCATTTATCTAATTTAAATAATTTAAATTCATTTCTCACCACTCATGAAACTGCAGTAAAATCTATTCGCTCTATGGATTTACCAGATTTAATTGATTTCATTTTTTTTAACTTAACACTAAATAATCTGGACACTAATATGCGCCGTGAATTTGAATTACGTCATTCAGACAAGGAGATTCCGTCATACACGGATTTAATCACATTTGTTACTAATCAGCTTCGCTCATTAGAGTTGCAATTACCCGCTACTCGCCCTAGTAGCTCAACGTTTCCAAAAGCAAATAAACCCAAATCATTTTTAGTAAACACCGCTCACAATATTAACAAAATTTCTTCATTTAAACAAAACTCAATTTCAAAGTGTATTCGCTGCAGAGGCCCTCACAATCTCGCAGCTTGTCCTTCATTTTTAAAAATGGAATTATCGAATAAATATCAATATTTAAAATCACTTACTCGTTGCTTCAATTGTTTAGGTTCTCATCTTCGAAGCCAATGTGCTTCTAAAAATGTATGTCGCAAGTGTGATTCTAATCAACATCACACTACCCTTCATCCTGGGTTTCAATCATCGGTCACGTCGGCAACCAAAGCCACCGTTTCGGACTTGAATGCGTCTCCCTCAAACTCAATCACTCAACCCCCTCACAGCACCGGCAACGACATCCCGGCGCTGTCATGTACTTCATATGCCCAAAACCCACAAGGGGTCTTACTGGGCACAGCTCAAATTTTAATTAATACCCCCAGTGGTAATTATTTTTCTGTTCGGGCACTTGTGGACCCTGGCTCCCAAGTGTCAATTATTTCATTATCATGTTGTCGTGCTCTTGGTTTACCTATTAAACCCACTTCAACTCAAATTTAATGTTGAAGCGCATGGTCTTCAATATTTTAATTTCAATTTAACAATGTGTTAAAGTTTTTCGAATCGAATTTTATCTTGATAATCAAGTTTAATTTTGGATTCAAGTTCGATTCCCAGTGAATTATGTGATTTAGTGTAGTGAACCTAGAATTTTCTACTTTTCGCGCCATTGAGGTGATTTAAGCAATATTCGATATTAATCGAGTGGCCCACGTGTTGGAAGCTTACCCGTGCAATTTGCCATATAAATAAAGGTGCATCAATTAAAAGTCAATAACCAAGCCAGTAGCAAAACGTGAACAAATTCAACGTAAAGGTTTGATAAATCATCCCAAATTCCTTTCTCCTGAGTTTATCCGATCAAACCTTTAAATATTTAACTAGTGTCAACCTGGAGAAAAAACCGGTGAGTACATATATTTTTTTTTCATACAGTCCAATAGCTCTCAAACGTTCTTAAAATTCGCTAATTGTTGGGAAATAATTTAGTTTTTCTTAAACCAGCGACCATCGCCCCAACATTTTTGGTCCTTCGAGCCGGATCAACCATCAACCATCCAAAAATACTGTTTATGGCGGAAGGGAATCCCTGAATATTTTGAGAATCCGTACATGACAATATAGAGGGGAACAAATCTGCCCCTATTAAGAAATCCACGGGGGATGATTTATAAAATTGACTATCTGCCAATTTGAGTGACGTGAAGCGACTGATGACTTCTTGAGATAATTCAATTGAAGGTAAATTCAACTCAAATTTCTGGTATTGGCGCCACCGAAACCTCTTGTCATGGTACGGTTTCGTGTATTTTAAAGTCAAAATATTCTGACATAAAAGTCTCTACAACTGCTTATGTCATGTCTACTATTTCGTTAAATTTACCTTCAATTGAATTATCTCAAGAAGTCATCAGTCGCTTCACGTCACTCAAATTGGCAGATAGTCAATTTTATAAATCATCCCCCGTGGATTTCTTAATAGGGGCAGATTTGTTCCCCTCTATATTGTCATGTACGGATTCTCAAAATATTCAGGGATTCCCTTCCGCCATAAACAGTATTTTTGGATGGTTGATTATTGGTCCTGTTGAGGGCAACCCCCCTACTCAACCCATTTCACTCCTGAGCACTGCTCAAATAAGTGATCACTTACAAAATTTTTGGGAAACTGAAGAAGTTTCGGTTTCCATCCCCTCAAATCCTTCAGATATTTTGGCGGAACGCCATTTTAAAGACACGCATTCGCGTGACTCAACGGGTCGATACATTGTCGCTCTTCCGTTTCGTCCGGGCAGCCTCCCTGCCCTTTTCAACAAGGAGCGTTCATTCGCTTCCTTTATTAATTTGGAAAAAAGATTGTCTAAATTTCCAGAAAAATACAAGGCGTACACCGAATTCATGGATGAATACATTTCATTATGTCACATGTCAAAGGCAACTAACTCATCAGGTTATATAATTCCCCATCATTGTGTCACTAAGGACACTAGTACATCCACCAAATTACGTGTTGTTTTTAACGCATCGGACCCAGGTTATAACAAAATTTCTTTAAATTCATTATTGTTGGCCGGTCCTAAATTACAAAACGATATCTCGGATATCCTTTATTCATTCCGTTTTAACGCAATAGCCTTGTGTTCTGATATACGTCAAATGTATCGACAAATTTTGGTACGTCCAGAAGATCGCATTTATCAGCATATATTTTACCGACCATCCACTGAATCCGACGTCGTTGAATTTGAACTAAATACCGTAACATACGGCTTAGTTCCTTCCGCTTTTCTTGCACAAAGGTGCCTAAAACAATTAGTTATCGACGAAGGCAATCATTATCCTTTGGCTTCTCAAGCCCTTCTGCACAACACTTACGTTGATGATATTATTACTGGTGCTTCGTCTCCTGAACAAGCCAAAACTTTAATGACACAATTACAAACTTTAATGAGTAGGGGAGGTTTTGAGTTGCGAAAATGGACTAGCAACGATCCTTCCATATTAGCTGATCTCCCTGTAGATCACATCGAGACGCCATTTGTGTTCGAAACGGAGACTGTGTTCAAAATACTTGGGCTGCTGTGGGACCCAAACACAGATAGTTTTCTATTTCAATTTAAATCATTCGAAAACGTTTTGACAAAACGCACTTTGCTTTCACATGTGGCAGGAGTGTATGATCCTTTGGGTTTTTTAGCACCTATTACCTTTAGCTTGAAGTGTATTCTGCAA
Organism: Chrysoperla carnea; assembly: GCF_905475395.1. NCBI lineage: Eukaryota > Metazoa > Arthropoda > Insecta > Neuroptera > Chrysopidae > Chrysoperla > Chrysoperla carnea. Next base: position 139,392,299 of record NC_058337.1, on the reverse strand, counting down.
AAGTTATGGTTAGATCACTCAGGGTGGGACGACCCTGTATCTCCACATATTCGTCAAATTTGGGACCTCCATCAACAAAACATGTATCTAGTAGCTCAAATTCGCATTCCCCGTTTTATTGCTCCTTCAGAAAGTAGGTCGGTATGGTTGGCCGGTTTCTCTGACGCTAGTCAGCTTGGATACGCAGCTGTGCTTTATCTCTGTTGTGATGATGGATATGCAATAACATCCAATTTATTTGCTGCTAAAACTAAGGTAGCTCCATTGAAAACCCTGAGCATACCGCGCCTGGAACTCTGCGGAGCACTTCTGCTTAGCAAACTCGTCTCGTCTGTCCGTCAAACTATGCCGAATTTGTTCAAAATTCCCCCACGTTTATTCACCGATGCTCACATCGTTTTATATTGGCTCAACACTCCTCCACATTTACTCAAAGTTTACGTTGCCAATCGTGTTGTAGCCATTCAACAAACCACTCAACAAATGTGCTGGTCTTACATTCACACTTCTGTCAACCCTGCTGATATCGCATCTCGCGGACTGACCCCTGATCAGTTTTGCAAATCAACTCAACATAACTTGTGGTTTCACGGACCATCGCTAATTTCGGAGCCTCTCAGTCAGTGGCCTCCTCCTTTTACGGATACAATTTCCAATATTGCTGAGCTGCCTGAAATTAAACCCTTGGCTCTCGCAGCCAATTTAATTACTCCGGATCAAATGTTAGAATTATTTTCTCGCTTTTCGTCATGGACGCGTTTGATCCGAGTAGTCGCATGGATGCTTCGTTTCATCAAACAGTGTAAAGCACGCCTACAGCATCTAGAACCCATTTCTGGTCCGTTGTCCGTCACTGAATTAGATTTTGCGAAAATCAAAATCATTCATATAACTCAGAAACATTATTATTCCTCCGAAATTCATTTGTTATCCGCTCATAAAGCTCTTAAAGGCAGTCTCAGCTCGCTCAGTCCGTTTTTAGATTCTTCTTCCATAATTAGAGTGGGTGGTCGCCTCGACCACTCCCCACTCTCTTCAGCTTCCAAGCACCCCATTTTGTTGCCCAAAGTGGCACACATCTCCCAATTAATATGCGTTCATGCTCATTTGTGTTCTCTTCATTCTGGGCCCAGAGCAGTCCAAGCTTCTGTTCAAGCTCTTTATTGGATTCCCGGGCTTCGTGGTCTTGTTCGGAAAGTGATCCGTAACTGTCCCACATGCTACAGATTCCGTGCTGTGCCCTTCGCGCCTCAAATGGCCGCTTTACCCGAATCTCGAGTCACCCCCTCGAAACCATTTTCTCATACCGGAGTCGACTTCGCCGGTCCTTTCGTTGTTAAATCCGGCAACCCACGTAAACCTCGTTTAACAAAAGGTTATCTCTGCATTTTTGTGTGCTTTTCCACAAAATGTGTTCATCTTGAGTTCGCTTCAGAACTCACTACTCAATGCTTTCTAGCAGCACTGGATCGATTTGTAGCTCGTCGGAGTCTTCCATCCGACATATATTCCGATCAAGGTCGGAATTTTCTTGGCGCCTCACGCCTTTTAAATGAAATTTCTATTTTCTTAGAAGAAAATCGCGAGAATATCTCCGATTATTTGTCTCTTAAAAGTGTACAATGGCATTTCAACTGTGCGTATGCACCTTGGTTCGGGGGTTTATGGGAAGCTGGCGTCAAATCCGCTAAATCGCTCCTCAAACGCATGTTCAAGGAATCTTCCTATTCCGTTGAAGATTATTTCACGATATTCGCCCGCATTGAAGCGGTGTTGAACAGTCGCCCACTGTGCGATCTGCCTGCTGATCCTTCTGAGGCATCGTCTTATTTAACTCCTGGACACTTTCTTACCGGCACCCCCTTGACCTCGTTGCCCGAACGTTACCCACCTTGTGAACAGCCCGTTCGTGACCGTTGGTTGAACCTGCGACGCTTGGTTCAAAGTTTTTGGAAGCGTTGGTCTAAAGAGTATTTAAATACTTTAATTCAAAGAAACAAATGGAAATCGCCTGCCGCCACCCCTGAGGTTGGGGATGTCGTATTAGTAAAAGGGGATCAAACTTCCCCACTTTCTTGGCCTATTGGTCGTATAATCAGACTTCACATGTCTGCAGACGGTATACCTCGTGTTGCCGATTTAAAACTTGCGGATCAGCAAGTAGTTACTCGGGCGGTCGCCAGATTGCTTCCACTGCGTGGGTCGATCGAGTAATCCCATTTCATCCTTCGCTCCCCCATTTATTCATTTTTTTTGTAATTCAAATATTTTATCCGTTAGATTTCAAATATTCTTTGTTTTCTCTTCTTTCATGTACATTGTTGACATTTTCAATTTGTTCGGTCCCATGTAACTGAATTTTTCCCTTTTTGTTTAGGTAGGCTCAAATTCTATCGAATTTGGGGGGGCGACTTATGTTAGGGACATTTCACAAGTTACTGTTTTTATTTTTTTTCTTTAGTGATTTCAATTAATACTAAGTTGGCACCAACTGACGTTGTCAAAACATCCGCCAATAACAGCGTTCCTATTACAGTATTCTGTGTGCTGTATAAGTTGTTTACGTATTTTCAAACGGGTCGGTTTCGGAGCCGACCCAATGAGTTTATAACTCTTTACTTTTTTTAACACAATTAATTCGTTTCTTGATCTGAATGGATCATTTCTTTCGGTTGATTTGATTAATCAATCTAAAAATATAATTAATTCGTTTCTCGATCTAAATGGATCTTTTTTCTTTCGATTGATTGAATTAAATCAATCTAAATGTAATTTAAACATTGTCGAGTCAGTGATTCTGTTTTCTTTTCAAAGTTTCAATCTCAAGTTTTTGTTTTTCAATGTAGAAACGCGTGGTTTTCTACATTTAAATTTGCTATTTAACAATGTGTTAAAGTTTAATTTCGAAATCGATATTTATCTTGATAATCAAGTTTAATTTTGAATTCATATTCGAATAGTTGTCAGTGAACCATAGTTTTAGTGCAGTGCATTAAACATTTTACATATTTTTCGCGCCATCGAGATTTTACGCGTATTCGATATTACTCGAATGGCCCACGGGCTGGAAGTTTATCCTTGCAATCTTCGACATATAAAGAAAGGCGCAGCAATCAAAAGTCAATAACCAACAGTAATAAAAACCACAAATTCAACGTAAAGGTTTGATTAATTACCCTAAATTCCCTTCTTCCTGATTTTATCCATATCAAACCTTTTAAATAACAACTTTTATTCTTCTACCATCAACCTGCATAAAAAACTGGTGAGTACATATTTTTTTTCATACAGTCCAAATTTCGAAAACATTCTTAAAATCGCTAAGTGTTGGGAAATATTTTATTTTTTGTGAACCAGCGATCAACGCCCCAACAGCAAGAAATGTATAGGCAAGTAATATCTTTATCCAAAAAGGTAGGATATTATTCAGCAGGTACTGTTGAGTTTATAGTAGATAGTGAGAAGAATTTCTATTTCTTAGAAATGAATACGAGATTGCAGGTAGAACACCCTGTTACTGAATTAATAACTGGTATAGATATCGTTGAGGAAATGATAAAAATTGCTGCCGGTAAAAAATTATCATTTACACAAGATGATGTAAAGTTAAAAGGTTGGGCGTTTGAGTCACGAATTTGTGCTGAAAATCCAAGTCGTGGTTTCTTGCCTTCAAGTGGTAGGATTACGGCGTATTCTGAACCTATAAAAAGCCCAAATATTCGTATAGATACCGGCATTGGACTTGGCGGTGAAGTTAGCATGTTCTACGATTCGATGATCGCAAAATTATGTACTTACGGCGAAACATGAGAGCAGGCAATTGAGGTAATGCGTTCTGTTTTAAGTTCTTACATTATTAATGGTATTTCTCATAATATCAGCTTCTTAGAAGCAGTAATGCTACATCCTCGTTTTGTTAGCGGTGATATTTCTACTGCCTTTATTCAAGAAGAATATCCAGATGGGTTTTCCGGTGCAAGTCTAACATCAGAAGTAACGGGAGTATTTTTAGCAACCGCTATTTTTATTTATATATCTGAGCAAAGACGTGCCTCTTCAATTTCTGGAAATATCAATAACCAAGCTAATAAAATCGGTACTAGATGGGTGGTAACGATTGACGATAAATTATTCCCCGTGCTAATTACGCCTGTTGAAAATGGCTATAATATACGCCATGAAAGTGACCGAATATATATTCGTAGTAACTGGAATTTAGGTAATGAGCTTTTTGTAGCCATAATTAATGGCAAAAAGACAAATATTAAAATTGAAAATATCAGAACTGGTTATTTACTATCACATGCTGGTATTAGCGTAAAAGCCTTCGTTCGTTCTCCTCGTATTTCAGAACTTGAAGGGTTAATGGTTTCGAAAGTAGTAACAGAAGAAAATTCTGAACTGCAAGCTCCTCTTAACGGTCAAATTGCATCAATTAAAGTGAAAGAAGGACAAGAAGTAACAATAGGGCAGGAAATTATGATCTTAACCGCTATGAAAATGGAAAATATCATTTTAGCCGAACGTGACGGGAAAATAGCTAAAATTTTCGTAAGTGAAAAGGATAATGTGGTCAAAGGTCAGATGCTGCTTGAATTTAATTAAATTACCATCTTCATTTATTAGAAAGCATAAAAGCTAGAAATAGTGGTATTTCTAGCGTTTTTTGTTATTATAGTCAATGTTATTCCTGCGTGAGACTTGCTTGCGTGGATGGATAGTCGTCATTGCGAGGAAGACGCGAAGCCTCGACGTGGCAATCTTAGGAGTTCTAATTCATGAGATTGCCACGCGCTTCCTTTGGTCGCTCGCAATGACGATTTACGAGCCATGCAACACGTTAAAATAACAAACGAATTAAGATTTTAAGATAGCAAGATGCCGAAATTAAAAATATTTTTATTTAAATATCTCTATAGTAAAAGATTTATAGGTATTTTAGTCGCAATAGCTATTATTTTCTCTTATTTCGCTTATTACACAATATCTATCGGCACAAAAAATGGTGCAGTTAATTCTAGTAAAGTGATTTGGTTTTTATTAATTGATTTAATAATTTTCTTAGTTCTTGGCATATTATTAACTCGCAAATTTTGCCAAAGTTTTTTCTTTAAAAATAGCGATCAAAATACTTCTAAGTTAGAAAATCGTATAGTAGTTGCATTTAGTCTAGCTGCTGCTATTCCCACTATAATCGTTTCAATATCTTCTGCTTATTTTTTAAATCTTAGTATTCAAGCTTGGTTCGATCGAAAAATTTCTGTGGTACTTGATCAATCTATAATGGTTGCTGATTCTTATATTGCTGAGCATTAATTGCAATTACGAGAAACAGCACTCGCTGTTGCTGAAGATTTAAGTGATATGTATTATGATTTAATTCATAACCCCGCTTTGTTTACTAAGACATTAAACACCGAAGCAGAAATGAGATCCCTTGATGAAGCAATAGTGTTAAATAAGTCGACTAATACAATAATTGCTAATAGCTATTTAAGTTTTTCCCTGTCATTTACTGCACATTTAATTAAAAAAGCAGATTCTTGTGAGCCTGTAGAAGTAAAATCTGATCCAACTAAAATAAGAATGCTGATAAAATTGAAAGAATATAATGATGTATATTTATTAGTTGGTAGGTTAATTGATAATAAAATTATTGATCATATAAATGCAGCAGCAGCGGAGTATCATCGTCTTAAAAATCAAATAGGAAATATACAAATAAAATTTTCAATTATTTTTATCTTTATTGCCTTACTACTTCTTTTAATAGCGATAAGTTTTGGTGTTATAGTTACTGCTAAGATAGTAAATCCTATTAAGAAGTTGGTTATTGCAACTGATAAAGTAAAAAGTGGGGACCTAACAGTGCAAGTTCCAGAGAATGAAGTAGATAAAGACGAAATAGGAACGCTTTATGCTGCATTTAATAGAATGATTAAGCAGCTTTCACGCCAGCAAAGGGATTTAGTAATAGCACAACGTGCATTAGCTTGGTCGGATGTAACAAAAAAAGTAGCACATGAGATAAAAAATCCGTTAACACCTATTTTGCTTGCTTTTTTTTTTTGAAAGATTGCTTAAAAAATTTAGTCCTGAAATTAAAGAAAGGGCAGAGTTCGAGAATTATTTAAAAATGATTATTCGCCATACTAATGATATTAAAAATATTGTGTCTGAATTTGTTCTTTTTGCTCGTCTTCCTGCACCTAAATTTACCAATTGTGATTTGATTTACGTAATTAATAATATTGTAGAAGCACGTAAATTACTTAATGATAATATTTTATATAGTTTTGAAACTAATATCGATCAATTTAATTTTACGTGTGATACTACTCAAATAAATCAAGTAATGATAAATTTACTTAAAAATGCTGAAGAATCATTAGAGGGAAGCAATCAAGCAGCAATAAAAATTAATGTAAATGCAAGTGAGCAATTTATTAAAATTACAGTCCTAGATAACGGCAGAGGATTTCCACCAGAGCTAATAGGTAAAGCTACTGAAAGCTATGTAACTACTAGAAGTAAAGGTATAGGAGTAGGGCTTGCTATCGTTAAAAGAATAGTCGAAGAACATTGCGGTGTTTTAGATATTGCAAATAGAGAGACAGGTGGAGCTGTGATTGATATTAGGTTTAACCTTGATGAGCTTAAGCTCAAGGTAAAACGTCATGAAATAAATGTAATTAATTAGGCTTTCTAAAAACTTTAGAAAGTCCATAATTTAAGGCTCAACAACTAGTGTAATTTTCACTATAAATATTTCTTCCAGTATTTACATAGTTCCGAATTATTATTAAATGGCTGCATTCCATCGGAAAAACTATTAGAGGATTTACTGAATAAATAATTTTATTTACAACAATCATTTAAAATAATTGTCAAAAAGTTAATATTTATTAGCTTAGATTAAGATTTTATATTTATGTAGTTAAGTTGGATAGGGTTAACACCCTCGCCTTTAGGCGAACACTTTAGTATAATCTATCTAATAGGTTACTAGAGGAAGAGATGGAATATAGGAGAGGGCATCATAGCCTGTATGATTTAAAGTATCATATAGTGTTTTGTACAAAGTACAGGTATAGAGTTTTAACTGGGCAAATAGCAAGTAGAGCAAGGGAAGTAATTCAGGAAATATGTGCAGCTAATTACATAGATATAATTAGTGGCAGCATAAGTCCTGATCATGTTCATATATTAGTATCAGTTCCACCGAGTATCTCAATATCTAGGGTGTTACAATATATTAAAGGAAAGAGTAGTCGTAAATTGCTACAGGAATTTGAACTACTTCGTAAGCGATATTGGGGTCAACATCTTTGGGCTAGATGGTATTTTGTTGTTACAGTTGGTAATGTGAATTCAGAAGCAGTACAGAAGTATATAGAGCAACAAGAAGAATATCATAAAAAAGATGATTTTAGAATATCAGAGTTTTAGCGTTTACGCTTTTAATCTGCTTTGCAAGCGTAAACCAAACTACCGGCTTTAGACGGTAGTAATTGATACTTATTAAGTATTGTATAATTTTTTAACATAAATAAGTTAGTATATGTCTAAAGACTTTGAATCCAAAACAAAAGCACAAAAAGAAGCAAAGAAAGTACAAGAAGCACCACCTGTATCGGAGCTAAAGCGACGCATGGCAGTAGGTTTTGAGTCTGAAATAAAAAAAGCACAAGAAGCAAAATAGATGCAACAAAATTCTATTAAACCTTTAATAGATATTATAGATAACGCAAATTTACAAAATCCTAATCAGGTAGAAGAACTAAAAAAGGTTCAAACACAATTAGCAAAGTGCTTTAAAGAAAATAAATTAGCTGCTCATAATAAAGTAGATCAGTACTTAGAAAGCAAAGCTTCTCAAGATCGTCAAGAAGCTATGAAAGATTTTAAACTGCCGTTTAAAGATAAAATATATAAGCTTATTGGAAAAATGTCAGGTGCTTTAGGTATATCTTCATCAAAAAATTATTATCAAAAAAAACTTGATGAGCGTGTTGTCCAAAGGCAAGAAAAGAAAAAAATGACAGATAAAAAAGTCATGTGGAGAGATTAAAAGAATCAACAGTAAAACGTGGCAATAAAGTAAATGAAAGATAATTATATCTGTGAATTTTTGAGTTTTGTTATAATTAAAGCAAAATAATTATAATTTTTAAAATAAATTTTAATACGTAATTAAATATAAAAAACCTTTAAGAATCAGCTCTTAAGGCTTTTGAAATAAAATATTTATACTGGGTAGTAATAAGTTATAAAATAAAAATAAAAATAATTTCAAAATTGTAGTTGACAGGTCCGATTATATTGCTTATAACTACACCTATCGAGAGCGACAAATGAAAAAAATCGCAGCTGTTTTTAAAAGTAAATAATTAAATATAGATAGTGACAGTAAACATATACATATCACAAAAGTGATAATTAAATCTGTCAATTTTTTAAAGTAAAACTGACAAGATCAAACTTGAGAGTTTGATCCTGGCTCAGAACGAACGCTATCGGTATGCTTAACACATGCAAGTCAAACGGACTAATTAGGGCTTGCTCCAATTAGTTAGTGGCAGACGGGTGAGTAACACGCGGGAATCTGCCCATCAGTACGGAATAACTTTTAGAAATAAAAGCTAATACCGTATATTCTCTACGGAGGAAAGATTTATCGCTGATGGATGAGCCCGCGTCAGATTAGGTAGTTGGTGAGGTAATAGCTCACCAAGCCTGCGATCTGTAGCTGGTCTGAGAGGATGATCAGCCACACTGGGACTGAGACACGGCCCAGACTCCCACGGGAGGCAGCAGTGGGGAATATTGGACAATGGGCGAAAGCCTGATCCAGCAATATCGAGTGAGTGATGAAGGCCCTAGGGTTGTAAAGCTCTTTTAGCAAGGAAGATAATGACGTTACTTGCAGAAAAAGCCCCGGCTAACTCCGTGCCAGCAGCCGCGGTAAGACGGAGGGGGCTAGCGTTGTTCGGAATTACTGGGCGTAAAGAGTGCGTAGGCGGTTTAGTTAGTTGGAAGTGAAAGCCCGGGGCTTAACCTCGGAATTGCTTTCAAAACTACTAATCTAGAGTGTAGTAGGGGATGATGGAATTCCTAGTGTAGAGGTAAAATTCTTAGATATTAGGAGGAACACCGGTGGCGAAGGCGGTCATCTGGGCTACAACTGACGCTGATGCACGAAAGCGTGGGGAGCAAACAGGATAAGATACCCTGGTAGTCCACGCCGTAAACGATGAGTGCTAGATATTGGGAGATTTTCTCTCGGTTTCGCAGCTAACGCATTAAGCACTCCGCCTGGGGAGTACGGTCGCAAGATTAAAACTCAAAGGAATTGACGGGGGCTCGCACAAGCGGTGGAGCATGCGGTTTAATTCGATGTTATGCGAAAAACCTTACCAACCCTTGACATGGTGGTCGCAGATCGCAGAGATGCTTTCCTTCAGTTCAGCTGGACCACACACAGGTGTTGCATGGCTGTCGTCAGCTCGTGTCGTGAGATGTTGGGATAAGTCCCGCAACGAGCGCAACCCTCATTCTTATTTGCCTCATTCTCAGTTCGGATTGTTCTCTGCAACTCCAGAGCATGAAGTTGGAATCGCTAGTAATCTCGGATCAGCATGCCGCGGTGAATACGTTCTCGGGCCTTGTACACACTGCCCGTCACGCCATGGGAGTTGGTTTTACCTGAAAGTGGTGAGCTAACGCAAGAGGCAGCCAACCACGGTAAAATTAGCGACTGGGGTGAAGTCGTAACAAGGTAGCCGTAGGGGATTACCTCCTTAAAGACTAAATTTAAGTACATTACTTTAATAGTAATTACTTCAGTCCAAATATTTACTGTCACTATCTTTAACTAATTGTTTGCTTTTCAAAAAACTTTTCTCATCCCCACATTTATTTATCTTATTTATTACCAACCTACATAATATTAAATAGCCTTATTTTTCTGTAATGGCGAGGAGCAAAGCGACGAAGCAATCTAGTAAAAAAATGCTATAAATTAACATTTTTTATGTAGTTCAGTGGGATAGGGATAACACCCTCGCCTTTAGGCGAACACTTTAGTATAATCTATCTAAAAAGTTACTAGAGGAAGAGATGGAATATAGGAGAGGGTCTCATAGCCTGTACGATTTAAAGTATCATATAGTGTTTTGTACAAAGTACAGGTATAGAGTTTTAACTGGGCAAATAGCAAGTAGAGCAAGGGAAGTAATTCAGGAAATATGTGCAGCTAATTACATAGATATAATTAGTGGCAGCATAAGTCCTAATCATGTTCATATATTAGTATCAGTTCCACCGAGTATCTCAATATCTAAGGTGTTACAATATATTAAAGGAAAGAGTAGTCGTAAATTGCTACAGGAATTTGAACTACTTCGTAAGCGATATTGGGGTCAACATCTTTGGGCTAGAGGGTATTTTGTTGTTACAGTTGGTAATGTGAATTCAGAAGCAGTACAGAAGTTGCAGATATATATATAGAGCAACAAGAAGAATATCATAAAAAAGATGATTTTAGAATATCAGAGTTTTAGCGTTTACGCTTTTAATCTGCTTTGCAAGCGTAAACCAAACTACCGGCTTTAGACGGTAGTAATTGATACCTACAATATATTATTTAAAATATATTTAAAGAGAAAAATATGCTTACTGATATTATTTTCTAAAAAATATAAATGAGTCAATATACCGAAGCAGTAGAGCTTTTAGTGTTGTTCAATTAGTTCTTTTGCTAGTCCTGACAATTCTTCATTAATTTGATCAAAGCAGCTTAGCCAAGTAAAGTGTCCCGTATTACATAATTCGACTATTTTTATATGACGAGACCATTCTTTTTCTTCCAGAAATAGTTCAATAGGAAGTAACCTATCATCATGGCTTCCAATAATTAATGTGGGTAATTTACTAGGTATCCAGCTATATATATACGAGTTATGAAACTTTTGATCATCCCATATTTTAGTTTTTACACTATATGAAGAAATTTCCAATAAACGTGTTCCTGCTGAAATTTCATGCTCACAAAATAAATATGGAATATTTGTATCAATTACTACCGTCTAAAGCCGGTAGTTTGGTTTACGCTTGCAAAGCAGATTAAAAGCGTAAACGCTAAAACTCTGATATTCTAAAATCATCTTTTTTATGATATTCTTCTTGTTGCTCTATATACTTCTGTACTGCTTCTGAATTCACATTACCAACTGTAACAACAAAATACCCTCTAGCACAAAGATGTTGACCCCAATATCGCTTACGAAGTAGTTCAAATTCCTGTAGCAATTTACGACTACTCTTTCCTTTAATATATTGTAACACCTTAGATATTGAGATACTCGGTGGAACTGATACTAATATATGAACATGATCAGGACTTATGCTGCCACTAATTACATCTATGTAATTAGCTGCACATATTTCCTGAATTACTTCCCTAGCTCTATTTGCTATTTGCCCAGTTAAAACTCTATACCTGTACTTTGTACAAAACACTATATGATACTTTAAATCATACAGGCTATGAGACCCTCTCCTCTATTCCATCTCTTCCTCTAGTAACCTATTAGATAGATTATACTAAAGTGTTCGCCTAAAGGCGAGGGTGTTAACCCTATCCCACTTAACTACATAAATAAGTAAGGAATGTCAGAGCATCAAATAACAATGGTCAGTTTAGATGAATTAGTTAGCCCCGATCATCAATATCGTCAATTGAAAAGTTTATTTAATTTAAAACAGTTGAAAGAGAGTTATTAGCGATAGAATCTGAGGCTAATTATAAAGGTTACGGGATATTGCGGTTATTTAAATGTTTACTTTTACAATTGATGTAAGACTTATCTGACCTGGAATTAGAACGTTATTTAGCTGATAGTAATGCTAGTAAATGGTTTTGTGATTTTGCTCTTACAGAGAAGACGCCAGATTATAGTGTGTTTAGTAAAATACGTAAAAAAATAGGCACTAACTTACTATCTAAAATATTTGCAAAACACAGTGAGCAATTACGATTCCAAGGTTATATGAGTGAAGTATTTACATTTGTAGATGCCTCTCATTTAATCTCAAAAGCTAGCCTTTGGGAAGAACGTGATGAATTGAGGAAACAAAAATATGACAGGCTAAATAATGAGACTTTGGCTAAAGTTGCGAATGATAAACAAGCTAAAATTGGTTGTAAAGGAGGTAGTAAGTTTTGGTATGGTTATAAACAACATGTTAGCATTGATATCCAATCAGGGATGATTAATAAGGTTGCAGTTACCCCTGCAAATGTTACTGATGGCAAAGGTTTTAAACATGTTATACCACGCTCCGGTGCTACATATGTAGATAAAGCATATTGTACAAAGCCTGCCAAAGATGCAGCAACTAGGAAAGGAGTGCATCTTTGTGCTGTAAAGAAAAATAACATGAAAGATAAGAATTTTGATCTTAATAAATATTATACGAAAATTAGAGCACCTTTTGAAAGAGTATTCTCACAAGATAATAAACGTGTCAGATATATTGGTATTGCACAAAATCAATTCTCTGAATTTATGAATGCTATATGTTTTAATTTGAAACGATTAACCGTTTTAACGGCTAGCTAATATAATATTCGATAACTCCTGTAGATAGGAACAAAATCTACTTTAATTTCTACTAATTTTTTATATACTGACCAATATTTATCTTAAATTTAAACTCAATTGCTTCTAAAAAATATCTTTCTTATAATTCTCTACTTAATTTCTTATCTCTCAATGCTCCCATAATTGCACTATGGTTTTTGGAAAAATGCTATTTATCGCCTCCGGAAAACCCTTAAGACCATCAACACATGCAATATATATTTGTTCAACTCCTCGATTCTTCAGTTCTGTTATTACCTGCATCCAAAATTTAGACCCTTCATTCTTGCCTATCCAAATGCCTAATAGTTCTTTCTTGCCTTCTATATTCACTCCTATAGCTAGATAAACTGCTTTATTTATTATTATATGATTATCTCTTGCCTTAACATGAATACAATCTAAGTATATTATAGGATATATACTATCAAGTGCTCTATACTGCCAAGCGGTTATGATGTGGCTATAGTTTTCCGGACAGTTAATAATAGACAATATTAACAAGAAGGATAAGCATGAAAGATATAAAGCCAAAGATATACCCAGCTGAATTTAAAGAATCAGCTATTAAATTAGCAATTGAGACAAAGCAACCTTTTGCCCAAACAGCTAGAGAATTAGGTATAGCAAGAACAATTAAGGTACTGACAAAATGAAAGTATCATGTTATACTAAGCAATTATTAATAAATATATAAAGAGATATGGCACGAGCATATGCAATAGAACTAAGACTAAGAGTTATAAAAGCTGTAGAAGCAGGGATACGAATAAGTAAGGTAAGTAAATTATTTAATGTAAGTCGTGATACTATATATCAATGGAAAAAATTAAAGGATAAGCAAGGTACTTTAGAGGCAGCGACTGATTATCAGAGAGGTCATAGTCATAAGATCAAAGATTCAGAATCTTTTAAAGAATTTTTCAAAGCTAATATGAATAAAACATCAAAGGATTTAGCAAAGCAATGGGGCAATATTTCATCTGTAACTATTTTAAGACAAATCAGAAAGCTTGGTTATAGCTATAAAAAAAACATATTATCATCCGAAAAGAAATATTGAATTAAGAAATGAATTTATGTAGTTAAGTGGGATAGGGTTAACACCCTCGCCTTTAGGCGAACACTTTAGTATAATCTATCTAATAGGTTACTAGAGGAAGAGATGGAATATAGGAGAGGGTCTCATAGCCTGTATGATTTAAAGTATCATATAGTGCTTTGTACAAGTGCAGGTATAGAGTTTTAACTGGGCAAATAGCAAGTAGAGCAAGGGAAGTAATTCAGGAAATATGTGCAGCTAATTACATAGACATAATTAGTGGCAGCATAAGTCCTGATCATGTTCATATATTAGTATCAGTTCCACCGAGTATCTCAATATCTAAGGTGTTACAATATATTAAATTAAAGAGTAGTCGTAAATTGCTACAGGAATTTGAACTACTTCGTAAGCGATATTGGGGTCAACATCTTTGGGCTAGAGGGTATTTTCTTGTTACAGTTGGTAATGTGAATTCAGAAGCAGTACAGAAGTATATAGAGCAACAAGAAGAATATCATAAAAAAGATGAGTTTAGAATATCAGAGTTTTAGCGTTTACGCTTTTAATCTGCTTTGCAAGCGTAAACCAAACTACCGGCTTTAGACGGTAGTAATTGATATATTTCATGTTTATCCTTCTTGTTAATATTGTCTATTATTAACTGTCCGGAAAACTATAGCCACATCAAATATCTATCACAAAAAGGTTAAATTACTCTTATCATTTGACTTATTAATTCTTGATGAGTTAGGTTTTAAGCAATTACCCAAACATTCAGTAGATGATTTTTTTAATATTATTGCTAAACGATATGAAAATAAATCTACCATTATCACCACAAACAAGGATTTTGAAAGATGGAATGAAATATTTGCTGATGAGTTATTAACTCATGCAATTATTGATCGAGTAGTACATCATGCACATATACATACTAAACATCACAGGTAAAAGTTATCGTATTAATAACTATTAATCTGGAGGTAAAATGACATAAAAAATTTTAAATAAAGTGGTCCCTTTTTTACGTAATTTAGTGGTCGTTTTTTATTTGACAATGACAATAAAAAAAGTCAAAAGATTAGTTTAGTGCTGAATAACTCCAAAAGAGCTACAACAGTTACTACTGGTTTTTTTAAAAAGATAAAAACTTTTCCAAATAATGTGAGAAGAACTATGACTATGGATAATGGTAAAGAGTTTGTAGGACATATTGCATATAGAATATCCGGGTTCCAAACTTTCTTTTGTGATCCATATCGTCCTAGACAAAAAGCATTAGTAGAAAAAATGAATTCTATGATTCATAGAATTTTACCTAAAAATACAGATATTACTACCGTCACACAAAGATGTATTGACAATGTTGCTGAGATTCTAAATAACATGCCAAGAAAGATTTTTGGGTATAAAACACCCAATGAAATTTGGTCAGAAAATTTATAGGTTTTGTTCTACTTAGTCCTTGAATTTTCAGGATAATCCCGACACCAATGCGAGGGTGATTAGTCATAATTCCACTTCCTTATAAATAGTGCGGTAGAGGTCAGAGGTTTTTAGTAGATGAGCGTGCGTTCCTTCGGCTACTACCGCTCCTTTATCTATTATCAAAATATTGTCTGCGGATTCTATGCTGCTGATGCGGTGGGCGATTGATATAACAATTTTTCCGTTCATTATATCCCTAATAGAGCTTAATAGTTTCTGCTCGCTTTCGCTATCTAAAGCACTCATCGCCTCGTCAAGAAGCAGAATTTACGGCTTGCGTAGTAATGCCCTTGCTAAGGCTATTCTTTGCTTCTGTCCGCCTGATAGCCTAACACCTTTTTCGCCGATTTTGGCATCAAGCCCATCAGGAATTTTATCAGCAAAATCAGCTATACCGGTAATTTTTATTATTTTGGTTATTTCCTCTTCGCTAGAATCATTACCAAACATAATATTTGATTTAATAGTACCAGAAAAAATACTAGCTTCTTGCGGAACATAAGCGATTAATTTACGGATTTCATTAGGATTTAAAAGAGCAATATCTTGGCTATTTACCAAAATTATGCCGCTTTCTTGGACATAAAAGCGTAATAGCAGCTGCATCAAAGTACTTTTACCTGAGCCTGATCTACCAACAATACCAATAAACTTGGTAGAATCTATTTTAAAAGATATATTATTGATGATTTTGAAATTAAGTCTTGATGGGTAGGAAAAATTTACTGTTTTATACTCTAACGATATAGAATTAACGGGCTTTAAATCTGAATAATTATTATGATTAACTATAGGTGACTTATCAATGATGGTAACTATTCGCTCTAAAGCAGCAAGGGGCAAGTGCATCTCGCTTAATAACTCAAAAATACCGCCACTACTAAAGCCGGCAATAATTGCATAATAAATAAATGATATAATTTTACCGGAGGATAAATTACCTTTTACTATATCCAAAGCCCCAATCCAAATAACTAGCGTAACTCCAAGAAATATAAAAGCCATTGAGAATGCGAAGAAAAAAGCACGAATTTTTAAACGAGCTGCCGAATAGGTCAAATAATCTTGCAGCAGATTATTTAACTCAGTAATTTTAGCTGCCTGACCTCCAAAAGCATTAATAGTTTTGATATTACTAAAACTTTCGTTAATATCAGATGCTAAAAGTGATTCAGATTCTAAGGTTTTTTGGGATAAAGCTTTAACATGCTTACCAAATTTGATTATAGGAATTAGTAGCAAAGGAATAGTGATAATTACTATCGATGCTAGTTTAAAGCTTTCAAAAAACATCAAAATAATGCTACCGACTAACATCACCGAATTGCGAATAAAAAAAGATAGGAAATTAACAATGAGCTTAGATATTTGATCTATATCACTCGTAAGACGTGAGATTATATCGCCGATTTTTAGCTCTTCAAATTCAGTAATTTCATAGTTAATTAGTTTGCTATAGGCTTCTTTTCTTATTTGACTCGAGACTTTCTCAGCAACACTATTAATAAAATACGAACGAAAAAAACTAGCAATGCTTAAGATAATAGTAAGCAGGCAGATATATAATATGGATTTATCAACTGCCGCTGCATGATCTAAAACCAAACCTTGATCAACTAAATTTCTGAAAACATTACCGATTAGCAATAATGCAAGCGATACGCTAAGAAGAGAGATTATAACAATGATCAAATCTTTTTTATAGAATCTTAAGTTTTTAGCCAGTCTATATAAAAGTTTGGTGTTCATATGAAAAGAATTATGTCATTCCTACTTAAGGCTTGCTCCGCGTTGATTAGTTTTTCCGTCATTGCGAGGAAATTACGAAGTAATTGACGAAGCAATCTAGTTAAAAAATGCTAACTTATAGCATTTTTTATTATTTTTCTGGATTGCCACGCTCATTTTATTCGCTCGCAATGACGACTCCCGATCCACGCCTTAAGCGGGAATGATATGTAATAAAAAATGGGGCGAGTGACGGGAATCGAACCCGCGACCCTCAGAACCACAACCTGATGCTCTAACCAACTGAGCTACACCCGCCATAAGTTATCAAAGTAACAGCGTGACTTATCAATTACTACCGTCTAAAGCCGGTAGTTTGGTTTACGCTTGCAAAGCAGATTAAAAGCGTAAACGCTAAAACTCTGATATTCTAAAATCATCTTTTTTATGATATTCTTCTTGTTGCTCTATATACTTCTGTACTGCTTCTGAATTCACATTACCAACTGTAACAACAAAATACCCTCTAGCCCAAAGATGTTGACCACAATATCGCTTACGAAGTAGTTCAAATTCCTGTAGCAATTTACGACTACTCTTTCCTTTAATATATTGTAACACCTTAGATATTGAGATACTCGGTGGAACTGATACTAATATATGAACATGCTGCATCAGGACTTATGCTGCCACTAATTATGTCTATGTTATTAGCTGCACATATTTCCTGAATTACTTCCCTTGCTCTACTTGCTATTTGCCCAGTTAAAACTCTATACCTGTACTTTGTACAAAACACTATATGATACTTTAAATCATACAGGCTATGAGACCCTCTCCTATATTCCATCTCTTCCTCTAGTAACCTATTAGATAGATTATACTAAAGTGTTCGCCTAAAGGCGAGGGTGTTAACCCTATCCCACTTAACTACATAAATTATTATCACTATTTAGTCAAGAATATTTATACCTTACCTCGTGTTAATTTCATTATTTCATCGGTAGACATATTTGAGGTACTTTTACCTGATAATCGTTGTATTAATTTTGTACCTTTTTTAGTGTTGTCTATATCTTTGCTTAAAGCACTCAAATCTTTACTATTAATAGTTTTTCTTTAATAAATATTTTTGTAGTCATAAAAATTTCTGTATATATTTTATATAATTGTATTATAATTACTCTTAATAAAGAAATGAATATAGAAATGAAAAAAGCGGTTATTTTAGTTAGTGGTGGGGCGGATTCTGCTACTGTTCTTGCAATAATGAGAGAGCAAGGTTATGAAATTCATGCTATAAGTTTTAATTATGGGCAGCGTAACAATGCTGAACTACGGAAAGTTACGGAGCTGCTAAAAAAGTATAATGTCAAGCAACATAAAATTGTCAATATAGACTTAAGAGCTTTCGGTGGTTCTGCTCTTACTGATGATGATATAAAAGTTCCTCATTATCACGATACGAAAGAGCTACCTGAAGATGTGCCAGTTATCGATGTACCTGCCCGTAATACAATTTTTTTAAGTTACGCATTAGGGTTTGCCGAAATAATAGGTGCTAAGGATATTTTCATAGGCGTACATACTAGCGATTCAGCAAATTATCCTGATTGCCGCCCTGAATATATCAAATCTTTTGAAGCAATGGCAAATCTAGCAACCAACATAGGCGGAGTTACTATTCATACTCCTTTAATTAATATGACTAAAGATCAGATAATTAAAACAGGGCTTAGGCTTGGAGTAGATTATAAAAATACCATATCATGTTATGATCGTAGCGAAGATGATCTATCTTGCGGCACTTGCCTTGCTTGCACGATAAGGCTTGATGCTTTTAAAAAGAATAATGTGCAAGACCCTGCAAAATATTTATGATTGATAGAAAATATTTATACTCCCCCTTTCCTACGCTTGATTTAGATGATATAATATTAAGAGAGCTAACGGGCGTGGATGCTGAAGATTATTTTAGTTATATGAATAAGCCTGAAATGGCTATTTATATAACAGAAAGTAACAGACCAAAAACTTTAGAGGAAGCTAAGGAAGAAATTCGTTATTGGTCTAGTTTATATAAGAATCACAGAAGTTTTTATTGGGGTATTTCACTTAAAAGCGATAATAAACTTATTGGCACTGCTGGTTTTAATATAATAAATTTAGAGCATCACAAGGCCAAAATCAGCTATGATTTGGATTATAGCTTTTGGGGGCAAGGTATAATGTTAAAGTCTATAAAAAATATTCTGAAAATTACCGATCATATTGAAATTGTCAGAGTTCAAGCAACAGTAATTACAGATAATTTACGCTCAATTAATTTACTTGAAAGATGCGGGTTTGCACGTGAGGGAATACTTAAAAAATACGAAATAGTTGCAAATGAGCATAAAGATTACTATATGTATGGTAGGGTTTTGTAACAAAAACGTCATTGCAAGCCACTGAAAGTGGCGTGGCAATCTTATGAAAATGTCCTTAAGATTGCATCAAAGCTATGTTCCTCGCAAGGCATTGTTGTGTGGATCAAAAAACGCCCTCGGTGTCATCTAGTTGCTTGACCACGGTATCCAGAAAAGCAACTTTTAATACTAATAATTTTAGTATTTTTAGCTGGATCCCGCTACAAGCTCGCAGGATGACAGAGGAAAAATTGATCTAGGCAACAAAGCCTCTATGGCATGACAGAGCTAAGCCACGCAAGTACGTCACCACGATAGACAATAAGTATATAAACATATAAAAAGAAGAAAAATTGATGGTAGTAGAAGCTAATAAAAAAGAATTAATTTGTTCATTCTGTAGCAAAAAGCAGCATGAAGTGAAAAAATTAATAGCAGGTCCTGCGGTATTTATTTGCGATGAATGTATAAATTTATGCGTGGATATAATGGAAGAAGAGAGTAAAATTGCATTAAAGCAGATTACTTCCACCATT
The DNA here is from genome assembly GCF_905475395.1 of Chrysoperla carnea. NCBI lineage: Eukaryota > Metazoa > Arthropoda > Insecta > Neuroptera > Chrysopidae > Chrysoperla > Chrysoperla carnea. The sequence goes on along the minus strand of NC_058337.1, from coordinate 139,372,450 downwards.
CCGACTCCACAAAAAATATGTTCAGTTTTGAATGATTATGTAGTTGGTCAAGAGCAAGCTAAAAAAATTCTAGCAGTAGCGGTATATAATCATTATAAAAGGCTTGAATATGTCCAGTCAGGCAATAATGATGTTGAGCTTAATAAATCTAATATTTTGTTAATTGGTCCTACCGGTTCAGGTAAAACTTGCTCAAACACTTGCTAAAATTTTAGACGTACCTTTTACTATGGCTGATGCTACCTCTTTAACGGAAGCTGGTTATGTTGGTGAGGATGTTGAAAATATTTTACTTAGATTACTTCAGGCTGCCGAGTTTAATGTGGCTAAAGCACAAAAAGGTATAATATATATTGATGAGGTTGATAAGATTGCTAGAAAGTCCGAAAACCCTTCAATTACTAGAGATGTATCAGGGGAGGGCGTACAACAAGCACTACTTAAAATTATGGAAGGAACGGTTGCTTCTGTTCCTCCGCAAGGTGGTCGAAAACATCCACAGCAAGATTTTGTGCAGCTCGATACCTCAAATATTTTGTTTATTTGCGGTGGTGCTTTTATGGGAATTGATAGCATCATAACTTCTAGAACAAATAATAGTTCTATAGGTTTTGCAGCAAATGTAAATATTGACAAAGAAAAAATTAACAGAGAGATTCTTAAATCTTTAGAGATTGAGGATTTAACAAAATTTGGATTAATTCCTGAATTTATCGGAAGATTACCAATCGTTACAACCTTAGATGATTTAGATAAAGAAGCTTTAGTTACAATTTTAACTAAGACAAAAAATGCTATAGTAAAACAGTTTAAAAAACAATTTGAGCTTGAGGAAGCTGAGTTAATAGTTGAGGATTCTGCATTAGAAGCTATCGCTGAAAAAGCTTTAGCTAAAAAAACTGGAGCAAGAGGTCTTCGTTCAATAATTGAGCATCTTTTACTTGATAGTATGTATAAAGATGCTGAGCTGAAGAAACAGCGTGTTACTATTACAGAAGATGTAGTTAAGGGGCTAATAGAGCCAATAATTACTTCTATTATTACCCCAACAGCAAAAACAAGTAAAAAGCAAGCAGCTGTTGAAGACATACCGGCGTAGTATCTGTACTTGTACCTAGGTTGTTGTATGACGCGAAAAATGTCCCCAATGTCATCCCCGCATAGGCGGGGATCCAGCATAAAGCGAGATAAAATCGAGCTTTTAGCTCTAAAATTTTACTGTATTTATGGTTTTTTTCTGGATTCTTGCTTATGCGGGAATGACATAAGTGAACCACTAACCTCATTTTATGCCTTATTTAATACCTGCTATCATAACTTCAGCACTTATTTTATTAGTTTTAATAATTTGGTTTTATATAAAAGTTAGAACTTTAAAAACAGAGCTACAATTCTTAACAGATCAAAATTTGGAAATTACTAATAATAATCAGCTACTTAATCAAGAAAAAATAGTTTACTTACAAAAAATCGAGCAACTAAAGTGCAGAGTAGAGTATCAAGAACAATCTATTAAGGATTCTGAAAAAATACGTAATGAGTCCTTTTCTTCGGCTAAAGCTGCTTTATTTGATTTTGGCAAGGATTTATCCAAGCAACTTATCGAGATCCATAAAATGGAAAACACAGCAGCAAGAGAGTTAGCTGAGAAAAATATTGTTACTGCTTCTGGAAAGTTTAATAGTGAGTTTGAGCGTTTAATTACTATGGTAGGGACACTTAATAAAGATATTGAGCAGTCTAAAAGCACAGTGGACTTAATCAAACAGTCGTTACTTTCGCCTATTGGGGCAGGGCTACTTGCTGAGATTACTCTCGAAAATATCTTAAAATCATCAGGATTACGTTCTAATTTAGATTTCATCATGCAATATGGTTTAACTACCGCAGATAGTACTAAATTAAGACCTGATGCACTTATTTTTCTGCCTTCCGGTAATTTGATGGTGATTGATTCAAAAGCTTCCAAATTTTTAGTTGATGAGCAGGATAATAGTGGGAATCTTAGCAAAACTATGAATTATCATTTAAAATCGTTAGCTAATAAAGATTATGCTGAAAATATTTTAGCTGACTTAAATAAAAAAGAGCAGAATTATAACAATGTCATTACTTTGATGTTTTTACCCACTGAACAAGCCGTTGAAAAAGTTATTGCAGCTGATCCTAATTTTCTACAAAAAGCTTGGGGCTGTAGTATTTTCCCAGTAGGACCTAGTGGGCTTATGAATATGCTTTCATTCGCAAAATTTCAAATTACTGATCATAGACGCTCAGAAAATTATAAAGTAATTATTGAAGAAGTAAGAAAGTTATTAAGCTCTATTGGTACTATAGCAGATTATTCTCAAAAAATTGGCAATAATCTACATAATATGGTTACTAATTATGATAAGTTTGCGGCTTCTTTTAATCGTAATTTTATGTCAAGAGTTAAGAATATACAAAAACTCGGTATTGATTCAGGAAATAAAACGCTACCTGCAAGTCTTGAACGTTACCAAATTGTTTCTTCCAAATCTGAAATTATTGAAGTAAAAGCAGAAAATTCTCAACCACAGCAAATAGAAGAATAAATTAATAACTCAAATGTTAAGAAAAATTTTTATAATTTGCATATCAATATTATTAGTATTTGTCTGCATATATGGTATAGAAAATTTAAAGTCCAGAAAAAATGAAAATATTCTAAGGGTTAGTTTCATCAATATGTGGTCAGGATTTACAATAGATGAACTGCCAATGATAAAAGAAGTAATAAAAGAAAGTGGAAGAAAAATTGTTATATATCATAAAAATTATGATCTTATAATTGAGAGTGTTTTCGGTCAGAAAAAAATTAGTAACAAGAATAGTATAAAAATATTTTTTACTGGTGAATCTATTAGACCTAACCCTGATAATTATGATATAGCTATAGGTTTTGATTATATAGATCATCCGCATTATATAAGAATACCTCTATATTATATGTATTTTACTAATGAGATAAGCACAAATTATAAAAGACCTAAATGCAACCCGAATAAGCCGCATTTGCTTGTTTTCTTGTTAGTGCACATATAGATGATACTGAAAAATTTGATGGTTGCGTTGCAAGAGATAAATTTTTTCACAAGCTATCATCAGATAAAAGAATAAGAAGCGGAGATAAATACTTAAATAACGAAGCTAGAGTAGTACCTACAGAAAAAACTAGAGAGTGGTTATCTGAATGCAAATTTGTAATTGCTTATGAAAATAAGACGTATGAAGGCTATGTTACTGAAAAACCTTTCCAAGCTTATCTAGCTGGAGCGGTCCCTATTTCTTATGCAGATAAAAGCTATGTTAAAGACGTAAACCCTAAGGCAGTAATATTTGCTAAAGATTTTACTTCAGAAGAAGATCTATATAACTATATTATTTCTGTTGATCAAAATGACGAAAAATATTGTGAAATATATAATAACTCAATTGTACCCAATTCTTTAAATAATTACCCTATAATAAAAGAGAAATTAAAAGAAAAACTTTTACCTTTATTAAATGAAAAATAAAATTTATCGCATAAGAAAGTATTTTTTTATGTAGTTAAGTGGGATAGGGTTAACACCCTCGCCTTTAGGCGAACACTTTAGTATAATCTATCTAATAGGTTACTAGAGGAAGAGATGGAATATAGGAGAGGGTCTCATAGCCTGTATGATTTAAAGTATCATATAGTGTTTTGTACAAAGTACAGGTATAGAGTTTTAACTGGGCAAATAGCAAGTAGAGCTAGGGAATTAATTCAGGAAATATGTGCAGCTAATTACATAGATATAATTAGTGGCAGCATAAGTCCTGATCATGTTCATATATTAGTATCAGTTCCACCGAGTATCTCAATATCTAAGGTGTTACAATATATTAAAGGAAAGAGTAGTCGTAAATTGCTACAGGAATTTGAACTACTTCGTAAGCGATATTGGGGTCAACATCTTTGGGCTAGAGGGTATTTTGTTGTTACAGTTGGTAATGTGAATTCAGAAGCAGTACAGAAGTATATAGAGCAACAAGAAGAATATCATAAAAGAGATGATTTTAGAATATCAGAGTTTTAGCGTTTACGCTTTTAATCTGCTTTGCAAGCGTAAACCAAACTACCGGCTTTAGACGGTAGTAATTGATAATTTACATATTGCAAGAGCAGATAATAGCTATCACAAAAAGGTTAAATTACTCTTATCATTTGACTTATTAATTCTTGATGAGTTAGGTTTTAAGCAATTACCCAAACATTCAGTAGATGATTTTTTTAATATTATTGCTAAAGGATATGAAAATAAAGCTACCATTATCACCACAAACAAGGATTTTGAAAGATAGAATGAAATATTTGCTGATGAGTTATTAACTCATGCAATTATTGATCGAGTAGTACATCATGCACATATACTAAACATAACAGGTAAAAGCTATCGTATTAATAACTATAAATCTGGAGGAAATATGCCATAAAAATTTTTACATATAGTGGTCCCTTTTTATTTGACAATGACAACCTCAGTATATGCTATAGTGTTTTTTGATTGTTTAATAGTAAAAGTACGTCAAGATAAACGTATTATCAATAAATCAGTATATGTTGCATTAGGTATTGATTTACAAGGACAGAAAGATATTTTGGGATTATGGATCAGTGAAAATGAAGGTGCTAAATTTTGGCTTAGTAATTTTACTGAGATGAAAAACAGGGGTATGCAAGATATGTTAATTGCCTGCAGCGATAACTTGACTGGTATGTCTGAAGCTATAGGAGCATTTTTTCCAAAGACTGAGCATCAATTATGTATTGTACATCAAATCAGAAATAGTTTAAGATATGTATCTTATAAGGACCGTAAAGAACTTGCAGGTGATTTAAAACCTATTTATAGTGCAAGTACTGAAGAAGAAGCACATCTTGCTTTGGAAAGTTTTGAAGCAAAATGGAATAAACAATATCCTCAAGTTGCTAAGTCCTGGTATGCCAATTGGGATAATTTAATAATTTTCTTAGGCTATCCTGAAGAAATAAGGAAAATAATTTATACAACTAATGCTGTGGAATCTGTCAATAGTCAGTTACGTAAGGTGACTAAAAATAAGAGAGTTTTCCCAAATGATAATGCTGTTTTTAAAAGCTTATATTTGGCAATTGAATATATGACTAGAAAATGGTCTATGCCTGTCCCAAATTGGAACGCGGCTATGGCTCATTTTTTAATTAAATTTGAAGGGAGAATCTAGGGCTTTGAAAAAATTTACACAGGTAATTGGAAAGACTCTTAAGTTTTTCTAATTTAGAATAAGCTATCAGTACCGACAAAATATGGTTACATTGTGAACGAATAACCTTAGTTGGGTATTTAGCCAAACTAGCGTTCTGTTTAATTGATTTATGGTATTCTTCGAGAGTCTTTCCAATTAACTGTGTAAATTTTTTCAAAGCCCTAGATTCTTCCTTCAAATTTAATTAAAAAATGAGCCATAGCCGCGTTCCAATTTGGGACAGGCATAGACCATTTTCTAGTCATATATTCAATTGCCAAATATAAGCTTTTAAAAACAGCATTATCATTTGGGAAAACTCTCTTATTTTTAGTCACCTTACGTAACTGACTATTGACAGATTCCACAGCATTAGTTGTATAAATTATTTTCCTTATTTCTTCAGGATAGCCTAAGAAAATTATTAAATTATCCCAATTGGCATACCAGGACTTAGCAATTTGAGGATATTGTTTATTCCATTTTGCTTCAAAACTTTCCAAAGCAAGATGTGCTTCTTCTTCAGTACTAGCAGTATAAATAGGTTTTAAATCACCTGCAAGTTCTTTACGGTCCTTATAAGATACATATCTTAAACTATTTCTGATTTGATGTACAATACATAATTGATGCTCAGTCTTTGGAAAAAATGCTCCTATAGCTTCAGACATACCAGTCAAGTTATCGCTGCAGGCAATTAACATATCTTGCATACCCCTGTTTTTCATCTCAGTAAAATTACTAAGCCAAAATTTAGCACCTTCATTTTCACTGATCCATAATCCTAAAATATCTTTCTGTCCTTGCAAATCAATACCTAATGCAACATATACTGATTTATTGATAATACGTTTATCCTGACGTACTTTTACTATTAAACAATCAAAAAACACTATAGCATATACTGAGTCCAGTGGACGACTCTGCCATAGCTTATCATCCTCAATTATATCATCAGTAATTTGACTAATTAAGCTCTCACTAATATCAGCTCCATACAATTCTTGCAGTTGAATCTTTATATCTGATAAGCTCATGCCTTTAGCGTATAATGATAGCACTTTGTCATCAAATCCATCAAACCTTCTTTGACGCTTTGCTATTAATGCTGGTTCAAAACTACTATTCCTATCCCTTGGTACTTCAATCTCAACAGCACCATTCTTTGTCATGAGGTTCTTTACATTATAACCATTACGCGAATTCTCAATATCACTCTGACTATATTTGCTATATCCTAAATGATTCATCTCTGACTGCAATGCCTTCTCTACAAGACGCTTAGTTAACTGTTTTAATAAACCATCTTCTTTAAATAAAGTTGATATATCTGTATCATTATTGATCAATAAATCTATGGCTCGATTCGTTGCTTCATTTTGTTTTTGAGTCATATTAATTTCTCCTTAAGTTATAATGTTCTTTATATAACCTTTGAGAAATTTACACACTTATTTGGACAGAGCCTTCTTCGATTCTCCACCGTTTTTGATAGAGTTCGTAGAAACGTGGATTGTCTATGCTTAAATCATTAGTAATCAAGTATAACGTACCATGTGTACCGTTCTCGTTTGTGAAAACTTTTTTAAGTGGCTTAACTGGGAAATCAACCACTTTCATCTGAGAGATAAAAGTTTGATTATAGCGACTAGAAGTCGCATATCAAGCTAAAGCTTATTCGAGTCTTATGTTAGAAATCATGTCTGATTCATGGGCATCAGTATGCTTATTAATATATTCATTAATTATATCATCAGTCACATTACCACTAGTAGCACTAAAGTAACCCCGTGCCCACAAATGTCTACCCAAGTATTTTTTGTTTTAATATTGGAAATTCCTCTTGCATCTTCTTTGAAGATCTGACTTTCGCTTTTTGTACAAATTCACAGATTTTTATATGAGGTGGAATATTAGCAAAAATGTGTATATGATCGCTTGATACTACTCCATTTTCTATTTTAATACCTAATTCTGTTGCTACCTGTGCAATAATTTCTCGAACCCTCTTTTTTATATCGTAAGTTAATACCTTATATCGATACTTTGTAATCCACTCTATGTGATAGCGATGATAGTAAACTGTATGTGATTTCCTGCTGTAATGTGTCATAGTGCTTATGATGCTAACGCATCATCGTGCACATGGCAAGCTAAAGCTTCTCCATCTGGAAGATGGAGGTTTGTACCTCCAAAGGAACTATCAAACCTTGCAAGTGCATTAGTACTTTTCCATAAGCATGTTGAAAAAGCTGATATATTATTATAATAGTTTAATATTATTTCAAGCTTGCTGCTCATAATTTTTCATAATAGTTAATTTAAATTAACTATTATGAGCTATAGCAATTTTTAATGCAATTATTCTTGTGTAAAATTTTTAAGCTAATAATACTTTTATATCTGTAGTAGGTTCTCTACTATTTCTAATAATTCTAGTTTGTAGATATCATCTAGTGACGATTTTCCAATGGCTTGGTGACTGTAGCCGGTTTTAATAATTCTGGCGTTAATATGAATTTAGTTTTTTTCTCGATATTTGCTAGAAAAAGCAAATGAAAATTGTGTGGATGATGTATTACCGCATATTTATCCCATTCAGGATATTATCTATCTAGATTTTCCTTTGGGTTATAAGGACCATAAACTTCTATATCACCAAATTTATATTTTTTTAAAGGCAATAATTCATGATCATAAAAGAAATCATTAGGATATTGAGTGCGTGTTTTTAAGTTAGAATGAATAAATTTATTTTGGTCTTTTTGAAAAGTATAAATATCAATACAGCCATTTTGGCATATTGCATAAGCTAGATCATGAGAAATAGAATAGCCTAGTTTTTGAAACTCAGGAAATATTTGTTGTAGCCTTATCTCATCTTCCTGCATTATGCCAATATCAAGATCATCATCATAAGGTATTATACCTTGATGACGAACTGCTCCAAGCAAGGTGCCTCCGTCTATCCAATAATTAATATTGTGCTTAGTTAACAACTCATGAGTATCTTTCATTATTTGATAGAGTGAGAGAGCCGTATTCTCACTAATTCTATATTTTTTTACTTCTTCATCGGTTGGCACTTTATAACGCCAATCATGCTCAAGCACGTGAGTATAAAAAAATATACTAGCAAAAAGCAAAAGAATAGAGCCTAAAATATTTTTAGGTGAGAATACTGACTTTAATTTCATCATTTGTTGGTTTAAATTTTACTTCTTTTGCTGATGTAACATTTTTTAAATCTGATGTCAATTCTTCGGATAATTCAATGCCGCTAACTTCAAGCAATTGTACTTCTGCTTTTATGGATAGATTCTTTTCAGCTTTAAATTTTCTAACATGATCTAAAATCTCAAGCAAACCTTCTGGCTGTGTTGCATCTATTTTATAGTTTAAATTACCATAATTAATCCACTTACCTTTAATGTGAATAAAATTTTCACTATATAATATTTGATACAACTCCTCGGTAATATGTGGCATAAATGGTGCAAATAGTTTAAGTAGGGTTTGCATGACGTGATAAAGCGTTAATATGCTACTATATTGTCCGCTAGGGTTTTTATTTTCTTCATCATAAGCACGTGTTTTACTGATTTCTAAATAATTATCACAAAATACTGACCAGAAAAATTTTTCCGTTAAATGCATAGCGTTAGCATATTCATAATTTTGCAACTCGTTTGTTGCATTGTTTACTAGCTCTACTAATTTATTAATTATCCACTGATCGAATTCATGAGCAATTTTTTCTTTCACATATATAAGATTTGCTTTTTTGTCTTCATCAGATAATTTATCAAAATGTTGCGAGACAAATTTAGCAGCATTCCACAGCTTATTAACAAGCCTTTTACCATTTTTCATTACGGCATCTGAATAGGCAGTGTCAGCTCCTAATTTCGAATTAGCAGACCAATAACGTATAACATCAGAACCGTATTGCTCTAGCAATTTTTCCAGTACTAATACATTTCCTTTGGATTTAGACATTTTACTACGATCTTCAGCCAAACACCAACCACTTACCATAATATTTTTCCATGGTAGAGTATTTTGATGTAGATGAGCTTTTAAGATAGTATAGAATGCCCAAGTTCTAATAATCTCATGTGCTTGAGGTCTTAAATCCATTGGGAATAAGTTATTATGCCTATCCTTATTCACGGCAAACTCATCAGAAATACCCCATGTTGAAAGTTGCGGCGAAACAGAGCTAGTTGCCCAAGTATCCATAACGTCTAAGTCAGGCTCTACTTCATCTTTGCTATAGCCAATAGGCAAATCCTTTAAAGGATCAACAGGTAACTGCGAGATAGCGGCATATAAAATTTTACCCTCTTCGCCGATTCTTTTAGAATACCAAACAGGAAATGGCACGCCAAAATAACGCTGCCTGCTTATACACCTGTCCCAAGATATGGCATTAATCCAGTTGTCTAAACGAATCTTCATATTTTTAGGATGCCAATTTAGTTCGTTTGCTCTTTTTAATAGCTCATCTTTATGCGATATAGTTTTAACAAACCATTGTGGCACAGTTAGTACTTCAAGAGGTGCACCTGAACGCTCAGCACATTTAACAGTTTGGGTAATCTCTTCTTGCTTAACAAGCAATTCTTGCTCTTTTAAAATATCTATTATCTTGCTTCTTGCTTCTTTTATTTTTAAGCCGTCTATTCCGATCTCATGAGGGAAATCTATCGTACCTTTTTTGGTAATAATAGTATTCAAAGGCAGATTATGCGTTTTCCACCAAATAATATCTGTTTGATCACCGAAAGTGCAGCACATAACAAGCCCTGTGCCTTTATCTTGCTGCACTAACGGGTAGTTAAGTGGGATAGGGTTAACACCCTCGCCTTTAGGCGAACACTTTAGTATAATCTATCTAATAGGTTACTAGAGGAAGAGATGGAATATAGGAGAGGGTCTCATAGCTTTTATGATTTAAAGTATCATATAGTGTTTTGTACAAAGTACAGGTATAGAGTTTTAACTGGGCAAATAGCAAGTAGAGCAAGGGAAGTAATTCAGGAAATATGTGCAGCTAATTACATAGATATAATTAGTGGCAGCATAAGTCCTGATCATGTACATATATTAGTATCAGTTCCACCGAGTATCTCAATATCTAAGGTGTTACAATATATTAAAGGAAAGAGTAGTCGTAAATTGCTACAGGAATTTGAACTACTTCGTAAGCGATATTGGGGTCAACATCTTTGGGCTAGAGGGTATTTTGTTGTTACAGTTGGTAATGTGAATTCAGAAGCAGTACAGAAGTATATAGAGCAACAAGAAGAATATCATAAAAAAGATGAAAATTAAGAATATCAGAGTTTTAGCGTTTACGCTTTTAATCTGCTTTGCAAGCGTAAACCAAACTACCGGCTTTAGACGGTAGTAATTGATCATTCGCAACTTTAGCCAAAGTCTCGTTATTTAGCCTGTCATATTTTTGTTTCCTCAATTCATCACGTTCTTCCCAAAGGCTAGCTTTTGAGATTAAATGAGAGGCATCTACAAATGTAAATACTTCACTCATATAACCTTGGAATCGTAATTGCTCTCTGAGTTTTGCAAATATTTTAGATAGTAAGATAGTGCCTATTTTTTTACGTATTTTACTAAACACACTATAATCTGGCGTCTTCTCTGTAAGAGCAAAATCACAAAACCATTTACCAGCATTACTATCAGCTAAATAACGTTCTAATTCCAGGTCAGATAAGTCTTACATCAATTGTAAAAGTAAACATTTAAATAACCGCAATATCTCGTAACCTTTATAATTAGCCTCAGATTCTATCGCTAATAACTCTCTTTCAACTGTTTTAAACTTAAATAAACTTTTAAATTTACGATATTGGTGATCGGGGCTAACTAATTCATCTAAACTGACCATTGTTATTTGATGCTCTGACATTCCTTACTTATTTATTTTTTATCTCATAGTAGGTTAGTAAAGCCGATTCCAAATCACTTTTCCATAAGATTTAACATGGAGAAAAATTGTGATTTACTTCCGGTGTAGTATAGAAATAATATGAATATGTTTGTGGATATAACATGGAGAAAAATTGTGATTAACTTCCGGTGTAGTATAGAAATAATATGAATATGTTTGTGGTTAGAAGCTGATAAGGAATAGAGCTGGCCCGGAAGTGAAAAATCTTGAAGATGGCATACAAAAACGCATGTATGGCATCGTAAAAAGCAGAGAATTGAAATTGAAAAACATGAAAAAAAAGAATGTAAAGTTAGTGGTTAAAAAATAGACAGATAGGATATTGTGGTAGATTTGTGAAACCGCAAAAAGTGGATGGATGATGATAGGAAGGAAGACGTATTGTGGTTAATTAGTGAAAACCGCATTTTTGGCGGTAAAAAGACAATAACAGGAAAGAAGATAGTATGTGTGTGTGGTGAGGAAAAAGGGGAATATTTTTTGTTGTGATGAAAAATAAAAAAAAATCAAACTGGAAAAAAGAATGACGTGCGCGGACGCCCGAGGCGGGGGTATGCGGTCGACGGTCGACGGTCGACGGCTGGCGGTTAGCGAAAAGCACATATTGAATAATTTGTATAAAACCACAAAGACAAAGAAAGACTTTTTTGTGCGCACACTGCAGGATGGGCAGGGATTTTGTGGATGATGGTTGATGGTTAGTGATATGATGAGCATGTGTGTTTTTTTTTTTTGGTATAAATAGTTGGTTCAGAAATGTTTTTTTATTATTATTGTGTTGAAATTTGTTTTTGAATTAGAATTTTTTATTTTTGATTAAAGTATTTACAATGGCTGATGTTATTAACGCTTGTGACATTTATAAAGAATTTGGAAAGTATGAAGATATAGAGTTGAATAAGCCGCACTTGGTATATGATATTCAGTCCTTTAAAACAAAACATGGGCAAAAATGGGTTGTGGAATTGGAGAATGTGTTGTTGTTTTTACCAAACAGATATCAAAAGCTAAAGCCGTCTGATATTGACGAAATTAAAACGTCCGGCAATGATATTTTTATGATTGTAAAAGGGAAAAATGCTTATAATTCGTGGGATTTGGAATTTGTTTAGACATTTTTTTTAAATATCAAAGTGGTAATTAGAGTAGTAACAAAAAAGTAAAGAAAATACAATAATTGGAATCCAACAATATGATATTGGAAAGAATACATCACTTAAATCCTGTAAGAAAAATTTCTGTTGGAATGGAAGCTTCAGCAACAACATTGGAAACAAAAATTGTGATTTCATCTCGAAAGTATAAAATATTTATGTCACCAAGAGAATGGTTTTTATTCATAGAGCTCAAACCTTATATTATGGTATATTTATTAAACAATCATGTATGTAGTGATGATATTGTATATTTTAATGTTAATGAAATATTGTTAAAACTGTGTAAAGTAAATAACAAAAAATTCTGATACTAAATGATAAAATAATTTTAAAACTGGAAACCATCATGGAATTGTATGGAATAAGTGATATTATATCAATCATAGTAGAATATTATGTAAAAATAGATATAAAATCAATTATTTTTAAACTTAATGTTTTTACATGTCGTATGATTAATAAAAAACCATGTACACTTGATGAACTTCAATATTCGATAGAAACTATTGGAGAAACATGGGGTGATTTTGTATATTTATTATTTAAGGAAATGATGTATTACTGTCCAAATTTATTGTTATTATAATTGTATTTTTCATATGTAATAAAATAAAATAAAAAAATAATTAGCAAATTTTGTTATTTTATTATTGATAACTCCTTAATTAAAGAGGAAAATTTTAATCAGTATGTCAAAGATTAATTTGATTTATAAATTAATATGCAAATTTAGCAAAAAATTTTGGAAAATAAAGAAAATATGTATTGATTAAAATTTGCAACTAAAGCATACCAAAGGTTAATTTAATAAATATTTTCATCCTATTTAAATACTGGGAAAAATAATTAAACGTTTACAAATAATAAATATTAAATCAAAAATGGTTAACATAACAATTAACTATTTTAAAATGGGTTTTCCTCTATTTTATTTTTTTTTTTTAAATACTAGTAACATAACTGTTAACGCGTTGTTGGATAACGTAAGTCCTCAGCAACAAAATATCTTCAATTCAGAGATTCAAGCTCTTTCAAATTATGGTACGGTAAAAAAGATTTACAATAATTATTACAATTTGAAAAATGATACAGACAACGATAGTGATTCAAATAATTTAAAAAAAATTAATTCAGACTTTTTCACTTCATATACAAATAAAAATGTAAATGATCAATTAAATTCGCTTAATAAATTGGTTAAAATGTTAAAGTCAAAAGACAGTGTAGAAAATGATTACGTAAGTACCGAAAATGTTGAAATCATAGAACGACGTAAACGTGATACCATTAATTTGCAACAATATTTAAATCAGCATATTCAAAATTTTATAAAACTTAACTCCGATTTATTGTTTATATTAAATAATGAAATAGAGAAACTATGTGATATTAATTATGCTGATAATTATAATTTCATATCAATTAATTATGAGAATGGTTCTGTATGGATTCAAAACGATGAAAATATCAACAATGGATATGTATTTGTTGGGGAGATAAAATGGGAAATATTGGATAGAATTAACTATTGGAAATTATTGATTAATAATGAGTTGGATATTTTAGATGAATACAACATTGTTAAATAAAAACACATAATTTTATTAAATAAGAACTATGAAGTAAGTAACATTTTTTTTATAATTTTTCCCATAAACATATATTAAACACTAAATGATTGTTTCCTATATAACTATATAACATACATTTCGGTATTGATATTTTTCGTGTATGACCAGGTCTTACACAAAAATTATGAATAATCGATTGTTCTTCCACATGAAATTCCAATTTAAAGCAGTAATTACTTTTAATATTTACTGGAATAATTAGAAATTCATAAGAATCTGCGAATTCCTCACATTTTAAAACAAAATAATTTGATAAAATATTTAATAACATCAAATAATCATGTTCCAAGGTAGTAACATTTACATTTACAATTATGTTAAGATTATTTGTAGCAGTATGTATAATATTACAATTATTATGTATTTTTTGTAAATGCTGTATGAATGCAGGTATGTTGGTGAACTCCCAATAACATTCGTCCACACAACAATACCTCATTACAACAGCTTCCCTATCATCAATACTTAAACAAATATGATTATGTAGGTCTCTAATTTTTATGGTTTGTTTACAGATATCGTTTGGACAAACGATTTGTATATCATACATACGTTCCATCGTCAAGTTTCTTTTTGTTGATGTGATTCTACAACGACAAATTGGACACATATTTTGTTGTAGTTGTGGAACGCATGTACTACAAACTGCATGATCATTTTCATCACATCCATATATTGGTCCAGTAAAATAATCATAGCATACTGGACACTTAAACATTTGTATTATCTGCAATATTATTAAAAAATAAAATTTTTATGATTATTATTATTTTGTTGTATGATTGTTACCTTTAATTGAATCCATCATCATCTTCACTATTATTCGAATCACTACTTATTTCCCATGTGGAAAATGAGCAGTATTTTTTGAATACCATTTTGTATGTCTGTACATCAAACATCTCAAATCTTTTTGTCTGCATCAACAATGGTACAATATCATCTATTTTTTCCATTGCAGCCAATGGAAAAATTTGTTGTAAATATTGCAATAAATTACCATTATGACCTATGCACTCTTCAATTGTCTCTTCAATTGTCTCTTCAATTAATTTTTGTATAAATTTTTTATTATTTTTACATGGTTGCATAGTATATAATGATGGAATCAATGGTATATTATTTTTAAATAAAATATCGTTTGTTTTTTTATTTTTTAAAAATACCTGTAAACTATCCATTTTTGCGTTACACTGTTTAAAATATTTAACACTTTCAAAAAATTTGTAAAAAATGTGATGAAATGTAGTAAAATCAATTGCTTTATATACACATCATATATATAAGGAAAAAAATTATTTTTTGTGGTTTGATAGATATAAATGTTGTCATCATAACTTAATCAATATTTAAAAAAATATATGCAAAATATGTAACAATTTGTAAATTATTAACAGCATTTCGTAGCAATTAAACTACTAATTCGAATCAAATTTTCATGTATACTTTAAATTTAATTTAATAATTTAAAGCTTCGGTAGCTTAAATGGTTGAAGCACTTTTCAACAGTTATTTACTAAATAAGAAAACAACTGTTGAAAAGAAGGTTGTTGGTTCGAATCCAACTCGAAGTTTTTATTTTTCTAAGCAATAGTTAGCAATCATCATCAATCATCCAGAAGCAAACCATTAGCGTTTACCTACATTTTTTCCTTAAACACATTCAAACAAGATACTTCAATTTATGTTACATTTTTGGAAGATATGTTTTAAGACATATTAAATAAAAAATACAATTTGATATGTTTTATTACTTTTATTGATAAATTATTTATTATACAAAGTTAATTAAAGCTTTTTTACTTCATTAGTCAATGGATTATAATCAATTATTCGATCATGTAAAATTAAACAATATGCTGTGGTATTTGATGAAATATTCGATGCGGTTTTGAACTCTATTTTGAGATCAACAGGTCCTGTCTTTATGTCTTCAACTTGAAAAGAACAATCCAGTACAATAATAGGTGCTTTATTCTTAAACTCTTTAGGTGTTAATAATGGTTGATTTTGAGTTGCATAATATGATTGTTGGAATCTAGCATACATATCATACAGTAATGCAAATTTGTTTTTGTTGAAATCAATATTCAAATCATCATAAGGGAATGATTCTGAGTTTAAATATACTTTTATATCTGACAAATTTCCATGATCAAATTCACTCGCATTTTTAGTTTTATCATTTCTACGATTATTTTGAAAAGCAAAGATAACATATCTTGGTTTTTCTAATTGTGATGATGTTTTAACAGTCCAAATATGATGTGTAGTAGTAGGTAAAACTGGATACTCATACATGTTCCAACTTCTAAAACTCATTTGAATCGATCGACCACTATTAATGAATTTATGCAATGCTAATTTATGCTCATCTTGAATTTGTATATGTGCAACTCTCCATTGTAGTTTAGTAATATTGAAGTTTACAGAATCAGTTGCTGAAATAATTGCATCATTATCATTACGAGCACGAATTAATATTAATTCATGTTTTGCTTTGACAATAATTTTTTTATAATCCTCTGCAAATCCCAGTAGCATTTTTAATGGCACACAAAAATTAAAGTTTCCTGTAGAAATATCTATATTATTTTCAGGACACCATGTTATATTTATTCATTAACTTTCGAAATTTTGTATTAAAAAATTCCGTCCCATCGTCTGTTTGTAAATTGGTTGGCAGACGGCCATCTTTAAAAATTGTCATCATTGCAGTACAAACTTCATCTGCTGTTTTATTTTTTATTGGCACCGCCCATGCATATTTTGAAAATGTATCGATAACAGTTAATAAATATTTATATCCTTTATTTTCTTGTGCATGTCGACCCATTTCAACAAGATCGGCTTGCCATAAGTCATCTAATCCTTTTATAACTACCCACCTTCGTTTAAAATTTCTACGCGCTGGTTTATGTAATTCGTTTAAAATTTGTTGTTTACTCATAATTGATTTTTTAGATTTTAGTTTTATCAATCTTTAGATGAACGAAAATAAAATCAATATATTTTTGAAATTTATCTGTTAGATTTGATGAATTATTTATTTTAACGGTTAGATCACTAATTTTATTTTTTATTAATGTAACGTCTTTCAAACACTTTTCTACATTATTGCTTAAATTTGGATTTAATTTTAAGATCACTTTAGAAATTTCATCTATACTTTTACTAATTTTATCTATCTCAAGTACTGTGTCACTATTCAATTCAAGTGTTTTTAATGCAGTTTCCAAATACAGTTTATTTATAGCATCATTATCATGCTGAGGATTGTTTAAATTTGTAATTCTTTTGTTTTTTAAATCATAATCTCCGTTTGCAGTTAAATGAAAACCATGCAGATCCTGCAAGGTACGCTTATTTGATCGACCAAACTTATCAACACTCATAATTATAATTATTACATTCCTTTCATGTATTGGGTATTTATAATATAATTTTGGCCTCTTTCATCTCTTCAATTATTGATATAATTTCATTATTATGACTTGTATTGCCCGCTTCTTGTGATGCAATGAGTAATCGAAGCCTATTTACTAGCTCATTTGGATTATCCCAATAAGTGTGATTGATGTTATCAGTTACTTGCATTAAGCCCATACCTTCAGTGGTTTTAATTCTTTTCCTGCTCATCAATGGTTTAGTAATAGAGGTAGATTGTACACGTTTTTGATGCATGGTTGGAAATAATTTACTAATAATGTGAGTATATTTATAACTTTTGTTAGCATTTATCTGTTTGTTAATGTCATATTGACGTTTATGGGCATTAGTAGTTCGCAAAATATATCCATATTTATTTAAATCATTCTCTGTATACAAATCATTATCTGGTATTTTCATAAATAATAACTCATACAAACCACGTGTACCATTATACTTTGTATCGTTAATTTCAAAATCATTTCCATTAATTTTGAACTCAGAGTTACCTATGTACCATTTATCATTGTCAAAGTGGGGACCATATGTATTATCAATAGTATTAGCAGCAGTTAGTGTGCGTTTAAGATATTCGCCAGCTAAATCTCCAAAGTGAAATCCATGTGAAAAAAAATTTTCAATTTCTTCACGTCCTTTTGGTTCAGATAATAATCGTCTCGCTGAAATTTGCGCTGATTCAGGACGTGTAGGTGTTGTGGTGAAAACTTCTTCTTCATCAGATGGTAAAAATAATGGACTTTCCTTAATAAATGTTTCTGGTGTTTCACTTTTGTTTGTTTCTAATTTAGGCGTTAACATTTCACTTTTTATTAGTTTTTGTTTAATTTCAGCAACAATTTCTTTCAAAGGTTCAGTTAAAGGCTTCAAATTTTTTTCCAACACAATGTCAGATTCAATTTGACCTGTTTTTATTTGCTTGTATTTTTTACGTATAGCCTTTGCAGATTTAATAATATTTTTCGTTAGCTCTTCATCCATTCTGAACACGTTTTTAATAAGATCTGTTATGTTGATAAACAAGTCTGTTATGTTAATGAACAAGTCTGTTATGTTAATGAACAAGCCTGTTATGTTGATGAACAAGTCCCTTGTGATTATAACATATTTTTAAAGTTTCAGTTGTTTAATAGGTCTGTTGTGTTCAACAGTTTATAACTGAATGCTGTTCGATTGAAGACATGCACTTTAATTATATTATAATAAAATTATCAAATCCTTTTCGATAGCGACCCATATTAATGTCACTATCTTTATCAATAACTACAAAACCATATTTTTCTTTCCAACATTCTGCGCACATGTCTTTAAAAGTCTCAAATGATAAATCAGGGGTCACGTGATTGGAAAAAATGTGTTTTAAATTTAAATCATCCTGTTTGAATAATACTAATAAATTGCAGTTATCTCTAATTAAATGTTTAGGAATTTTAGTGTATATAAAGAATTTGGAAAGTATGAAGATATAGAGTTGAATAAGCCGCACTTGGTATATGATATTCAGTCCTTTAAAACAAAACATGGGCAAAAATGGGTTGTGGAATTGGAGAATGTGTTGTTGTTTTTACCAAACAGATATCAAAAGCTAAAGCCGTCTGATATTGACGAAATTAAAACGTCCGGCAATGATATTTTTATGATTGTAAAAGGGAAAAATGCTTATAATTCGTGGGATTTGGAATTTGTTTAGACATTTTTTTTAAATATCAAAGTGGTAATTAGAGTAGTAACAAAAAAGTAAAGAAAATACAATAATTGGAATCCAACAATATGATATTGGAAAGAATACATCACTTAAATCCTGTAAGAAAAATTTCTGTTGGAATGGAAGCTTCAGCAACAACATTGGAAACAAAAATTGTGATTTCATCTCGAAAGTATAAAATATTTATGTCACCAAGAGAATGGTTTTTATTCATAGAGCTCAAACCTTATATTATGGTATATTTATTAAACAATCATGTATGTAGTGATGATATTGTATATTTTAATGTTAATGAAATATTGTTAAAACTGTGTAAAGTAAATAACAAAAAATTCTGATACTAAATGATAAAATAATTTTAAAACTGGAAACCATCATGGAATTGTATGGAATAAGTGATATTATATCAATCATAGTAGAATATTATGTAAAAATAGATATAAAATCAATTATTTTTAAACTTAATGTTTTTACATGTCGTATGATTAATAAAAAACCATGTACACTTGATGAACTTCAATATTCGATAGAAACTATTGGAGAAACATGGGGTGATTTTGTATATTTATTATTTAAGGAAATGATGTATTACTGTCCAAA
The DNA here is from genome assembly GCF_905475395.1 of Chrysoperla carnea. NCBI lineage: Eukaryota > Metazoa > Arthropoda > Insecta > Neuroptera > Chrysopidae > Chrysoperla > Chrysoperla carnea. Next base: position 139,352,659 of record NC_058337.1, on the reverse strand, counting down.
TTTATTGTTATTATAATTGTATTTTTTATATGTAATAAAATAAAATAAAAAAATAATTAGCAAATTTTGTTATTTTATTATTGATAACTCCTTAATTAAAGAGGAAAATTTTAATCAGTATGTCAAAGATTAATTTTGATTTATAAATTAATATGCAAATTTAGCAAAAAATTTTGGAAAATAAAGAAAATATGTATTGATTCAAAACGATGAAAATATCATCAATGGATATGTATCAAATATTTACTTACAATTATTGATACATTTTCAAAATATGCGTGGGCTGTACCAATTAAAAATAAAACGGCTGAAGAGGTTTGTAAAGCGATAACTAAAATTTTTGAACATGGTCGCATACCAAAAAATTTACAAACTGATGATGGAAAAGAATTTTTTAATTCAAAATTTAATCATCTTATGGAAAAATTCAATATTAATCATTATTCAACATTCAGTATTTTGAAAGCATCAATTATTGAACGATTTAATCGAACAATCAAAGAACAAATGTGGAAACAATTTAGTTTGAATGGTTCATATAAATGGATAAAACTTATACCAAAATTATTAACCGAATACAATAATCGAAAACATCGTAAGATTAAAATAAAACCTAGTGAAGTCAATGATAAAAATGAAAAAATGTTCTTGTCAACTGTTTATAATAATATAAAAATTGCTGCTAATCCAAAATATAAAATTAATGATTTTGTTCGTATTTCAAAATTTAAATCATTATTTACGAAAGGCTACTTACCATCATGGACTAGCGAAATATTTAAAATTAGAAAAATTCAAAATACGAATCCTGTAACTTACCTTCTTTCTGACTATAAAGGTGTAGACATTCTTGGTGGATTTTATGAATTAGAATTACAAAAAGTGAAGAATCCAAACATTTACTTGGTGGAGAGAGTTTTGAAAAGGAAGCAAGATAAGGTGTTCGTGAAATGGCTCGGATTTTCGAAGGACCATAATTCATGGATAAATAAAAATGAAATTATTTAAGAAAATTTATTGTTATTATTATTATTATTATTGTTATATTTACAATAAATTTAAAACAAAATATATTTAGTAATATTAATTTTTATTCCTTTAACCTAAAATGTCCCCATGCATAAGTATCACTAGAATTATCTATTAAACACCGTTTATCATCTTTTCCACATAAAGCCACTTTATGTTCTGTAACACTGTAAAGTATATGCTTAAAAGATCTTATAAGGTTTTGAGTTATGTCTAAATTTATAGATGAGTTTAAACAGTTATAATAATCTTCGAAAGTTATTTTATTTTTAACAACACTTTTTTTAATTCCCTTTACTTTTTTCACTATATATTCATTTTGAGTCTTGATTGTATACATTTTGGCTCTTAATCCAATAAACTCTCTAATTATTTCACCACCAAACTCATCTTTCATTAATCCTGGAATGCGTTTATTACATAATGGCATGTTGTAATCATTATTGATATTATAATTGCTTGTATCAAAATTGTTAATATATCGCTTCATTACATCATAAATATCATCAGTTTTAAATTCATAAATCAAACTGTCAGTGTCATGGTATAAAATCTACATGATTCCAAATGTTTTTTTGATCCTAAGCAATTACTGTTTTTGATACACTTTTGTAAATAACGTACATTTAATTGACAATGTTTCAACCATTTTTCAATGTTATTTGGATGATTTTTTAAAATATTTACAACTTGTCGCATATTCTTTATCATCAATCTGCTCAACTCTATATCATTCATCATTTTTTGTACCTAATTTTTATCCTTTTCCATATAATATTGTAATAATTTTATTGCATCCTCTCTATTCAACAATGCTTTCATTCTGCTACAAACATCTTGTATAAATTCATCTCCTTTATTTATACGAACATAAGCACATGGACTATACCATCGAGCATGTTGTTCCCATGCTATATCATTTACAGCCCAACAATATAAGCCTAAGCCGCAGTAAAAGCATTTAGTTCTATCTTCAAGTCCCACATAAAAAAATCCTGCTGCAGCTAGTTCTTCTACTTTTATAGGATAATTCCAACTTTTATATGTTCTTAAACGTGATTCTAATGTTACATACTCTGGATACTTAATTTGGGGTCTTTCAATTATTTTTATACTTTCATCACCATCAGAAAATGATGACAATGCTTTATTTATTGATATTACCACCATATTTATAAAATTATTCTTTATTCTACTTATTTTTAGATAAAATTAAAATCTTCCCCACTATGGTTAAAAACCTCTGCATCTTCTTTCCACTCTTGTAAAAAATCAACTAATTCTGTCGATAATTCACCATCAAAATACTCATCACCAACTAAATTTAATTCAAAAATTTTTTTCTCCAATTCCCACCATCCATTTAATGTATCACCATCTGGTATTATATCAATCAATTCCTCTACCAAACGAAATACTCTTTCAAGTATATCAATAATTTCTTTTCTCCGAAGTTGTAATACACCACAATTAACAATCCAATGTGAAGTAATGTAAAACTCTTTAAAATCTTTTGGACTATCAAACACACTACTAAAGCATGATGTTAAATACCACGGCAAGAACACAATATATCTTGATCTATTTTCAGAATTCTCACTCTCCATTTTTTATTTTCGCATCTGCCTCTTTGCAATTCTAGAACCATCTATTTATACAACAAAAAATATCTTATCGCTAACCGCCAGCCGTCGACCGTCGACCGTCGACCGCATACCCCCGCCTCGGGCGTCCGCGCACGTCATTCTTTTTTCCCGCTCATTTTTTTTTTTATTTTTTCATCACAACAAAAAATATTCCCCTTTTTCCTCACCACACACACACATACTATCTTCTTTCCTGTTATTGTCTTTTTACCGCCAAAAATCCGGTTTTCACTAATTAACCACAATACGTCTTCCTTCCTATCATCATCCATCCACTTTTTGCGGTTTCACAAATCTACCACAATATCCTATCTGTCTATTTTTTAACCACTAACTTTACATTCTTTTTTTTCATGTTTTTCAATTTCAATTCTCTGCATTTTACGATGCCATACATGCGTTTTTGTATGCCATCTTCAAGATTTTTCACTTCCGGGCCAGCTCTATTCCTTATCAGCTTCTAACCACAAACATATTCATATTATTTCTATACTACACCGGAAGTAAATCAAAATTTTTCTCCATCTTAAATCCACAAACATATTCATATTATTTCTATACTACACCGGAAGTAAATCACAATTTTTCTCCATGTTAAATCTTATGGAAAAGTGATTTGGAATCGGCTTTACTAACCTACTTCTCATTATAACCTTTTACTCGTCATCTTTCAACAACCCCTTCATATATATGTTTAAGTATATATTCTAACATTCCGATGTGCTTTTTCTTAACGATTTCATTATCTGACATGGCTTGTAAGTCTACTAGCTGATAATCTTCCATCATTAGTTTTTTTGCCATTACGCTATTAGTAAAATCCCATAAATTCCGAGGAGCGTTATAAACTTGCTTACCATTATAAATAACTAAGTTATATACTAACGGCAATTTATTCCTTTTTTCTTTATGCCGTTCAGATAAGAGCAAAGTATATTTCCATAATCTTAGAGCAGTCCAATAATCCACAGTTGATTGTGCTTCAATTAATATATAGACAAATCCCTTGCCATATTCTTTCGTTTCAATTCCATAAACTATATCACTGTATTTTTTACTTAGAGACTCTTCAATATAGCTTTCTTGTTCTAGAGTTATTTTTGATAAATCTATCAGTTTTTTAAAATCCTTAGGTAAATAATATTCTAAAAATTCTTGTGCCGCTATTTTATCGGTCATTATTATTTTTACTAAGGAATCATGCTTTAATTTTTTGACCACAAAATCTAGTAATTTTTTGCAGCGTATTTTATCCTAATTTGTATATGATGTCTATATTTATTTAAATTTAAAGTTTAATATCAATAATATAAAAAAACTTTTATTTATATAAGGCTTTAGTAAAACTTAGGAGATGATAAGGGGATAAGCCATATTTTTTTATAGCCTGAGCATGCTCTTTTGTGCCATAACCTGAATTTTTGTGCCATAAATATTGCGGGAATTCATTACTGAATTCTAGCATTAATCGGTCTCTAGTAACTTTTGCTATAATAGAAGACGCAGCAATTGATAGTGATAAATTATCACCGTCTATGATGCTGATAAATCTTTTATCGCTGAATTGCATGTTACCATCAACTAAAACTATTTCCGGCTTAGTGCTAAGGTTTTCTGCAGCAATAATACAAGCTTTTTTTGTTGCTTCTAATATATTAATCTTATCAATCTCAGTATGTGAGATAATACCGGTTGCCCAAATGTAATTAGCAGTTATCTGTTCATATAGTAATTCTCTCTTCTTTTTAGAGAGCTTTTTAGAATCCTTAGCACCAGCTATAATATTGTCTTGATCTACTATAACAGCGGCAGCTACTACTGGTCCGGCTAATGGTCCTCTGCCAGCTTCTTCTATGCCAGCTAAAATGAAATTTGGGTATTTTTTTTCAAAATGTAACATATCTATTTCCATAATTGTATTTTTTTTATTTCTGATATATGATAAAGCAGTTTATGAGTTACAAATAAAGTGCAAAATTATTTTGAATTGCTAGGGTTAGAGCTAATTTATAATATTGATTTGAAGATATTAGAAAAGCAATATTTTGCTATGCAGATAAAATATCATCCTGATACAGCCAAAAATTTGCAAGAAAAAGAGCAAAATCTTACTATAGCATCAAACCTAAATAAAGCTTATTCTACGCCCTAAGATAGTTTAAAGCGTGCTGAATATATGCTGCTTTTATATGGCTTTTGTATGAATATATGGCTGCTTGAGTTAAGTATATTCTGGGATGAAATGGAGCTTATAGAAAATACTAGCTCATATAAAAGTTTAGAAGAAATAAAAAGTAAATATGAATTAATGGAGAAAGCAGAAGTAAATTTTTTAGCTGAGTCTTTCAAAAAGCAAGATTTATCAGATACGACTATCAAAATTAGTAAACTTAAATATACTCATACATTGCTGAGTAAGCTTCAGGAAAAAATGAAATTATGCAAATAATAGAAATTAGAGAACCAGGGCAAGCAGAATCTAAACAAGAAGCTAAAATAGCTGTGGGTATAGATTTTGGCACTACTAACTCGCTAATAGCTATTTCAGCTGGTAAAAAAGTTAAAATTATACAAACTGAAGATAATAAAGAATTAATCCCAACTACTATAAAATTTACGAATAACAATATTATAGTAGGTAGTAATAAAGGTTTACGTTCAATTAAAAGGTTATTCGGCAAAACATTAAATGAAATTCTAAATACTCCTGCTCTTTTTTCGTTAGTTAAAGATTACATAGATTTGCAAAGCCAAGAAGTTAAGTTAAATTTTGCCAATAAGCAAATGCGGATTGCTGAAATTGCAGCAGAAGTTTTTATATATCTAAAACAACAGGCAGAAAAAGAGCTTACAACTGAAGTAACTCAAGCTGTTATTACTGTTCCAGCTCATTTTAATGATGCGGCAAGAGGTCAGGTGATGCTTGCAGCAAAGCTTGCAGGTTTAGAGGTTCTAAGGCTGATTGCAGAGCTTACTGCAGCAACTTATGCTTACGGATTAAATAAAAACCAAACAGGTTGTTATTTTGTATATGATTTAGGTGGTGGTACTTTTGACGTATCAATTCTAAATATTACAGAGGGGATTTTTCAGGTTATAGCAACAAGTGGCGATAATATGCTTGGCGGCGATGATATAGATAAAATCATTGCTGATTATTTTTGTAATAAATTTAACTTACCTGATAACACTGATACTCTACAGTTTGCTAAAAAGGCAAAAGAAGCATTATCGAACCAAGATAATTTTGAGTTCAATAATATATCGCTTGATAAACAAACATTTGAACAGTTAATTACCCCTATAATAGGTCGTACAATCAATATAGCCAAAGAATGTTTGGAAATAGCAGGAAATCCGAACATAGATGGCATTATTTTAGTAGGTGGTGTAACTCGTATTCCGTTAACCAAGGATGAATTATATAAAGCTTTTAAAGTAAATATTCTTTCAGATATTCATCCTGATAAAGCTATTGTATACGGGGCTGCACTGCAAGCAGAGAATCTAACAACACCGAACATCGATTCATTATTGATTGATGTAGTACCTTTATCTTTAGGTATGGAATTGTATGGCGGCATCGTTGAAAAAATTATCATGCGAAATACTCCGATCCCTATTTCTGTAATAAAAGAGTTCACAACTTATGCTGATAATCAAACTGGCATACAATTTCATATATTACAAGGTGAACGTGAAATGGTAGCAGATTGCCGCACTTTGGCTAGGTTTGAGCTAAAGGGACTTCCTCCTATGAAAGCAGGGAGTATTAGATTAGAAGTTACTTTTTCTATTGATGCTGATGGTATATTATCTGTTTCTGCTTATGAAAAAATAAATAATACCTCGCATATCATAGAAGTGAAGCCAGATTACGGGATTGATACAAGTGAAGTTGATAAGGTTATGCTTATAAAAATGCTAAACTGGATCATGCTACAAGATTATTGCAAGAAACAGTTATTGAAGCTGAATCTTTGATTTTTAATATAGAACATGCTATTAAAGAATTAGTAGATTTGCTATCAGAAAACGAAAAGCATATAATCAGTAGTTCATTAAATAACATAAAGCATGCAATAGATGCACGAGATCGTGCTTTAATTAATAATGTTGTTAAAGATTTTAAATCTAAAACAAAAAAATCTTTATATACGAAGATTAATGTAGTAATTAGTGATTTATTGAAAGGTAAAAATATCAATCAAATTAAATAACTTACTTCTAAAGGTAATTTGTACGTCAATCCGTTACTCGCATCCTTACGTACGTTTATGTATGCTGCGTTCCATGTTTCCTGCAAATTCCTCTTTATAAGATAAGTTATATAAAAAATCTAAGGAAGAAAGAGGATAATGTCAAAAACAATAAAAGTTACATTTGTTATAAATAATGGGGAAGAGAAAATAATAGAGGCACCACTAGGGCTTTCTATTTTAGAAGTTGCTCATAGTAATAGCATAGATCTTGAGGGTGCTTGTGAAGGATCTCTTGCCTGTGCTACTTGTCATGTTATTTTAGAGGAAGAATTTTACAACAAATTAGAAAAACCTAAGGAAGAAGAAGAAGATATGCTTGACTTAGCCTTTGGTCTTACGGATACTTCTAGATTAGGGTGTCCGATTATTTTAACTGAAAAATTAGACGGTATAAAAGTACGTCTCCCTTCTGCTACTCGTAACATAAAATGATGGATTAAAAACGTGATACGTAAAATACTTATTTTTGTTTTCTTAGCCTTTACTATAGTATGGTTTGCTGCTGCTTATACTTTGAAAAACAATTTAATAAATTTAATTAAAAATTCTGAATCGGATAATCTTAAAATATCCTATAATACAGTTAAATTTTCAGGATATCCGTTTCACTGGAAAATTACTATAACAGATCCAAAAGTAAAATTAATAGATCATGTAAATTCTAAAGAGCTTTCAAGTGAAAATATTGTTTTAAATATTAAGTTTAGTACTAAAAAAGCTACTTTAAATTTTGGACCATTTATTAAAGAAGTAGATAATTATGGCGATAAAACATTCACCTATGATATGCGTAGTAAAGAGGATATAAAAGGAATAGGGAAATTTAATGAACCTTTATATAAAATATCGAAAGATGATGATCTAAAAGAAGTAATAAAATCGATTCAGCTTAATAATAAATCATTATTAATATTCAAAGATGATGAAGAGATTTTTAAAATTAATGATTTAGCTTTCTTTATTTCTAAGAAAAATCTAGCAGATAGCGAAGATATTTCATTGATTTTAAATATGAATTATGATTCTGAAAAGAATATAGCTAATTTTAAAAATGCTACTTTAGATATTGCTGCTTTATTAAAATTTACCCCAGATGGTGAAAATTCTGCTATTTTACAAAATTTTAATATAGAAAAATTTGTTTTTAGTTGTGATCATAACTCTAAAATCAATCTAAATGGTGCTTTACAATTTTTTGCTAACAAATTACCACAAGGTAAGTTATCGTTTGAGCTTGAAAATTATCACTCTATTATTGATAAGTTATTACCTAATAATATTATGTTTTCTAAAAAGTTTATTAAAACAGTTATTGCTAAAGCAGTTAATAAACAGTTATTGCGAAGCAGCTGTAATTGCTAATCAAAAAGAATCAGCTGGCTCAAATACTGATTATAATAATATAGAAAAAGCTAAGTTTGATGTTGAATTTTCTGAAAAAGGAATAAATATCGGCTCTATTAATTTACTTGAGTTAAAACTTGGTGATAGTAAAGAAGAACAGCAGCCTGAAAATCATGCGAATTAATTTTATGAATAACCTTAAATTAGTATTATATAGCTTTATTTTTAGTATAATTCTTACATGTAGTGATATTTATGCTGATCAAAAGCAAAAAGTTTTTAAGATTGGTACTGGCTCTATTTTGCAAGGTTATTATTCTATAGGTCTTGATTTATGCAAAACAATTATAGGAGATGAAAAAAATAACGAAAATATAGTATGCGAAGTTGTTGCAACAAATGGTAGTATTGAAAATTTAAAATTATTGCAACAAGGTAAAATCGATTTAGCTTTAGTGCAAGCAAATATTGCAGTAGAAGCATATGATGGAATAGGTTATTATAGCGATAAAGGAAAAATGCAAAATCTACGTCAGCTACTGAATTTGCATGATGAATTTTTTACAGTTATTGTAAAAGATGAGGATAAGATAAAGTTTTTTGCTGATATTGATGGAAAGAGAATAACTAGTGGTCCAGAATATTCCAGCAGCAATATTACTTATGATGCAATGTCTTCTCTATATAAATTTGCTAAAGAACCAATAAATACTGATATTAATTACGAAGATTCTATCGATAAATTCTGCCAAAAAGAAATAGATGCTATAATCATGATGGTTGGGCATCCAAACCCTTTAGTGAATTTAATTGCCAATAGATGTGAAATTGATTTTGTTTCAATTAAAAACGATAAAATAGCAGAGTTAATACAACAAAATAGAGCTTTTCGCAAAGCGGAGCTTCATAAAGGCTTATATCAAGGTATTACAGATGATCAAACAACTGTAAAAGTATCAGCAATTTTAGTAACTAGAAATGATGTAGATTCTAATATGTTAGATAAATTTATTGGTGCTTTTCATAGAAATGTTGCAAATTTTAAACTTTCTAATTATTTATTGAACAATATCAACATTAACTATTTTTCCGATACTCAAAACTTTGTTTTACCAAAACATGACTCGGTAAGAAATAGAGAATAACTATTTATTAGAGTATTATATAGAAATACTATGTTTAATAATATACTTATACCTATAGACTTAGAAGATAAAAAGTCTGTGAAAGCTCTTCTGCTTTAATGTTTGCAACAGCTTCTCAAGCAAAGCTACATTTTATATATGTGATTTCTGATTTTGGTATGAAAATGGTCGAAGATTATTTACCTAAAAATTGGATTGCAGAAAAAAAAGCAAAATATCAAACTCAAGTAAGAGAGCTTATAAAACAACCAGATGAATGTACCAGATGAAATTGAAGCTGATTATTACATAGGTAGTGGTGCTGTTTATGATGAAATAATTAAGCGTTCCAATGATATCAAAGCTGATTTAATAATAATCTCAGCAGTTAGACCGTAGCTAAGAGATTATATGCTTGGTCCTAATGCCTCTAAAATCGTCCGTCATTCTAGTATATCAATCTTAGTAGTAAAAGACGAGTAATTAAACCTCGTCTATTAACTCTTCATTTATCGAAACTATATTTTCTATTAATAATAGAAAATATAGTTGACATTTTAGAAAAGTTAGCTAAAATCCTTTGCAAGGATAGCAGTAATGCTATCCTAGGGTATAGAAGCCCTTGATCACAGATGGGTTAGCATCATCCATTTAAAAATGCTCCTCAACTTTGTCATGGTTGGGGAGATAGTAGCTATGTACAAGGTTTTAAACCTTAAGGCTGTTATAACTGTTCTGTGACGGTTCTTCTAACTCCCCGGCCACCAACGTGATGCTCTTCGGTGGTTAATTTGAGTAATTTAAACTTTGTACACAGAACCATTAACCGGTATGGTACGGCATATTTTATAAAGTTTGATACAAGTGAATTTACGCTGTGTAGACTTATCTTGAAATTTATCTTGTCTGAAATTTTATAAAATATGCTTTAAATAGTTTATAACTTTCTTATATTTTTATTTGGAATTATAAATCAATTAAACCATAAATAACTTTATCTAAGGTGAAATCTGCTTTTCACCTTAGATGTTCATTATTATCTAAAGCTTTTTGAAAAAGAAACACATATACCGCAAATACTTCAAAAGTTGGTAAGTCAAATAAGCGGTGAGTCTGCGGAACGTAGATAAACTACGTGAGCAAAGACGAATCCCGAAATTTGGCTTGCCAACTTTTGAAGTATTAAAGGTATACATTAATAAAACTAACTATTTTCTCATCTTAAACAATTCATATTAGAAATCTTCATAAAGCCTAGAAGTATAGCAATAATCATTAAGGTACTGACAATTTAATAGTATTAAAAACAGCATCATAGAATGTTTTAAAATCTCCTACAACTTTCCTAATTTCATTTTTTATCTTAAACCAGTAATGCTCTATAGGATTCAAATCAGGCGAGTAAGTTGGTAAAAACAGTATGCTACAACCAACGGATTCGATTAACTCCTTAACTTTAGAATTTTTATGAAAATTAATGTTATCCATAATGACGGTTTGCCCAGGTTGTAATTCTGTAATTAATACATCCCTAATATAAGTTTTAAAGACATCTGTATTACAATTACCTTCAAATATCATAGGAGCAATAAGATTGCCATTACAAAGACCAGCTTATGCAACGACAGTTTTCTTTGCCGGTTATGGTGGTAGTGTATTGCTCATCTCATTCTCCTTGTTATCTATTGTATTACTTCAGTTTTAAATTGTTTGAATGTTGTCATCCCTAATTCTTATTAGGATTTAAATCATAATTTAGAAGAATAATTATTATTGCCTTCGTAATGTGCTGTAGCAACTAATTCCTTTATCACTGCTCTTATTGATAACCATACAATTAAATTGTCATGTTTTTGCCTATTATAATGTATTGATATCCTTTCAAATTCAGGATAATTAGCTATATCTTCTTCAACATATGGCATGAACATTTCTAATGATTCATTCACCATTGCTTGATCTGAAGAGCTGGATAATCTTCTTGTTCCTACTTCATCGTTGAGATTTATCACATGATTAACATTATGGATTTTACTATCAAGAAAAATGTGATCAAAATTCTGATCTAATAGTGCTTGTATCTCTTGTCTATTCTGGATTACAGTGAATTTATTAGAATGAGCAAAACTAGTTATTTCCATAATGGTTTGGGGTATGTGCTTTCCTAAAAAATTGATTATACATACTGCTCTCTGTAACGATTTTAAGTCTAAGTGTAATATAGAGCCTTGCTTAATACATCCAGTTGCTAAGATTACAGGATAAAACTCTTCTGGTACATCTTGATAATATACCTCTAAATCCAATGGCTTCTTTATAATATAATAATACAAAATTCCTTTTATTCTCAAATCCTATACATTTTAGTTTTTTTAAAGCTCTGACTAGCAAATCTTCATTGTGAACCTTATAATATAATCTAACAGGCATCATTGGCTCATTGGTAGTGGTATGGATTACTGTAAAATTATTATCATTAACACCATTAGTTATCATACTATTTATTCTCCTCCACCTGTTTTAGTAATGCACTTTTTCTTCTATAACTATCTGATTGAATTTCTAAAATCGTAGCATGATGGATGAGCCTATCAATCGCTGCTACAGTCATAGAATTAGTAGTAAAAATACTGTCCCATTCACTAAAAGGTTGGTTAGCAGTTACAATCATACTACCAGATTCATATCGTTGAGCAATTAACTCAAACAATACATGTGTTTCTCCTTCATTTTTACGTACATAGCCAATATCATCAAGGATAATAACATTATACTTATCTAATTTGGTCAGTTCATTTGGTAATCTATACTCTTTACGTGCAGCTTGTAAAAGCTGTACTAATTTAGTAGTAGATATAAATAATACCTTAACATGGTGCTCCACTAAAGCATATCCTATTGCAGCCGCTAAGTGACTTTTGCCAACTCCAGACGGACCGAAGATTAAAAGATTTTCTGATCTCTTTATCCAGGCAGTATTAAAAGCTAATTCCTCTACCTTAGCTTTATTAAGTGGCTGCACTTGGCTAAAATCAAAAGTGGTTAAAGATTTACCAGGTGGTAAGTGTGCTTTCCTAAGATAAGCTTGTACTTTTTTCCTATGACGTGTCACTACCTCCTGTTCTAAAAGAATAGAAATCAGTTTATTATAACTCCATCCTTCAATTTTTGCCTTCTCTACAAAATTTTCCCATGTCTCAAGTATAGTCAATAATCCTAATTCTTTTAGAAGAATTGGTAAAGTTGCAGAATCATGCATAACAACCTCGTACAGCAAACACAGATAAAAGATGATCATATGTTTGTAGCGAATGTTGTGTTACTCCTATAGATGGTAATAATAAATTATTACTACAATATTGAAAGCGTATCTGCAATAAACTCAAAGAAGGTATCTGACCTTTAGCAAAAGATGACAGCACAAATTCTCCCAGTGCCAGTTCACAATCATAATCAGCAGCTAACTTTAAAATACCTACCATTAATTTATTCGCATGCTTTTGCTTACAATGCTGATTAATCAAATTCCAAATGTTTTTATATGTCTCATTTGGTAAAATATCATCCCGTAGAATAGAACCACGAAATGCGCCAGGCTTCTTTATCAAAGAATTTTCTAAATGGCGATAATTAATACATCTAGATCTTTGCAATTTTTTATTTTTATCAACTCTTACTTTCGCTAGATTTAAAACATGATCAGCACCTAAATAACATGCAAGATAACTATCATAAATATGAATCTTCAGTTGATGACCAATCAAACGTGATGGTACAGTATACATAACTTTTTGTACCGATATAGGGACTGTTGTGGGATGAATTTTTGTTTAAAATTTTAGAACGAAAGTATCAGGGTTTCGGGGTATATATTTTATAATTTTATCAAAAATTTTTCATCTCGCAACAGTCCCATATAGTACTAGACGTTGTTACCCTTGCAGTGATCTCAGTAAAATCAATCGTTCTTTTTTGAGGTAGTAATTGTAAATAAGGTCGCTCAATATTAAGTTGTGCTTCATGACGGTTATTGTGTTTTTGAACTATCACATCTATAATATCTTGACATTCTTCAACTGATTTAAAATCATATGAACCACGGAGTAAAAGAGCTTGTGCTAACCATCTTTTTAGATGCCCATGTGCTGCTTAAACACTGCCATTTTCATGTCCTTTACCTCGATTATTTCTGGTAGCAATCATACCATAATGGATACATATTGCTTCATAACTTTCAGTTATATCTTCTGCACTATTTGAATAGAGATTTTTAAAAGCTGCTGATAAACTATCTGTTCTATGCTCACGTGGGCAGCCACCCAACTTCCATAAAGCATCCTGTAGTGATTGAGATAAAGCAGTAAAGCTCTCTCCACCTTGAATAATTTTCATAAAAGACCAATTGCTATAAGCTAAGCGAAAGTGATATAAAATATGCTGAAATACCTGACCTTTAATTGTAATATTAATACCTTTTAAGACAGTGAAATCTGATAAACATTGATGTCCCGGTTCATGTAACTGACGAAAACAATTTCTTTCTCCGGACCATGTAGTGCTTTCCACTTACTAACACGTCTTTGCATAGTTCTTAATATACTATCCGGATATTCTCCAGGATGATGATCCTGCAGATATTCTAATAATGTTAATGATGTTAAATGTGGTATTTGTTCTAATAAAGGCACTATAATTGGTTCCCACACTTTGTCTAAAGGATCCTTAATACGTTTAGAAACTTTTTTATATTGTTTTTGTGGTAGCCCTCTTCTTTCTATATTTCTAGCAGTACGTTCTGAAAATCCTGCTTTAGCTGATGCAATAACTTGGTTTAAACCTGCTTTTCTTAATGTCATATATACCTTTACTTGTTGGTGTGTTATTCTTTTTCCAGACATCTTTGTAACTAATTAATTTGTTTAGATGTCTATTTTATTACCGGCAAAGAAAACTGTCACCCCTCGGCAATCATATCTGTCCTTGCATAGCCAATAGAAGCGACATATTAGGCTACAACGCAAGTGAAGGTGTTGAGCCCCGAAATATACAAGATCATAGAGCTCGACGTTCTCCATAGTGCGGAAGGCAGCATGAAGGGTGATGCAATGGTAAGTCACCACTCACTCTATCGGGGTCGAAGTCCGTGGCATGGTATGAGATGGAGTTTATGTAAACTTGGGAGATCTTCTGTGTTCTTGTAAGAGTATGTTGGAACAAGTCAAAATAGGCAAGAACTGACAAATGATACAGAAGAAGTCGGACTGACTGATAGTACTCGGAGCATAGGAAAGCTATGTACATGGGGAAGCGGTCAGCAATAGAACGTTTGGTTGAGTACCGTTCAAGATAGCACGCTGAGGTTATTATAGTGATGCAGGTTAAACCCAATCAAATAGCTAAAAGAGCAAAGATGTATTAATTCTAGTTTTGATAGTAAATGCTTTATTGAAGAGCCGTGTGCGGGAAAATCGCAAGCACGGTTCTGTCGGGGTTACCATAGCATTTTAAATATAGAGTAAGTGTTATGGTTTCTACCCGACCAAAGAAAATGCTTATTAAAAGAAAACCCGTGGGTGAGATTATGGAATTTACTGATTTAACAAAAGAACAAATAAAAAAGCTAAAAACAGAAATTTAGAAAGGATTATTTAAGCCAAGTTTTCCTTATGTTTTTGAATTATCCATGGCTTTTATTCCTTGTTTGATTAGGCGTAATATGTAATACATTCCTGCCCCGAAAACAATCATATATATTACTATAAAAGCCATCAAAGAAATAAATACATATTTTCCTAGCACCGGTGATGCCATATCGGAAGCTCTTAAAATATTATAGACAATATAAGGTTGTCTGCCTACTTCAGTAACGAACCAGCCGGCTAAAACTGCAACAAAGCCTGATGGTGACATTAACATATACCAATATTGAAACCATTTAGCATTATATAATCTTTTCTTTAAATAAAGATATAATCCGGCGATGCCAGTAAATACCATTAAAAAACCAATCCCGACCATGATACGGAAACTATAAAATACTGTAGCAACCGGTTGGGCGTTCATCTTTTGACCATTCTTTTAGTCCTTTTATTTCACCATCTAAGCTATGAGTTAAGATTAAGCTACTAGCATATGGTATTTGCACAGCATATTTTGTTTTTTCCTCTTCTTTATCCGGAAAGCCAATAATATTTAAAGCTGCCCCTTTTTCTGTGTCCCAAATTCCTTCCATAGCCGAAACTTTAACAGGCTGATATTTAAGAGTATTTAAGCCATGCTGATCACCAATAAATACTTGAACAGGAGCAACAAATAGTGCCATTAATACTGCCATAAAAAGCATAATTTTAGCATGTTCTTTATAGCGATTATTTAGCAAATAAAAGCTCCCTACGCCGCCAATAACAAACGAAGTGGTTAGATAAGCTGCCGTAAGCATGTGAAGAAAACGATATGGGAAAGAAGGATTGAAGATAATCTCAAGCCAATTTAAAGGATAAACAAGCCCATCATCCCTAATTTCAAAGCTGGTAGGGGTATGCATCCAGCTAATGGCTGAAAGTATCCAAAAAGCCGAGATAACAGTGCCAATAGCAACTATTATAAGTGGAAATAAAATGTACTTTTTTGCTGACTTTATTAAAGCCAAATAATATGATACCAAGAAAGGAAGACTCTAAAAAGAAAGCGGTAAAAACTTCAAAGCCGAGTAACGGACCAAGTATGTTGCCGACCTTATCAGAAAAATTTGACCAATTAGTACCGAATTGATTACAACGCCAGAAACTACGCCCATACCGAAAGTAACTGCAAAAATCTTTACCCAGAATTTATATATTTCCTGATAAACAGTTTTTCCTGTTTTTAACCGTAAGCCTTCAATGACTGCCAAAAAGCTTGCAAGACCTATAGTAAATGCCGGAAATATGATATGAAAGCTTATGGTAAAAGCAAACTGAATTCTTGATAATAATACTTGATCAAATTCCATATATTACAAAACCATAACTAATAAATTTCTGTATTTGATTTAATTATCCGCCTTTGATATTATCAAATTCTATCTGATTAGTTTTAACAAATTTTCCTTTTTTGGAGTTCCAATTATAATGAACATTTACAATTCTTACTTCTGTAACATTAACATCACCGTTTGGCAATTGCGTAACATCATATCCTTTACGGATAGAATCAGTAATTAACAGGCTTGCTTGGCAAATATATTTTACATCGAAGAAGGGAGAATTATCATCTTTTATGTCTTCTTGTTCTTCTAAAAAATTATAAGATAATTCTTTTCCTTGCATTTCTAATGATTTTGAGTTTATTTTCTGATTTTTGTAACACAATTTAATACAAGAAGCAAGAGTTTTCAATATATTTAATAGTTTTAGGTATATTTTTACAAAAAAATTAAGTTAAATACACTGCTTTCTTAAAATATGAGGTAACATTATAGTGATAAAATATCCTACTTTATCCAAATCAACGCTTAGTTTAGGTATTTATTTTTTAAAATTCGATAAAGTTAAAATTCTCTTATTAACTGCTAGTTGCATCATATTTGGTATGATTCCGGCAGTTGATAGTATATTATTGCAAAAGATTATCGATTTAATTTAAAGATTATCGAGTCGTTTAGTGACGATAATGCACATAATCTTTTATCTTCAATGATTTATTGGGCAGTATTTTATGCCCTTTGGTGGGAGGGAATTAATATCGCTTACCGCTCATACGATTATTTATATTTAAAAACTATGCCGGTTAATAAAGGAAAGATATTAAATGAGCTTTATAATTATACCCAGTATCACAGCCATAAATTCTTTCAAGACAATTTAGCAGGGCATATTAGCAATAGAATTACTGAGACTGCTAGATCATTTGAAATGATAATTTCGATATTTGGTGAGAAAATTCTCCGTAAGCTCGCAATTATTGCTTTTGCACTAGTTGCTCTATATTCGGTACATTATATTTTTGCCACCATATTTATTATATGGATTACAGTTTTCTTAGGGCTTAGCGTTTTATTTTCAGGTAACATTAATAGATATTCGCTAAATTATGCACGAAGCCAATCGCTTGTCGCTGGTAGTATTGTTGATGCAATCAGCAATATCAATGCGGTTAGAATGTTCACCTCTCATAAATTTGAGCGTCAACATTTGGAAACAAGAGTAGAGAATGCCGTAGCTGATGAGCAAACTATGCAGTTTTTTATGTTCAAGCTGCGTTATGCTCTTGGCACTTCCTGCTCGATTATGCATAAATGTGTCAGATAATATTTGGGATTTAACCCAAGAAATCGGTGATATGTTTGAACAAGTAGGAGCATTTAATCAAGGTCTATCGCTAATGGGACCACATATTATAACCGATATAGAAAACGCTTCTCCTTTAGATATAAAAGATGGCATCATTGAATTTAGAAATGTTACATTTAATTACCATCACAATAATAATTTATTCCGTAATAAATCAGTATTAATTCCAAGTAAGCAGAAAGTGGGATTAGTTGGGTTTTCTGGATCAGGTTAAACAACTTTTATTAGCTTAATTACCAGATTACACGATATCGAAGATGGCATGGTTTTAATTGATGGTCAAAATATCAAAAATGTAACGTAAGATTCTTTAAGAAAAGCTATTAGCCTTATCCCGCAAGAGCCAATACTTTTCCATCGTACTATTTTAGAAAATATTAGATATGGTCGTAAAGAGGCGTCGTTTGAAGAGGTAGTTGAAGCAGCAAAAGCCGCTCATATACATGAGGTGATTAGTAAGTTACCAGAAGGGTACGATACTATGTGCGGCGAGCGTGGCAATAACCTCTCAGGTGGTCAGCGTCAGAGAGTTATTATAGCAAGGGCTATCTTAAAAAACGCACCTATCCTAATTCTTGATGAAGCAACAAGTAGTCTAGATAGCGAAACAGACGTGATCGGTGTCATCTAGTTGCTTGGGAACTAGATCCAGAAAATAATAAAAAATACTAATTTTATTAGTATTTTTAACTGGCTTTAGTTCATAAATCACCGGATGACAGGGGAAAATGGTCCACGCAGGCAATGCCCACTCGCAATGGCGTATTTAGTATTTACGTAACAAAATCACTAAAACCTGCTTAAGCTATTAGGACCAATAACAGCAGATGTAGCGTTAGTACTAAATATTCTAGCTGCTGTTTGTATAATATCCTCGGCTTTTATATTCATGATAATTTCCATAATCTCTTCAGGAGAGATATTTACCGAAAACAGCATAATTTTTGCCTATCTCTTCTGATTTATAAGCTACTTTTTCCTGAGCCATTTGTAAATTACTGTGGATTTGTGTTCTAGCTCTTTCGATCTCTTCTTGTTTTACTTGCTCTGTCATTCTCTTTATTTCATTCTTCAGCTCTGCGGCTAATAGCTCTAATTTATCATGAGGTGTACTTGCATAAATAGTAAATACTCCGCTATCAAAATAGGGACTATTATAACTCCCTACAGCATATGCAAGTCCTAATTTTTCACGAATATGTTGGAATAATCTTGAAGACATCCCACCGCCAAATATTATAGCAAGTAGCTGAGTTTGGTAAAGCCTTTCTAAATTAATGTAAGATGTTCCTTCAAATCCTAATATTAAAGTAGTTTGTTCTAAATCTTTATTTATAAAGCTATGACCGCCTATATATTTTGCAGGTGAAAAATTACTTTTCTTTCCTTGTGTTAAAGAAGAAAATAAAAGTTCTGCTTCTTTTACTATTTCTTCATGGTCAACATTACCTGCAATCGATAAATAAAAGTTCTCAGCATTATAATGTTTACCTGTAAAGTTTAAGAAATGATCCTTATTAAAAGTCTCAAAGGTTTTGCTTGTTCCAAGTATCGGTTTATCAAGCGGCTGATCTTTAAACACACTATTATAAAACTTTTCATATACTAAATCATCAGGATTATCTTGAGCATGTGCTATTTCTTGCAAAATTACCTGATACTCCTTTGCTATCTCTTTTTCAGCAAAAGCAGAATTTTGTACTATATCAGCAATTATTGCTAGTGCTTTATTACAATTTTTAAATAACACTCTTGAATAATATACTGTCTTTTCATGACCGGTATAAGCATTAAAATGTCCGCCTATAGAATCAAACTCTTCAGCTATTTGCTTTGCTGTTCTGGTTTTAGTACCTTTAAAAGCCATATGTTCAAGGAAATGTGATATTCCTTCTTCTTCCGGATTTTCATAACGGCTACCAACTTTGGCTATCAAATTTATTTCTACCGAATTAACATAAGGCATATTATATGTTAAAATCGTTAAACCATTCTTTAATTTACTAACGTTAAAATTTTCTTTCATAATTACTTTTTTATTTTCTAAATCGTCATACAATATTGTCATCCCGTGGCTTGTCCACGGGATCTTGTATAACAAACTGTGTCTTGAGATCCTGCGATCGAGTTGCGGGATTACATTGCAGTGATGACTCTCTCAACTTCGCAAGCCTCAGGAATCTTGCAAAAGCAAAAATCATTGAATCTACAAACCCATCACATCCAAATACAAAATATCTTCTAATAAAAAATGCTTTGAAAAACCACCATATCATTTCGGTTGCTATTCGAATATTCGATAGTTTTTTACCTTGCTTGATTAAATCTTTTGCTTGCTCGCCGGAATAAAAATTTGCTTTAGCTACTAGCTGCTCAATCGAAGTACCTGAATAGTGATAAGCAGCTTCATTTAATGTATAGATTTTATTTGCAAAATCAACATCCTTATTAAATACTACCGAATCATGAGTGGTACTCTTTATAGTATTTGAAAAACTAGCAAATTTTTTATTATACAATCTAGTGCATTTATTATAAGGGGCAAAAATTCTAGGGCGTGTATCATTACGATGCATTATTAAAAGCTTTATCTGATAAGCCAAATAACGATCTTGATTTTGAGAGGCAAAGATATATTCTATTTCGTCTTGCAACTCTTTAGAAAGTTCTTCATCAGCATCAATATTAAGAATCCAATCGTTTTAACATAGATCTTCAGCAAAAGATTTCTGCCCTACATAACCAAGCCATGGCTTTACTACTACCTTAGCTCCTAAGCTTTCAGCGATTACTACAGTCTCATCAGTACTTTCGCTATCTACAACTATCACCTCATTAGCAATGTTTTTTACGCTATTTATAGCCCGTTCTATCCTTGCAGCTTCATTTTTAGTAATGATAAAAGCTGAGATTTTGTTCATAATACTTACACCGTCATTGCGAGGAAATTACGTCAGTAATGGTACGTACGCAATCCAGTTAAATAATCTCTTCATATAAATCTCTCCATTCTTGATTTATTTCTTCAATAAGTTCCAACTTTCTTTTTCTTGAACCGCCTTTTATGTGCTTTTCTCTTGTGATTGCTGATATCATAGTGTCATGTAAGTAGATAAGCTATGCCGGTCCGGGCCCACTTTTGCTCATTTTTACATGTTATTTCTTATGGGAAATTCTAAGGTCCATTTTGCACCTTTTTGTTCCTTTTTATGCAATGCTGGCTGCCTAACCTTAACGCATACTTATTATTAATGTATGTATATTGTATTCAATTACAACCCATCTGAACCACACTTGTTAACACACTTACATCATACTCTTTACTTACCATTATTTGTAATTTAGCATACGTAGCGTACGTTGGTATAATTGTCAACATAACTTCTTCATGTATTAACAGCGAATATTAATAATATTATATGGATTGCTTAAAAAAATTTTACTTACTACTATAAGATTTGAACGCGGGCCCTCATGAGTGGAAGTCTACTATGCTAACCACTCAACCACAAGACCTTGTTACAACATAGACAAAAAAAGTTAATAACATAAAAACGTTTTTACAAAATATACTGAAAACCAGACTGGTTTCTAAACAGACCAGTATTAAACAGGTCAAACCAGTATTAAACAGACCAGTATTAAACAGGTCAAAACCAGTATTAAACAGATACAGACCAGTATTAAACAGGTCAAAACCAGTATTAAACAGATACAGACCAGTATTAAACAGGTTAAAACCAGTATTAAACAGATACAGACCAGTATTAAACAGGTTAAAACCAGTATTAAACAGGTCAAAACCAGTATTAAACAGATACAGACCAGTATTAAACAGGTTAAAACCAGTATTAAACAGATACAGATCAGTATTAAACAAGTCAAAACCAGTATTAAACAGATACAGACCAGTATAAAACAGATACAGACCAGTATTAAACAGGTTAAAACCAGTATTAAACAGATACAGACCAGTATTAAACAGGTCAAAACCAGTATTAAACAGATCAAAACCAGTATTAAACAGATCAAAACGAGTATTAAACAGATACAGACCTGTTTAATACTGGTCTGTATCTGTTTAATACTGGTTTTGATCTGTTTAATACTGGTCTGTATCTGTTTAATACTGGTTTTGACCTGTTTAATACTGGTCTGTATCTGTTTAATACTGGTTTTAACCTGTTTAATACTGGTCTGTATCTGTTTTATACTGGTCTGTATCTGTTTAATACTGGTTTTGACTTGTTTAATACTGATCTGTATCTGTTTAATACTGGTTTTAACCTGTTTAATACTGGTCTGTATCTGTTTAATACTGGTTTTGACCTGTTTAATACTGGTTTTAACCTGTTTAATACTGGTCTGTATCTGTTTAATACTGGTTTTAACCTGTTTAATACTGGTCTGTATCTGTTTAATACTGGTTTTGACCTGTTTAATACTGGTCTGTATCTGTTTAATACTGGTTTTGACCTGTTTAATACTGGTCTGTTTAATACTGGTTTGACCTGTTTAATACTGGTCTGTTTAGAAACCAGTCTGGTTTTCAGTATATTTTGTAAAAACGTTTTTATGTTATTAACTTTTTTTGTCTATGTTGTAACAAGGTCTTGTGGTTGAGTGGTTAGCATAGTAGACTTCCACTCATGAGGGCCCGCGTTCAAATCTTATAGTAGTAAGTAAAATTTTTTTAAGCAATCCATATAATATTATTAATATTCGCTGTTAATACATGAAGAAGTTATGTTGACAATTATACCAACGTACGCTACGTATGCTAAATTACAAATAATGGTAAGTAAAGAGTATGATGTAAGTGTGTTAACAAGTGTGGTTCAGATGGGTTGTAATTGAATACAATATACATACATTAATAATAAGTATGCGTTAAGGTTAGGCAGCCAGCATTGCATAAAAAGGAACAAAAAGGTGCAAAATGGACCTTAGAATTTCCCATAAGAAATAACATGTAAAAATGAGCAAAAGTGGGCCCGGACCGGCATAGCTTATCTACTTGAAACGCCTAATTCATCAGCGATTTGGACAAAATCATCGCTTGTAATAGCTCTTGAATATAAATTAGTGATTTTATTTTTAATTTTACTAAGGCTGAAAAATAATTTTTTCTGTGTAGCAGTCGTACCCATCTTTACTAATGACCAAGATTTTAATATATATTCTTGGATAGCAGCTTTAATCCACCATATAGCATAAGTTGACAAACGAAAACCAAGCTCAGGATTGAATTTTTTCACTGCTTGCATTAAACCTATATTACCTTCCGATACTAATTCGGTAACAGTAAAACCATAAGTTCTATAACCAGTTGCAATTTTTGCAACTAACTTAAGATGGCTAGTTACTAGCTTATGTGCCGCTTGCAGATCATTCTGCTCTAAGTAAGATTTAGCCAGCAAAAACTCTTCTTCTTGCGTTAGTGAAGGAATTTTGTTAATTTTCTGTAAGTAGCTATAAAAGCCAGATTCACTAGAGATTGCTAATGCATTAATATTACTAGTCATTACTAACCTCACTAATTAATTTTCTTTATAATATCATATATATGTTCTAAAATAAACTATTTCTAGAGTATTTTTAAATAAAATCAAATAATGTCTAAAAAATCTAATAAAAGTTTAGCGTTTTCCTTGCTAGGACTAATAGTTAGCATGGTACTACTTAGCTTTGCTGCCGTACCACTTTATAATTTATTTTGTAAAGTTACGGGATATGGCGGCACGACTAATAGAGAAACAGTAAGTATCTACTCTAAAGTCAAAGGAACTAGACCTATAATTATTGAGTTTGATGCTAATGTCGATAAAAATTTACCTTGGCGTTTTATTCCAAGACAGCAGCGAGTCCAGATTGTTTCGGGGCAAAATACTCTGGTTTTTTATGAAACAGAAAATTTAAGTAATAACGATATTATAGGAACTTCAATTTATAACGTTACTCCTAATAAAGCAGGAAAATATTTTGTAAAGATTCATTGTTTTTGTTTCGAAGAACAATTATTAAAAGCCGGTGAGAAAGTTTTAATGCCAGTCACGTTTTATATAGATAAGGATTTCGAAAACGATCCTGAAATGAGAGATGTAAAAGTACTTACCTTGTCTTATAGCTTCTTTAAAGTACGAGATGTGAAAAAATAAGGAATTATCAAAACATAAGATTTTAATTAATTGATTAATTCTATTAAAAACAGTAAAATCTAAGAAAAAAATTATTTTTATGATAGTAAAGAAAAGTTATATTGATAATAATGGTAGACTTGCAATTCCTATCAATTACTACCGTCTAAAGCCGGTAGTTTGGTTTACGCTTGCAAAGCAGATTAAAAGCGTAAACGCTAAAACTCTGATATTCTAAAATCATCTTTTTTATGATAGTCTTCTTGTTGCTCTATATACTTCTGTACTGCTTCTGAATTCACATTACCAACTGTAACAACAAAATACCCTCTAGTCCAAAGATGTTGACCCCAATATCGCTTACGAAGTAGTTCAAATTCCTGTAGCAATTTACGACTACTCTTTCCTTTAATTTATTGTAACACCTTAGATATTGAGATACTCGGTGGAACTGATACTAATATATGAACATTATCAGGACTTATGCTGCCACTAATTATATCTATGTAATTAGCTGCACATATTTCCCGAATTACTTCCCTTGCTCTACTTGCTATTTGCCCAGTTAAAACTCTATACATGTACTTTGTACAAAACACTATATGATACTTTAAATCATACAAGCTATGAGACCCTCTCCTATATTCCATCTCTTCCTCTAGTAACCTATTAGATAGATTATACTAAAGTGTTCGCCTAAAGGCGAGAGTGTTAACCCTATCCCACTTAACTACATAAAAGTTAGGAAAAAGTTAAAACTCAAAACAGGTGATGAGGTGACAATAAAGTATAATGATTCAGAATTAATAGTATCAACTTTTCATTCAAATATAGAAAAAGCCCGAAATATATTAGATAAGTATAAAAATATTGATCTAAATAAAGAATTAAAGCTTATGAGAAAGTATGATTCTGATGTCATTCCCGCGGAGGCGGGAATAAAATACTAATTTTATTAGTATTTTTTAGCTGGATCCCGTGAATAAATCACGGGATGACAGGGGAAAATAATCCACGCGAGCAATGCTTATGCAGAAATGACATCAAAGTTTAACGAGTATACTCAATAATCCATTTACGTAATTTAACTATTGGCGAAGTATTTATAAGAGCTGTAGACGGCAATGCTTTACCATTAGTATTAAAGTTAATTATTGGATCTATACCATATATGCTATACCAAGCTTTTAACGGCGAACTATTCGAATTTTTACGATGAAACTTAAAAGCGGCGTAGTCTCTTCATATTCTATTACTTTAACTGATTGTGGATTTTGGTGATATACAAGGCTAAGCACTGACTGGTCTGAGTGATGCCATTTATATTCGTCATAATTAGGATGAATATTATAATCTTTACCTGAAAGGACTCTAATATCCTCACAACTTTTTAGCCATTTTTCAATAAAGGAGCGAGCAAGCTTAGTATTACGTACTACAATAACCGCACTCCAAATATGATCATCATTTCTACATTCTTCATTAAGGCAATTCATCAAGGCAAAGCTTTCGCCTTTTACAAAACTGCCGTTTTTACGATCACGATCATGTACCAGTAATACATCATTATTGCCTAACAGATTAGTCAGATTGCTAATATGTTGTTTAATAATAAAAGCTGAATCTAAATATACTATAATAGCTCCCTCGGGAGCATTTTTCATTGTTTCAAGTATAATATAGGGTTTCCATAACCATAGACCCGCTCCTGCTTTTTCATTAAAAATTTCTTGATGTTTTTCAATAAATGTTTGATCAATATGTTTTTTCTTATAATTAAGTATAAAGTCTATACCTTTATTAATCGCATAATGACTTGTCGCATTCTGGTTACGATAAATATGTTCTGCACCATCAGCATAAGAAACTAAATAAATAGGTTCTTTTATTGAGTTTTGAACTGATAAATCCACTTTCTGCATCGATAAATCATTTTTAAAACCTTGGCGAGCATATTCTAAAATAACCAGCACCAACTAAATAAATATTAATGCAGCAAACGTTTTACATAAAGTTTTAAGGGATTTTTTATATTGCAACGACATATTATTAGCTTTTAATTTGAATTAAAGTTTAGTGTAATGTTTTTCTAGTTTTTATGCTAATCATTGCTTATTTCCCAATTAGATTCGAAAGAAAAATTTACTATATCATCATTTATTCTAACTGTTCCTTTTAAGAAACCAAAATAACTTCTTTTAATTCTTTTAAGGTGTTTTTTAAACATCTGCACATTAGTATTTATTCAGTATGTATAATAATAGCAGAAAAAAAGTAACATTAAAATTTAAATTTTTCATAAATAATTGGTTGTAATTTATCGTAAATCTAGTATAATTTGCTGCTTGTTTAGAAGTTCTTATGATTAACTCAAACGATAGACAGTCTACTTTAGTCGTTGCGATGTCTGGCGGTGTTGATAGTTCAGTGGTTGCTGGGATATTGTGCGAACAAGGCTATAATGTAATAGGTATTACCCTGCAATTATACGATCATGGTATGGCTGTGGGCAAAAAAAAATGCTTGTTGTGCAGGTCAGGATACTTATGATGCTAAAATGGTAGCAAACAAGCTTGGCATGCCTCATTATGTGCTTGATTATGAAAGTAAATTTAAAGAATCGGTAATAGATAATTTTGTTGATAGCTATCTGCGAGGTGAGACGCCTCTGCCATGCGTACAATGCAATAAATCCGTAAAATTCAGGGACTTAATCAAAACTGCTAAAGAACTTGGAGCTGATAAACTTGTTACAGGTCATTACGTACGAAAAATAAATGGTGATAATGGTCCAGAACTTCATATGGGACTTGACCCTTTAAAAGATCAAAGTTATTTTTTATTTGCAAGTACTAAAGAACAGCTTGAATATTTGGATTTCCCACTTGGAGGTCTTACTAAAGATGAGACAAGAAAACTTGCTAGTAAATTTGGGCTTAAGGTGGCAGATAAACCTGACAGCCAAGATATTTGCTTTGTACCTGATGGAAATTATAAGAACGTAATAAATAAAATACGTCTGGATAGTAGCGAAAGCGGTAAGATTCTGCATATAAATGGTTTTGAGTTAGGAACTCATAGCGGCATAATTAACTATACTATAGGACAACGACGTGGTCTTGGCATATCTTACCACGAGCCTTTATATGTGATAAAGATTGATCCTAATAGTAATATAGTATATGTAGGTCCAGAATCTGCGTTAAACGTGCAGGAATTCGTAATTAAAGACGTGAATTGGCTAGCCGGTAGCCTAAAAGATGGCGAGAAGCTGGAAGTAAGCGTTAAAGTCCGCTCAACAAGACCCCCTCATTTAGCTGAAATAAGTAAGCTTGAGGGTGACAGAATGAAAGTAAAGTTTTTGTCTGAAGAAAAGGCTGTTGCCTCTGGACAAGCATGCGTTATTTATGACGGCACAAGAGTACTTGGCGGCGGCTGGATTATTAGGGATGTGTCATCCCGTGGCTTGACCACGGGATCTTAGGACGCAGTCTGCGACACAAGACTCCGCAATCAAGTTGCGGAGTGACATTAAACACATAATTCATAAAAAAATAAGCTCACTAAAAACAGGAGAAACTAATGAGTTTTTTAAGAAAGAAAAGTTTTGAATCAGTAAAGGAAATAGGTAGCTCGAGCGGTCTTAGTAATACTCTTGGAGCATTTGACCTAATACTACTTGGACTTGGTGCTATGATTGGTACCGGCGTGTTCGTTGTTACCGGCATAATAACCGCTAAATATGCAGGTCCTGCTGTAATGTTATCATACGCAATTGCAGGTATTACCTGTATTTTTGTAGCTTTTGTTTACACTGAGCTTGCGGCAATGCTTCCGACATCCGGTAGTATTTATACTTATTCCTATGTTGCATTTGGAGAAGTTTTTGCTTGGATGATTGGTAGCGTTATAATATTAGAGTTAGGAGTTGCTTCAGGAATAGTTGCTGCCGGTTGGTCTGGTTATGTACAAGGGATACTCGCAGCTGGTGGAATTGAGTTGCCGAAAGCTTTAACTACAGTGCCGACAAATAGCGGTATAGTAAATTTACCTGCATTTTTAATTTCGGTATTTATTGGGTTCATTCTATTTTTAGGTACTAAAGACAGTAAAAAATTAAATGCTATTTTAGTATTTGTTAAAATGGCGGCGATATTCGTATTTATAATTGCTGCTGCTCCACATTTTGATGCAACTAATTGGAGCAATTTTATGCCGTTTGGTTTTAGTAACGTTTTAGTCGGTGCATCAATTTTATTCTTAGCATTTACAGGATTTGTAACAATTGCAACTGCTGCTGAAGAGTGTAAAAACCCAAAGCGTGATATAATGATCGGTATTATCGGCTCGCTCGTTTTAACTACTATAGTATATGTGGCGATGGCAGGTCTTGTTACGGGTATTGCACCTTTTGATCAGTTAAATAATGATCAACCGCTTGCTTATGCTTTAACTATCAACAACAGTAAAATCGGCTCAGCTATCGTTGCAACCGGTGCAGTTTGCGATATGATGACGGTGTTAATGATGAATATTTATGGTACTTCACGTATTTTTTACGCTATCGCACGTGATGGGTTATTACCAAAAAGCTTTGCAAAAGTACATCCTAAGTACGATAGCCCATACATTTCAATTATAATATTTGCATCTTTAGCTGCTATTCTTGGAGGATTTTGTTCAACGGAATTATTGACCCAATTAACTTCGATGGGAGCAATTATTGACTACATAACTGTTGCAACAATAGTGTTGTTGTTTAGAACAAGACTACCGAATGCTCAAAGACCTTTTAAATGTCCTTTGGTATATATTATTGCTCCTTTTATTATATGTGCATGTGTATATTTGTTATTTATTCAAGTATTTGATGGTGAATTTAATTTACATACTGCAGGACGTGCTTTAATAATTTGGTTTGTTACGATATTTGTTTTATATATTGTGAGATCATTTTTTATGAAAAAAGAAATATAGTTAATGTCCGTCATTGCGAGGAGGTTATTTTAATAACCGACGTGGCAATCTCATGAAATAATACGAAAATTCCTGAGATTGCTTCGTCAAAATTTTTAATTTTTTCTCGCAATGACATCAAAACCAAAAAAACAAAACTAGTATAATGACTGATAAACTCCAACCACTTCGAGGAATGAAAGATCTTTAGCCGGATGATTATAAAGTTCATGTATATATAATCAAAAAAGCAAAAGAGGTTGGGGAATTATATGGCTATAAGCAAATGAGCACGCCAATACTCGAATATACTAAAGTCTTTAATCGCTCAATGGGTGAAAGCTCTGACGTAATTAGTAAAGAAATCTACAGCTTTTTAGATTTTTAGAAAGTGATGAGTCAGTAGCACTTCGTCCTGAATTTACAGCAGGGATTGTAAGAGCTTTTATTTCTAACGGCTTGCAGCATAAACTACCTCTCAAATTATTTTCTACTGGTCCTGTTTTTCGTTATGATAGACCGCGAGCAGGGCGTCAAAGACAATTTCATCAGCTAAATTATGAATATTTACGGGCTAAAGGAGCAATCTCTGACGCTGAAACCTTAAAACTAGCAGTAGATATACTTGAAAGTTTAGAGGTTTTAGCCGATACTACTTTAGAGCTAAACTTTCTTGGTTGCAGTCAGTCACGTGCTACTTATCAGCAAAAATTAGTAGAATATCTAAATGACTTTAAGGATGAATTATCAGAAGATAGCAAAATAAGGCTAACTAAAAACCCGATGCGGATTCTTGATTCTAAAAGTGAAGTTGATCAAAAGATAGTAGCAAATGCCCCTGTTTTATCGGAGTATTATACTGAGGAATCAAAAAAATATTTCGAAGAGTTATTAAAATATCTTGATATTTTAGGCGTGAAATATACCATAAATACACGTCTGGTTAGAGGACTTGATTATTACTGCCATACTGCTTTTGAATTCACGACTACAAAGCTAGGAAGCCAATCCACTATTCTTGCCGGCGGGCGTTATGATGGGCTTAGTCGCATTATGGGCAATAACGATGAAGTGCCAGCAATAGGTTTTGCAGCAGGAATTGAGCGAATAGCTTTAATGCGGGAATATAATATAGATTCGGTAACTCCAATATTTGTATTGCCAATAGGCGAAAATAATATTTCGTATTCTTTAAAAATAGCCGATCAATTACGCTTACATAACATATCTGCGTTGATAGAAGTAAGCGGTAAAATTGCAAAAAGAATGCAAAGAGCTTTAAATGAAAATGCCAAATTTATTGTTTTTATTGGTGATGAAGAACAAGCAAATAACAACCTCAAAATCAAAGATTTAGAAAAGCAAGAAGAATATATTTTGGACTTTTCGAAAACAATTGAGTCGCTAAAAAAGCCTTAGACTTCTTTTATATATTATTGTACACAGGGGCTTTGTTGCATGGTCGAAAAATATCCACAATGTCATTCTTAGCATATGCGGGGATTCAGAAGTCTTTAAATGTCATAACGTGGTTTCGGAACTAGAGCCAGAAAAATAATAAAAAATGCTAATTTATAGCATTTTTTAACTATATTGCACACGTACAAAACTTGTAGTTTTTCCTCGGAATGACGCTAAATAAATTTAAAAAAATAATATATGAAAAAAAAACTATATGAAGGTTCAAGTAAAACCCTATATACTTCTGAAGAAGAGTTTTTGCTTGTAATGGCTTTTTCTGATAGAGCTACTTTAGAAAATGGTGAAATTATTGATGTATCAGGCAAAGGAGTGCTTAATAATAATATCTCTTTCTTTTGTTTCTTTCTTTTGTAATGAATAAGCTTGAAATGATTGGCATTGAAAATCATTTTATTGAAAAGCTAAATATGAGAGAGCAGTTAATTCAATATGTTGAGATGTTTCCTCTGCAAGTAGTTGTATCTTCTGTTGCGTGTGGTAGGTTTGTAAAAGAATTTGGTATGGATGAAGGCTTTGTATTTGATAAGCCAATAATTTGACATTTCTTAAGCAAGGATTCTGTAGAAAAAACTCCATTTAATGCTTTATCTAATGGAGCAATTATAAATACGAAGACGGACTTAGCTTTAACCCGGAAAAATGATAACGAATTAATACTTACGAATATAGAAGGGATGAACAGAATAAAACATAATAAACAAATAGTAGAATTTATCTCAAAGTATAAGATAATTATACTTCTTGAAACATGGTGTGAAGCTGATGCTGTAGTTAATATTAATGGATATGACTTTTTTGTGAGAGACCCGAATAAAGTTGGAGAAATTGGAAGAAAATCTGGAGGGATTGTAGTGTATAATAGAGAGAAATTGAAAGGAAGTATAAAATGTTTAAAAAATAATTTAAAAGAGTGCGTTTGGTTTATACGATAAATTAAAAGTAAAAAATTTCTTATATGCGCGATATATAACCCCCCAAAGTATTCAAAGTACTCGAATTCAGAATTTTTTAATTGTTTAAAAAAAGAAATTGTGGATATGGAATATAAATACGTGGATGCAGAACTTATAATTGTTGGAGACTTAAATGGAAGAGTAGGAGAAGTTCAAGAATTTGATATTGAAACGGATACTAAATACAATAATATATCGAATAATTTAAATATAAGAATCAATAATAGAAGAAATAAAGACAAAGAAACTAACGAATTCAGAAGGCGTATTATAGAACTGTGTACAGAACTTGATATGGTTATTTTAAATGGGCGGTGCATGGGGAATAACGAGGGTGAATACACTTACATTTCGCACAATGGAAAAAGTGTAATAGATTTGGTAATAATCAAAACCCAGCTTTACGAACAGGGAATACTTGATATGATAGTGACCGATAATGTTGAAAATACAAAACATTTTGCAGTTGCAATTCAGATAGCCATAGATGATACAGTCAACCAGCCCTATGAAAACTACAAACTCCTTGAAATATATAAGTGGAACGAGTTTAAAAGTGAAGAATTTAAAAATAGAATTAATAGCAAGGAAATGAGTCTGTGGCTAATTGGCGTTGGAAACAGTCTAAAGAAAGGGGAAATTGATATTGCTGGTAAATTAATCGATCGAATTTTTAAATGGGCTGGAGAATCAATGCAGGTAAAAGAGAATCATGTGGGTAGACGTGTAATAAAGAACAAGTGGTTTGATATAGAATGCAGTCAATCAAAACAGCTAGCTAGAAAAGCATTGAGTACATTTAGAAGAACTCAATCTGATATTCACCGAATCAACTATTGTGATCTTAAAAAACAGTATATAAGTATGTGTGAGAAAAAGAAAAAAGAAGAAAGAGATCATGAAGTCAACGATCTAAAAAAAATTATAGATGAAAAAGATTTGAATAGTTTATGGTCAATAATCAAAAAAGTAAAAAATAAAACGAGTTATAAGTAGAAGAGTCAGCCCACTTTCAGCACAGTTTGACCTCAAGTAACCCCGGATGGTACACTTTTCAAAAAAGGGCAAACCTAGGTGAATGTTGGAAACCTCGGAAGTTGGAGGGGATAGATGACGTCATTGACCAATAGTAATCAAGGTGGCGTTGGGAGGTGTGGTGGGGGTGAGGAATGACATAAACGGGGCTTGACCAATAGTGGTGGGGAGTGAACGGGGGGCGGGACGTTGACATCATGTACGTTTTGGCCCAGTTGGATAGTACACTTTTCCAAAAAGGGCAAACCTAGGTGAATGTTGGAAACCTCGGCATTGACCAATAGTAAATCAAGATGGCGTTGGGAGGTGTGGTGTTGGGGAATAATGGCTGCCTAAGCATTGATGACGTCATTGGCTTTGACCAATAGT
This sequence comes from Chrysoperla carnea, assembly GCF_905475395.1. NCBI lineage: Eukaryota > Metazoa > Arthropoda > Insecta > Neuroptera > Chrysopidae > Chrysoperla > Chrysoperla carnea. The sequence goes on along the minus strand of NC_058337.1, from coordinate 139,319,992 downwards.
AGCGCTGTAAAAATCAAGATGGCGTTGGGAGGTGTGGTGGGGTGAGGAATGGCTGCCTAAGCATTGATGACGTCATTGGCTTTGACCAATAGTGGTGGAGAGTGAACGGGGGGCGGGACGTTGACATTAGTTAGCAATTTTCAAGAATATGTTAATTTGACCTTGAAAAATATTGTAATTTGACACTTTATACATGATAAAATTCAAGATACGTGACCGGATGTTAATTTTTTTTTTTTTTTTTTTTTTTTTTTTTTTTTTTTTTTTTTTTTTTTTTTATTGAGTCAGCAATGTAATATGACACTTGAAATTTACATAATAAAAATACATGTTCAAACTTGTTTGAATGGACTTTGATCTTAAAATAATTTCACACGTGTCAGCAATTTTCAAGAATATGTTAATTTGACCTTGAAAAATATGATATCATCATCTTGTAACAAGTTCAAACTTGTTTGAAATAATTTTACATGTGTCAAAACACGTGACCGGATGTTAATTTTTTTTTTTTTTTTTTTTTTTTTTTTTTATTGAATTAGCAATGTAATATGACACTTGAAATTTACATAATAAAAATACATGTTCAAACTTGTTTGAATGGACTTTGATCTTAAAATAATTTCACACGTGTCAGCAATTTTCAAGAATATGTTAATTTGACCTTGAAAAATATGATATCATCATCTTGTAACAAGTTCAAACTTGTTTGAAATAATTTTACATGTGTCAAAACACGTGACCGGATGTTAATATTTTTTTTTTATTGAATTAGCAATGTAATATGACACTTGAAATTTACATAATAAAAATACATGTTCAAACTTGTTTGAATGGACTTTGATCTTAAAATAATTTTACACGTGTCAGCTATTCTCAAGAATATGTTAATTTGACCTTGAAAAATATGATATCATCATCCTGCTACAAGTTCAAACTTGTTTGAACATGTTCAAACTTGTTTGAACATGTTTAAACTTGTCTGAATTCCAAGAAAAAATAATTAGTTTGAATTACGATTATAAAAATATCAAATTACAACTTTTTTAGTGGTGGGGGTAATGCTATAAAAAGTGATGTACGTAGCTGTTGAAGTATCTCTTTTGAAATTCACCTTTGCTTCAGTTAGTTTTTTCGCATATATTTTTTACGTTATTTTATTATTATTATTATTATTATTATTATTATTATTATTATTATTATTATAATTATTATTATTTTGTTTTTGATATATTTATTATTCTAAACTTAGTCTATATATTTTATACAAAAAACAAATATTACTCAGTTGTAAGTTAACTTTAGTGTTGAACGTTCGGTAACGTATATTTTGCTTAGTATTTGAAAATATAACGGTAAGTGTAAAATTTTTTAAATATTATTGTGAAACTTAAATATAATTTTTTGAAAGATGGACACCTACGAACGAAATGTTATGCAGACGCTAAACGTGGTACCTCAAGGTGGTAGCACTGATATGATGAAGAAAGTGGAGAGAGCGTTGAGGCTCATCAAGACGGTGGAGGAAGCTGAGCGATGGATGATACTTAATAAGCAGAACATCCGCTTATTCAAAAAGATGTTGATGTTAAAGAAAGAAAATCCTCTGCGTCTTGAAGCTAATATTGGACTTTGTAAATCATACCAGCGGCAACTTCACCGACTGCGATTAGATTTAGTTAAGCAAGGTGGTGGAGTCACCAAAAAACAAAATCGACATCTAATCTGGGAGACAATTGAAACCCACCATCAGGGCAGGGTGAAGACTGGTATGATTACAAATTTGGATTATAAAGATCCAAATATATTTTTCAACCGGGCATTTCCAATGTTTAGAAGACACGTTCGGCGTGAGCTAGTGAAGCATCCCCTCAAGGTAAGTAAAATTTAAGATTTATAATTTAAATAGTCTAATGAGATCTTGAATTTTTTTTTCAGGTGTATATTATGTTCACGGGCAATTTTATTAAGCCCATCACCAAAGAGGAGGATTTGAAAACTTTTATAACGTCGGCCAAGGAAATGTATCTGACAACGGACATGCAGGAGTGGTACAATGATCATGTCAAAAACTATTTGCTGAAAAAATTGGAAGAATTCCAGGAACGCGATAGCGGTTGGGCTCTTGACATGATCATAAATATTCGAGTCCACATGAATAAGTACTCTCCGATCACAGCTGGGACTTTTTGTGAACTACCACCACTCATCAAAAATAAATTGGCTGTGGTTAATGTCCAGAATAAAGACCAACATTGTTTTCTATGGTCGATAATGTCAGCACTTTACCCGGTTGAAAGGAATCCTCAACGTTTAACTAAGTACCCGCACTATAAACATCATTTAAAATGTGATGGATTAAAGTTCCCCATGTCTCTGGATCAAATTAATAAATTTGAAAAGATGAACCCGCAGCTATCGATTAATGTGTACGGCTACAAAGATACGTTTCTACGTGATTTAGAAATTTTCCCTGTACGCGTTAGTTCGAACACTGCGGGGAAGAAAATTCATCTATTGGCTGTGGAGAATGGGAACAGTCACCACTTTTGCTGGATAAAAAATTTAGCAAAGTTGAGTCGATCGAGTGTAAAGAGTGATAGGCATAAAATTTATTTATGTGATCGATGTCTCAACTATTTTGCTACAGAAGTCAAACTCCAACAGCATCCAGTAAATTGTGGTGAAAAAGAAGCGGTGCGGGTACGAATGCCTGAAACTGATGACGAGCGGTTCGTTGAGTTCAAAGATTTCAACAGCAAGGAACGTGTTGAGTATATGGTGTACGCTGACTTTGAGGCACTATTGGTACCACAACATCATGAAGACATGGAAATGGATCATGGGTCTTATACGCAAAATATTCAAAAACATGTACCCTACAGTGTAGGTTACTATGTTCATTGTACCCATGATCCCAACCAATCGTTTTATAAGGCATACCGTGGTGCTGATTGTGTCAAGTGGTTTGTTCATGAACTGGAACAAGTAGCGTACTCATTAGAGCAAAAAATAAAACACGTTAAACCAATGTATCCGCTCACCGTCGAACAAGAACTGGATTTTATGTCAGCAGAGAAGTGTCACATTTGTGGTAAAGATTTCGTATCCAATTCCATACGTGTTCGCGACCATTCACATCGCACAGGTAATGCAGGTTATTTATTATTTTTTAATTTCATCTAATTTTATATTAATCTATTTTAGGTATCTACCGTGGAGCAGCACACCAATTTTGTAATCTGCATTATCAAGATTCAAGGGTGGTACCTGTTGTGATGCACAACTTAAGTGGATACGATTCGCATTTTATTATTGAAGCTCTGCTGACGGAAATCGACGGTCAAGTTGATGTGTTGCCCATCAACAAAGAAAAGTACATCAGTTTCACAAAGCACGTCTCGGACATTCAATTAAGATTCATTGATTCCTTCCGATTTCTCGCAGACAAGTTGGAAAATCTGGCCTCATATTTAGATAATGATAAAAAATCCATTTTACATAAAGAGGTAAATGATAAAATATAATTAATTTTTAATACAGGGTTGTAATTTGTTTTTTAATTTTTTATAGGTCAGTAATGATGAACAATTTCAATTGCTAACGAGAAAAGGTGTATTTCCATATGAATACATGAGTAGCTGGGGACGTCTCCAAGAGACAAAATTACCACCAAAGGAGGCGTTCTACAGTGTGTTAACAGATGAACACATAACGGATGAGGATTATAACCATGCGATACAGGTATGGAACACATTCAATTTACATACACTAGGTGATTATTCAGACCTGTATATGAAAACTGATGTGTTACTACTTGCGGATATTTTTGAAAATTTCCGTAACACTTGTATTCATAGCTATAGTCTCGATCCTAGTCACTATTACACACTTCCTGGCTATACGTGGAGCGCCATGTTGAAATACACCAATATCAAATTGGAATTGTTCACGGATATTGATGACTTGTTGTTTATCGAGAAAGGAATCAGAGGCGGTGTAAGTCAATGTTCTAATCGCTATGCTAAGGCAAACAATAAGTACATGGAAGAGGGGTATGATAAAACTCAAGAAGATGTCTACCTTATGTATTATGATGTGGTGAACCTATATGGTGCAGCAATGTGTGGATACCTACCAACAGGAAATTTTAAGTGGGTCGACACACCAAACATCGATGATGTTGCAGATGATTCACCAGTCGGGTACATTTTAGAAGTAGACCTTGAAATACCCCAACATCTACATGATAACTTTAGCGATTTACCGCCATGTCCGGAGACAACGAAACCACCTGGATCAAAACAAAAATATCTTCTGTCAACCCTTTACAATAAGACCAACTATGTCGTGCACTACAGGAATTTAAAACTGTATACACAACTCGGTGTTAAGGTAACAAAATACCACCGTGTGTTACAATTCGATCAATCTGCATGGTTGAAACCATATATTGATTTCAATACCGAGATGCGCAAGAACGCCTCAAATGAGTTTGAAAAAGCATTATTCAAACTCATGATTAATGCCATCTTCGGTAAAACCATGGAGAATGTGAGGAAACATCGGGTTGTGTACATACGAAAAAATTGGGATGGAAAACATGGTGTGAAGAAATTAATTGCCAATCCCAATTTTCACAGTATGATGGTGCTCGACAATGACGTCAGTATTGTTGAAATGAAAAAATCACAGATACGTTTCAACAAACCCATCTACATAGGCTTCACAATTTTAGACATATCGAAAACGTTTGTGTATGACTTCCACTACAACTACATGTACCAACGGTACAACCCCACAAATGTCAGGTTATTATACACAGACACCGATAGTCTAATTTATAGCGTGAAAAATACTGACGTCTATGAGGTCATGAAACAGGATATTAATCGTTTTGATACGGCTGACTATGCACCCGACAACATCTATGGTATGCCACTACGTAATAAGAAAGTCAAGGGTTTAATGTCCGATGAAAATAATGGTGATGTTATGCTAGAATTTGTCGGATTACGTAGCAAAATGTATGCTATTCGGGTGCAAAATAAAAAAGAGACTAAACGATCCAAGGGTCTCAAGAAGTCAGCTATCCGAAAACTTACTTTTGAGGACTATAAGCGGTGTTTGCTTGAGAACCGTAACTTTTACCATGTTCAGCAAAGCATCCAATCCAAGCGACACCGCTTACATACCATCAAACAGCAGAAAGTGGGCTTATCACCATTTGACCAAAAACGATACATTACTCACAATTCATGTGAAACAAAACCATGGGGCCACTATAGCATTATTTGTTGAGTGTAAGTATTTTATATTTTTTGTTTTTAATATTTAGCTAATTTTTGCTGTTGTTTCAGAAATGTATCCTGCTGTTGTGATGATCCTCAAAGTGGTTCGGTATTGTGATAGGTGTACAAACAATTGATAGAGTAGTGCGCATGAACAATTGATAGAGTAGTGGTGGGGGTGTAAAAAAAAACTGATAGTTAGGTAGAATTATTGTAGAAAACAATTTAGTGTTAGTTTAAACATACAAAATGCAAGACTTTAGTAATCATAATAGTGATAACAACTGTATTGTTAATATGATTAAAGATAATTGTAGTTTAAGTACTTTAAACAATGTGTTAACAAAGTATTTTAAAACATTGGTTAATATGGCAATTAAATGTGGTCGACCGGAAACTTTAAACTACCTTATTGATAAGGTAGAACAAATGGACTTAGAAGTGAAATTTTCCCCATCATCAGACGATGAAGACAAACAAATTTGGAACTGGATTTTAAAAAATATCCACTCTGGACAAAAAGATGGAATTGTAGGACTATCCATTTTTGAACAATCTTACTACAGTGTATTTACATCAGACGAGTTATCCGACTATGTTCAAGTGAAAGAAATAATTGAAAATTATCTTATGAAGAAAGATAATGATGATGATGATGATGATGATGACAATGGACACTTTTCAGAATAATAATTATAATGTATTTTCGATAATTTATAAATATATATTTTTTAAATATTATTATAATACAACTCTGTTTTTATACTTTTCAGAATAATAATTATAATGTATTTTCGATAATTTATAAATATATATTTTTTAAATATTATTGTAATACAACTCTGTTTTTATATGTTATAGATAAAATTTTACAATAAAAATAATATTTTTACAATGTGATAATTTTTATTTTTTTTTTTTTTATAAAACACAAATATGTTCGCAAAAACGGTCCACTATGACAAATTTTTTATTGTTACAAGTATGTTCATAAAAACGGTCCACTATAAAATAAGACTTTTTTGTCAATATATGAACCCTTTATATCTTCGTTGGTGCTATCCTTCAATAAATATACAGGTCTCTTTCTAAACAGGTCTGTATCTAAACAGGTCTGTATCTAAACAGGTCTCTTTCTAAACAGGTCTGTTTCTAAACAGGTCTCTTTCTAAACAGGTCTCTTTCTAAACAGGTCTGTTTCTAAACAGGTCTCTTTCTAAACAGGTCTCTTTCTAAACAGGTCTGTTTCTAAACAGGTCTCTTTCTAAACAGGTCTGTATCTAAACAGGTCTCTTTCTAAACAGGTCTCTTTCTAAACAGGTCTGTTTCTGGACAGGTCTCTTTCTAAACAGGTCTGTTTCTAAACAGGTCTCTTTCTAAACAGGTCTGTATCTAAACAGGTCTCTTTCTAAACAGGTCTGTTTCTAAACAGGTCAAAACCAGTATTAAACAGTTTTTTTCAACCTAGTATTGAAAACTTATGAAAAAAAATATTAATTCCAATAGTGATCGTAATATAATAATTGATAAATTAAGAAGACTACATTCTACAAACATGAGAAGAGAAATACTATCTATAATCCATTACTTGAAGAAAACAAATATAATTAAATAACAAGTTTATAATAACTTTATCAAAAATTAAAAAGCCGGAGTAAAATCGGTGAAAGCCGGAGTAAAACCGGAGTAAAATCGGCGAAAGTCGGAGTAAAACCGGAGTAAAATCGGCGAAAGTCGGAGTAAAATCGGTGAAAGTCGGAGTAAAACCGGAGTAAAATCGGTGAAAGTCGGAGTAAAACCGGAGTAAAATCGGCGAAAGTCGGAGTAAAACCAGAGTAAAATCGGCGAAAGTCGGAGTAAAATCGGTGAAAGCTGGAGTAAAACCGGAGTAAAATCGGCGAAAGTCGGAGCAAAATCGATGAAAACCGGAGTAAAATCGGCGAAAATCGGAGTAAAATCGGTGAAAACCTGTTTAATACTGGTCTGTATCTGTTTAATACTGGGCTGTTGCTGTTTAATACTGGTTTTGACCTGTTTAATACTGGTCTGTATCTGTTTAATACTGGTTTTGACCTGTTTAATACTGGTCTGTATCTGTTTAATACTGGTTTTGACCTGTTTAATACTGGTCTGTATCTGTTTAATACTGGTTTTAACCTGTTTAATACTGGTTTTGACCTGTTTAATACTGGTTTTAACCTGTTTAATACTGGTTTTGACCTGTTTAATACTGGCTTTGACCTGTTTAATACTGGTCTGTATCTGTTTAATACTGGTTTTAACCTGTTTAATACTGGTCTGTATCTGTTTAATACTGGTTTTTAACCTGTTTAATACTGGTTTTAACCTGTTTAATACTGGTTTTAACCTGTTTAATACTGGTCTGTATCTGTTTAATACTGGTTTTAACCTGTTTAATACTGGTCTGTATCTGTTTAATACTGGTTTTGACCTGTTTAATACTGGTCTGTATCTGTTTAATACTGGTTTTGACCTGTTTAATACTGGTCTGTTTAGAAAGAGGTTTTCAAATCTAACAAGCATCATCAATCAACCCATATAATATGCTCTTTATATGGAATATAATAAATCAACTTGTACTATAGATTAGATAAAAAAATTTTATTAAAAAAATTATAATTTTATATTAAAACAAAATACATAATCATCTAATTTTTTAATATTATTTATACTTAAAGTGTCAAATTACAATATTTTTCAAGGTTAGAATACATAGATGTCCACAATCGTAATATTAAAACTGTGATTGCAAAATAATATTGAATGTCACATCAGTTAAAATATTTAATTATTTCCTATGATGGCTTTAAGTTACCAAAGCTTGCAGTTTATACTTTTTATATACCGTACAGTGTGTAACACTATTTTTGGATACATCATGGTTGATAATTCCTGTTTCATATTTATATGATCTTTTAGGTAGGGTGTCACACATAAAAACACCACAAAAATACGGAATTTTAAATTGTTTAGCATACGCATGTAGATCTATATCGTAAAGTGCTCTGGGTTGTATTGAAATTTTAGTCTTAGTTACATTGCATTTTCATAAACAACAACCTGCTCTGAGTGTTTATTACCAGAAAATACAGACACACAAACATATCATGGTCGGCTATTTTCAGATTCACTATGAACAATAATATGTGGCCCTAGTGGTTGTGGTAAAACCATTGTTATGTTGAATTTAATTTATGATGAAAACGGTTTACGCTTTGAAAACATTTATGTGTACAGTAAATCTGTTTACCAACCGAGATATCAATTACTAGAAGAGACTTTAAAATTAGTGGAAGGGGTTGGCTATTTTTCCACTTAGTGATACTAGTGAAATTCCTAGTCTGAATGAAGCTCGAGAAAAAAGTCTTTTCATTTTTGATGATGTGAGCTGTCATTCACAACAGAGAAGTAGAGAATACTTTAGTATGGATCGTCATCGAAAAATTGATTGTTTCTACCTATGTCAGAGCTACGCACGTGTTCTAAAGCATAACATAAGGGGCAATGTTAATTGCTTGGTGCTATTCAAAACGGATGAAATGAATCTAAAACACATATTCTACAATCATGTCGGCTCTGATATGAATTTTCAAAAATTTCATGATTTATATCGACATTGTTGGAGTTCACCAAATGGATTTGTTGTAATAATGAAAAATTTCTCTATGAATGCAGGTCGTTATAGGAATGGATTTGATGAATTTATTGAACTGTAGTGTCACCAATACTTTGTGTGTTTTTTCAGATTCATAATAATAATTTTTTTCTGTAAATTTTTTTTAAAATGTAAATTTTAATCATTAATAAATAAAAAAAAAATATTTATAAGATTTTTATTAAATAAAACCTTTATTCTAATCTCACACGTGTAAAATTATTTTAAGATCTAATGCGATTCAAACAAGTTTAAACATGTTCAAACAAGTTTGAACATGTATTTTTATTCAAACAAGTTTGAACTTGTAACAGGATGATGATATCATATTTTTCAAGGTCAAATCTATTTCAACATATTTTTGAAAATAGCTGACACGTGTAAAATTATTTTAAGATCAAAGTCCATTCAAACAAGTTTGAACATGTATTTTTATTATGTAAATTTCAAGTGTCATATTACATTGCTTAATCATAAAAAAATATTAATATCCGGTCACGTGTTTTGACACATGTAAAATTATTTCAAACAAGTTTGAACTTGTTACAAGATGATGATATCATATTTTTCAAGGTCAAATCTATTTCAACATATTCTTGAAAATTGCTGACTCATAATATTCTTTTCTTGGAATTCAGATTTGCAAATTATTATCTAACACGTTCAAGTGTCATATTACATTGCTTAATCATAAAAAAATATTAGCATCCGGTCACGTGTAAAATTATTTTAAGTCGATTAAAACAAGTTTGAACTTGTAACAGGATGATGATATCATATTTTTCAAGGTTAGATGTTATCTATTTCAACATAAAAAAAAATAAACATCCGGTCACGTGTCTTGAATTTTATCATGTATATTTAAAGTGTCAAATTACAATATTTTTCAAGGTTAGATGTTATCTATTTCAACATATTCTTGAGAATTCTCTTTCTCCTGTCCCGTTAGATTTGGATATGAACCAGATATGAACTGAGAAATCAGAGTATTAAAGCAGATATAAAAACAATTTTATTAAAAAAATTGAAAAAATCAGAGTATTAAAGCAGTTATCAAATCAATTTTGTTAAAAAACTTATAAAATCGGAGTAGTTTTTAACAAAAACTTATAAAATCGGAGTAGTTACCAGAAATATTCACCATTCACGAGGTGAAACTTACAAACCCAAGAACATATTTATTGAAGGATTACAACAACGAAGATATAAAGGGTGGTTTCTATGTTGAAGAATTACAAAAAGTTCACGATCCAAACATTTATTTAGTGGAAAAAGTCTTAGCTAAACATGGATCTAACGTTAAAGTCAGGTGGTTAGGGTTCGACTCTTTACATGATTAATATATTGATAAAAAAAGTCTCCTTTTATAGTGGAAAGTTTTTGTGAACATACTTGTAACAAAAAAATTTTGTCATAGTGGACCGCTTTTGTGAACATATTTGTGTTTTAAAAAAGGAAATGTATTTTTTAATATGAATATATATTAGACTAGGTTCATGAAATTTTATTGAAGCAATTTTTAACTAACACAAAACAATATAAAAATATTGTTGTAATACAAATGTTTTTTGATTCATGTTTATTACTCAAAATTACTTGATGGTGCGAATATAATTATCACAAACAAGGTGTATTTATAACCTGAAAATAAGGTGGTGAGGTCATTTCATAGGTAAAACAAAACAATGATTAATTAAATTATAGGTGTTTTTTATTGTAAATACAAACACATTTTAAAAAAAACTTATCATAGACAATTATATTCATGTTTTTATTTCTATATACAATCATGATCATCACTATTTCTTCCACAATCACATCTGTCTATTTCATTACAATTTGTAACACATATCCATGGCTCGAACCATTTCGGTATATTTCCACCATCCATTTGTTGGTATAGCATTCTACAGAGAATTTCAGGATCTATTTGTTGATACCATAAAAACATTCTCTCATCATGTCTAGCACTATCACCAATCCATTGTTTTCGACGGATATCGTATGTACCCCAATTTTTTCTCAAGTTACTTCCATGGATAAGATCATCACAACATTCATTTAGTAATATTTCAAACTGATTGAAATCTCTTTTAAAGTAGTTGAACTTTTTCGCATAATTTACAAATAAGATTGCATCCAAACAATTTCTTACTATAAATGCAGCAATATGAAAGCAATCATCAACTTCTAAATAAGAATACCGTAATGTGTCGATTAACTTTGTAGGTATACTCCAACGACATGCCTCCATAAGTTGATAAAATTCCATCTATAAAAATATTTGGCTACAATTTTCTAAACAGATCTTATCAAACAATACTCACATTAAAATATTCTGGGTAAATCATCTCCGAATTTTGAAACAGATCAATATGATTTTGTAGCGACATTGTACCCCATAATTGTAATGAATTAAAATAAACACCATTTTTTACAAAAATATCCATAATTTATTTAGTATTATTTTTTTTTTTTTTTTTTTTTTAAATATCAAAAACATAAACTTTACAATTTTTTTATAACAATAACAATAATATATATATATATATCTTGCAGTAATAAAATTCAATATAGGAATGATTTGTTAAAAAAAATTTTGATGTTCTTGAACATAGTCATCATCACTATCACCATCGTCTTCGAATAGGCGCAGTCTCAGTTGGTGACTTCTTCCAATTTTCTCCTCCACCCTCAAATACCCCGGTTTTGTGTTAAATAATTTAATCATGTTGTCCGTCAACACTGCAAACCTAGATGGTAGAAAAACCCCCTCGTTTTCTGTACCATCTAGGCTTATATCCAGTAAAACTTTTATTGATGGCCCATGTATCGTTAGAATCCGCTCCATTTTTAGTATTTTTAATTTTTTTTTCAGTGGCAAGTCGTCCATTTTTATGCATGGTCGCACTAAACAACTATCTAATAATTTTAATTCTGCTCTATTCATTTTGATTAATATTATGAATATTTAATGAAAACTGATGTTACCGTAATGTCGAGCGCCTTTTTTATATGATTACCACCACTCCAAAAATCCCCCCCACCAGCAGAAATTATTATCTAACATGCGTAAAATTATTTTAAGATCTAATGCGATTCAAACAAGTTTAAACATGTTCAAACAAGTTTGAACATGTATTTTTATTCAAACAAGTTTGAACTTGTAACAGGATGATGATATCATATTTTTCAAGGTCAAATCTATTTCAACATATTTTTGAGAATAGCTGACACGTGTAAAATTATTTTAAGATCAAAGTCCATTCAAACAAGTTTGAACATGTATTTTTATTATGTAAATTTCAAGTGTCATATTACATTGCTTAATCATAAAAAATATTAATATCCGGTCACGTGTTTTGACACATGTAAAATTATTTCAAACAAGTTTGAACTTGTAACAAGATGATGATATCATATTTTTCAAGGTCAAATTAACATATTCTTGAAAATTGCTGACACGTGTAAAATTATTTTAAGATCAAAGTCCATTCAAACAAGTTTGAACATGTATTTTTATTATGTAAATTTCAAGTGTCATATTACATTGCTTAATCATAAAAAAATATTAACATCCGGTCACGTGTAAAATTATTTCAAACAAGTTTGAACTTGTTACAAGATGATGATATCATATTTTTCAAGGTCAAATTAACATATTCTTGAAAATTGCTGACACGTGTAAAATTATTTTAAGATCAAAGTCCATTCAAACAAGTTTGAACATGTATTTTTATTATGTAAATTTCAAGTGTCATATTACATAAATACATTATTATTATAATTGAAAAATCTCATAATAAGAATAAAAAAGTTCATTCAGGGCGAAATATTTAATTGCTCCATATTTTGATCCAACTCTCTGTATTGTATGTTCAATAACTTCGTAAGTCAGATTTTTTCTTGGAATTCAGACAAGTTTAAACATGTTCAAACAAGTTTGAACATGTTCAAACAAGTTTGAACTTGTAGCAGGATGATGATATCATATTTTTCAAGGTCAAATCAATTTCAACATATTCTTGAGAATAGCTGACACGTGTAAAATTATTTTAAGATCAAAGTCCATTCAAACAAGTTTGAACATGTATTTTTATTATGTAAATTTCAAGTGTCATATTACATTGCTTAATCATAAAAAAAAATATTAACATCCGGTCACGTGTTTTGACACATGTAAAATTATTTCAAACAAGTTTGAACTTGTTACAAGATGATGATATCATATTTTTCAAGGTCAAATTAACATATTCTTGAAAATTGCTGACACGTGTAAAATTATTTTAAGATCAAAGTCCATTCAAACAAGTTTGAACATGTATTTTTATTATGTAAATTTCAAGTGTCATATTACATTGCTTAATCATAAAAAAATATTAATATCCGGTCACGTGTTTTGACACATGTAAAATTATTTCAAACAAGTTTGAACTTGTTACAAGATGATGATATCATATTTTTCAAGGTCAAATTAACATATTCTTGAAAATTGCTGACACGTGTAAAATTATTTTAAGATCAAAGTCCATTCAAACAAGTTTGAACATGTATTTTTATTATGTAAATTTCAAGTGTCATATTACATTGCTTAATCATAAAAAAATATTAATATCCGGTCACGTGTTTTGACACATGTAAAATTATTTCAAACAAGTTTGAACTTGTTACAAGATGATGATATCATATTTTTCAAGGTCAAATTAACATATTCTTGAAAATTGCTGACTAATGTCAACGTCCCGCCCCCCGTTCACTCTCCGCCACTATTGGTCAAAGCCAATGACGTCATCCCCCCCGTTTATGCTTAGGCAGCCATTCCTTCCCCCACCACACCTCCCGACGCCATCTTGATTTTTACAGCGCTACTATTGGTCAAAGCCAATGACGTCATCAATGCTTAGGCAGCCATTATTCCCCAACACCACACCTCCCGACGCCATCTTGATTTACTATTGAAAGTGGGCTCGATTATCTCATCTAACGTCCAATTCCCGCCCCCTTTAAGCCCCACTTCCAAGAAACACACTCCTGTCAACCACGCCCATCACTATTGGTCAAGCCCCGTTTATGTCATTCCTCACCCCCACCACACCTCCCAACGCCATCTTGATTTACTATTGGTCAATGACGTCATCTATCCCCTCCAACTTCCGAGGTTTCCAACATTCACCTAGGTTTGCCCTTTTTGGAAAAGTGTACTATCCAAACGCTCTGTCAGCCACGCCCCACCACACCTCCCAACGCCATCTTGATTTACTATTGGTCAATGACGTCATCCAACTTCCGAGGTTTCCAACATTCACCTAGGTTTGCCCTTTTTTGAAAAGTGTACCATCCAAGCGGGGTTACTTGAGGTCAAACTGCGCCAGGAACGCTGTGACTCTTCTACTGTTATAAAGTAAATAATATTATGGGTGAAACTTGGTTAAATTATTATGAAGAAATTTATAGCAAGAAAAATGATACTATTAATTCTTCAAATCAAAGTCTTGAAAATTTAGGAAAAGATCTAAATGATACTCCATTGTATGATGTCTCTATGTTTGAAAATAAAATGGATATAAATGAGGTGAAATACTTCATTAATATATTGAAAATCAAAAAGGCCCCAGGATTAGATGGAATACCGGCAGAATTTATAAAGAACTCGAGCTGTATTAATGAAAGTATCATCGAAATTTTGAACAAATTATTTAATGAAATTCTAGAAACACATCAAATACCTGAGACATGGAAAAAAGGGATAATATGCAACATTTATAAGAACAAAGGCGAAAAGAATATACCAGCTAATTATAGAGGAATAACGTTGCTACCAGTAGTGAGCAAGATATTTTTAAAAATTCTAGCCAATAGAATTCAGCAATGGGCTGAAAGTAATAATATTTTAAATGAGTGCCAAGCTGGATTTAGACAAGGATATGGTACATTGGATAATATTTTGGTTTTAAAAGAGCTGGTTGATATCACAATATCAAAGAAAAGACAAAAGCTGTATTCTTGCTTTGTTGACTTAGAAAAAGCATTTGACTCTATTGATAGGGAATTATTATGGTCAAAGTTGGAGAAAATGAGATTGCCAAAGAATGTCTTAGACGTAATTAAAGAAATTTATAAAGATTACAGTGTTTGTGTGAAGATGGACAATAATACAGTGACCGAATCTCGAACTACAAGTAGGGGATGAAGGCAAGGTTGAAAACTGTAAGCAATCTTATTTTCTTTATATATTAACGATTTTCCTACAAAAATTAAAGAAACCGAAACCCATTCACAAGCTGTCAATGGAAAGGACGTTAGGGTACTTTTATACGCTGATGATATGGTTTTGGTATCACAGTCAATTGTGGGTCTTCAGCGAGCACTAATACAGCTTAAGGATTATTGTGATGAAAATAAGCTAACTGTGAACGAATTAAAATCAAGAATATTAATATTTAGACAAGGAATCAAAATAAGCAAGAAAGAAAAATGGTTTTATAACGATGTAGTCATTGAAAATGTTAATAAATTCAATTATCTTGGAGTGTCATTTAATTGGAATGGGAAATGGGAAAGACATTTTGAAGAGGTGGCAACAAAAGCCAATCGTGGAGCAAGTTTAATAAAGAAGTATATGTATTGCAACCCATGGATAACAGCGAATGTACTAATTAGAATGTTCCAAGTCTTGATTGAACCTATTCTTTTGTATGGTAGTCAGGTATGGGGAACGAACAGAAATTTTGAAAAACTTGAGAGGTGAGAACATTATTTTTTAAACAAGTATTAGGTGTAAGTAAATCCACAGCGAGCAGTGGTACACTTTTGGAAGTAGATCAACCACCAATAGATGTACTTGTTACAAAAAATTTAGTAAATCACTATTTTAGGCTAATAGGTAATGAATGCAAACCGCTTCAATATCAGTGTGTTATAGAAAAAGAAGTTGGTAAATTCAAGAGTTGGGGTACGAAAGTGCGCATGTTGGGTAACGAGTTGGGCATATTTCAGGAACATTTCAATAAAAGATCAAATATTGGGGAAATTTTATTAGAATGGGGATTCATGAAATTATTTAAAGAAGCTGAGGGAAAGCAGAACCTGAAGTATAAATATTATCGAAGATAAGAAATGAGAATTCTAGGATATGTCGAAATAAATTTCGATTTTTGCCCCAATTCCTAGATCAGTTTTTTGTATTTTTAAAATACGTATTTTCGACTACCAAGTAGTCATCATCAGTAACAATTAGCTAGTGAATGTTACTCTTTGCTAATTTGGTGCAGTCCGCCACCAAATTAGCAAATTAGGAAGTTGGAAGTACAAACATAGGCTGGATAAAGGCGGGAACAGAATTTGTGTTATATGTGAGGTCTGTGTGGAGAGTGAAGAGCATTTATTGTATGAGTGTATGGGACTAAATGAAATAAGGGCGAAATTATGTGTATGTGAATGTGAAAGTGATATGCCGAATGACAAGAACAGTCAAATCAAATTAGCTAAATATCTAGCAAAAATTAGACTATTGTGGAATGAAAGGGTGTAAAATGCAAGTGTTATGTTTTATTTTATTATAATCTGTTCGTTTCGCACAATTAAATAATTTTTATTTTTGGTTAGCTTTTGTTTTTATTGTAAGAATTATTGATTTATTTTGTGTTTGACATGTTACATACTAATACGTAATTGTAAAATTTATTGTGAACATGTAAAGATTGAATAGCCCGAAGGGTACATCAATTAATAAATAAATAATAATAATAATAATTGACTTTAAAGTAAAAAGTCGAGAGTTTAAATATCCGATAGTTAATGAGTATCAAATATTAAATTTTGGTTGGTTAACTAAAGATGAAATCAATACAGTTAAGAAGCAAGCTTTGCGTATATATGATTTCCTAAGCGGTTTATTTATCGACATCGGTATTAGGCTTGTTGAATGCAGCCTTGAATTTGGACGGGTATTTACCGGTGAGGAATCTTTGGTAATGTTAACTGATGAAATTAGCCCTGATACTTGTAAATTATGGCATATTAATAGTAATGAAAGACCAGGATTTGAATTGCTAGAAAAAGACCCAGCTAAAGCTTATGAATCATATAAATTAATAGCTGATCGTTTAAAAGAAAAATAAGTTAGAATAAAAAATGATAAATATTTCTTTCCCTGATGGGAGTGTAAAACAGTTTGAAAAGAATATTACCGCATTTGAGATAGCTGAGTCTATTTCAACATCGCTTGCTAAAGCAGCAATGATTGCTGAGATTAATGGTGATCTTAAAGATTTAAGTACTCAAATTGATAGTGATTGTAAATTGCGTATTTTGACTGTTAAAGAACCTGAATGTCTTGAAGTTATAAGGCATGATGCTGCACATTTAACAGCGGAAGCGGTAAAAGAATTATTTCCTGAAACGCAAGTAACAATCGGTCCTGCTATCGAAAATGGTTATTACTATGATTTCGCTAGGGATAAACCTTTTACTACTGATGATTTTGCGGTTATAGAAGCTAAGATGCATCCCGTCAAATGAGTCTATTAGTTTATACAGGCAAGGTAACATTATTGATTTATGCCGAGGTCCACACGCTCCATCTACCGGCTTTGTTAAACATTTCAAACTGATGAAAGTTGCGGGAGCTTATTGGCGTGGTGGTAGCCGAAATGAGGTATTACAGCGTATATATGGTACAGCTTGGGCTACTAAAGAGCAGCTAGATAGTTATTTATTCATGCTTGAAGAAGCTGAAAAGCGTGACCATAGAAAATTAGGAAAAGAGCTTGATTTATTCCATTTTCAGGAAGAATCTCAAGGAATGGTATTTTGGCATGATAAGGGTTGGAGTGTATATAATACTATTGAGCAATATATTAGAAGAAAGATTCGCAAAAATGGTTATATTGAGGTTAAGACCCCTGTTTTAGTTGATAAGAGTCTTTGGGAGCTTTCGGGGCATTGGGAAAGGTTCCGTGATGATATGTTTGCTTTAGAAACAGACGACAAGACGCTTGCTTTAAAGCCGATGAACTGTCCTTGTCACGTACAGATTTTAAAGCAGGGTATTAAGAGCTATCGAGATTTGCCGCTACGTATGTCTGAGTTTGGCTTGTGCCATCGTAATGAGGCGTCAGGTGCTTTACACGGGTTAATGAGAGTGCGAAGTTTAGTGCAAGATGATGCACATATATTTTGTAACGAAGATCAAATTACCGATGAAACAGTGAGCTTTTGTAAGTTACTAACCGAGGTTTATAAGGATTTCGGTTTTACTGATATAAAAGTAAAATTCTCTGATCGACCGGAGGTTAGAACTGGTAGCGATAAGACTTGGGATAAGGCTGAGAATGCTCTAAAAGAGGCAGTAGAGAAAGCCGGTTATAGCTATACACTAAACCCGGCCGAGAATGCTTTTTATGGTCCTAAGCTTGAATTTGTGTTAACCGATGCAATAGGGCGTCAATGGCAATGTGGAACTCTGCAAATGGATTTTGTTCTGCCTGAGCGTTTAGATGCTAGCTATGTTGCAGCAAGCGGTGAGAAAAAAAGACCTGTGATGTTACATAGAGCAATACTTGGCTCGCTTGAACGTTTTATTGGGATATTAATTGAAGAATATGCAGGGCGTTTTCCTTTGTGGCTTGCTCCTGTACAGGTTGCAATAGCTACTATTACAAGTGATTTAAACGATTATGCTTTAGAAGTGCGGAAAGCTTTAATTGAGAGTGGCGTGCGAGTCGATATTAATATATCACCGGATAAAGTTAACTATAAAATTCGTGAGTTTTCTAACCAAAAAGTACCGATGATTGCAATAATCGGAAAACAAGAGAAAGAAAATAAACAAGTAACGATTCGAAGACTCGGAACTACCGAGCAGGAAGTATTATCGATTGAGCAGTTGATAGCACTCGTTAAGGAAGAGAATAGTAAGTATATTTAGAAATGTTGGATATATCGTCATTGCGAGGAAAAACTGTAAGTTTTGACGAAGTAATCTCAGGATAATAAAATGAGATTGCCGCACTCGCTTTGCTCGTGGTATTGCACGCGTGGATTGACAAACACCCGAGGTGTCATACCGTGGCTTGGGAACTAGATCCAGAAAACAAACTAAAAATATCAATAATATTGATATTTTTAACTGGCTCTAGTTCATAAATCACGGGATGACAGAGAGGAATCGATCCACGCAACAATGCCTTTGCTCGTTCGCAATGACGTTAAAAAATTTTATAAATGCAATATATATTTCCTTTTAATAAGTCTTCAAAATATCATCCTGAGGAATTTATTGTTTCTGATTCTAACGCTTACGCTTATAATGCTTTGCAAAATTGGCAGAATAGCTTTGGCGTTAATCCTTATAAATTCACTTTACTAATAAAAGGTCCTGTGTCTTCAGGCAAAACTTATCTAACCAAAATATGGCAAAATTTAAGCAATGCTTATGTAATTAAAGATATTTTTTTTGATGATAAGATTTTAGCAAATCATAATGCTTTCATTATTGAGGATATAGAAAATTGGCAGGAAACAGCGTTGCTGCATCTATTTAATCTTATTAATGAAAAGCAAAAATATCTTTTACTTACATCTAATAATAAAGGTAAAAATTTTACCTTACCTGATCTATCATCACGTATTAATTCTGTATTAAACGTTCTGCTTTATCCTCCTGATGATGAATTAATTAAAATTTTAATATTTAAACATTTTGCTACGTCTTCTGTAACAATATCACAAATAGTAATAAATTTTCTATTAGTAAATTTGCCTAGAGAATATAATAAAATTTTAGAAATATTAGAGTATATCAATAACTTTGCGTTAACTTCTAAGAGAAAAATAACTATTCCATTAGTTAAAGAAGCTTTAAATTTTGTAAATATTTCTTACTAATTCTTTACTTTTTTGTTGACTTACATATAAAAAAATATAACTCTTTTTTGCAGTTTATTTTTTTATAAAGGAATTATGTTAGGATATCAAAAAGAGCAGACAAGTTTAAGTAGAAAACAAAAACAGGCTATAAGTTTATTATCCATAGGAAATTTTTTAGAATATTTTGATTTGATGTTATATGTTCATATGGCTTTATTACTTAATAAAATATTTTTCTCTCCTGATAATCCTTATTCAATAAAAAGTACTTTCTGCTTTTGCGTATTGTTCAACATTTGTATTTAGACTTTTTGGGGCATTACTATTTGGCTGGATAGGGGATATAGGGCGTAAACCGGTAATTATAATTACGGCTATAATGATGGCTTGCACCTGTATTGGTATGGCTATTCTTCCTTCTTATGATGAAATAGGTTTTGCTGCTACAATAATGGTTACACTTTTTAGAGCTATTCAAGGTATTTCCTCCTCTACTGAGGTAGTTGGTGCTCAACTTTATATTACGGAAATGGTAAAACCTCCTATGCAATATCCTGCTGTAGCGTCAGTCACAATTTTTTCTACACTTGGAACTTTAGCAGCACTTGGAGTATCTACTATCGTAACTTCCGGAAATTTAAATTGGCGTTATGCTTTTGTATTTGGTGCGTTGGTAGCTATTACCGGTACTATGGCACGTACAACGCTTAAAGAAACTCCTGACTTTATTGATGCAAAGCGAAGAATAAAATCTAGTCTAGAAAATCCCGGTTTAGACCCAAAACAAATCGATAATAATGATATTTTAAAACAAAAAACAAACTTTAAAACTTTCATTTCTTATTTTGCAATACAATGTACATGGCCCGTATGGTCTTATTTTGGATATTTTTATTGTGGAAATATCCTAACAGAAAATTTTGGATATAGTCCTGCTGAAGTTATTCATCATAATTTTTTTATTTCCATGATAGAACTTACCGGTACTATATTATTAGTATATTTAAGTTATAAAATTTATCCTTTGAAAATATTAAGAGCAACATTTTACATTCTTATAGTATTTTTTTGCTTTTCACCTGTGATAATGCAGAATTTGACACCCTCTTATATAATGTTAATACAAGTATATTTTCTTATATTTGCTCCTGGTTATTTTCCAGCTACGGCTATTTTTTATAAACATTTTCCGGTATTTAAACGCTTCACGCATACTAGCTTTATATTTGCTATATCACGTGCACTTATGTATATCTTTACGTCATTTGGACTTGCTTATTTAACAGAAATTTTTGGATATATAGGAATATTAATGATTATGGTACCTGTAACAATATTCTATTATCTAGGATTACGCCATTTTGAAAAATTAGAAAAACAGGTTAATAATTTTAATATCGCTTAAGTTTAGTATTAAAAATAAGTGATAAAGGTAAGAGGCAATTTTTACCTTTATCACAGAATTTATTTACCAACAGCATTTATTCAAAAAATCCATAAAATCTTCTTTTATAACAACCTTTCTTTCACAATATCCAGGTTTGCGTTTTTTATTCTCTTTATCTGTTTTAGATAGTTCCAAAGAACCTGTTTTTTCATTAATAATATCATCAACTTTTAGTTTAAAAATCCTTAATTTTTAAACTAATTTAATCTACTTCATTTTATATTTCAAGTCAATTAATTTAAATTCTATACACTAAAAATCCCTTGACTACGTTTAATTCCTATAATATCCTGTAATTTACCATTAAATCCCAAAATAACCCAAATAATACCAATGAATATATTTTTATCGAAATTTATCAATAATAATATTGATAAAAAGGGTAGGGTATCAGTACCGGCAAATTACCGAGCGGTATTAGGGAAAGAAGCATTTAATGGGATAATTGCTTATCCATCGATTAGAAATAATTGTATAAAAGCTTGCGGTATATCCCATATTGAGAAACTAAGAGAGATGATTGAGTCGCTTGATCCGCATTCTGAAGAGCGTGATGCTTTTGAGACTATAATATTTGGTGAAGCTGTACAGCTTTCATTTGATGGGGAGGGCAGAGTGATATTGCCCGCATCTTTAATGCAGCATGCGGGGATTGAGGATCAAGTATGTTTTGTAGGTAAAGGAGTAATTTTTGAAATTTGGCAACCGCAAAATTTCAAGGATTATTTAGCTTCTGCTCAAAAGCTTGCCCACGAGAAACGTTTAACTTTAGGGATACGAATTGATGCAACAGCCTCATATACCCGTAATGTTAAACAAGATGCTGAAGTTTTTAGCACCAAAAGCCGGTGAATCCTACTTAGATTGTACGTTTGGGGCAGGTGGTTATAGTAAAGCGTTATTAGAAAACTGTGATTGTTATGTCACAGCTATGGATCGTGATCCAAATGTCATTAAGAAAGCCGAAGAGATAAAACATAATTATAAAGATAGATTTGATTTTGTAGAAACAAATTTTGGTAATTGTTTTGCAAAGCTCGAATCAAAAAAAATTGACGGCATAGTGCTTGATTTAGGCGTTTCTTCTATGCAACTTGATATACCAGATCGTGGATTTTCGTTTTTACATGACGGACCTTTAGATATGCGTATGAGCGGGCAGGGGCTTAGTGCTGAAGAGTTTATACATACCGCAGAAGAAAAAGAGCTTGCGGATGAAATTTATAAATATGGTGATGAGACTTTTTCCCGAAGGATTGCTAAGAAAATTGTAGAAGTAAAAAAAGCCGCAAGGATTGACAGTACTGGAAAGTTAGCTGATATAGTGCGTAGCTGCATAGGTTTTAGAAATGGTAAAATTGACCCTGCAACTAAGACTTTTCAAGCCATCAGGATTTATATAAATAACGAACTTGGAGAGCTTGAGCAGTTCTTAGCGAATGTAAAAAATATACTAAAAAAAGATGGTCGTTTAGTTGTTGTTTCGTTTCATTCATTAGAAGACAGAATAGTTAAGAATTTTTTCAAAGAAAATTCAGAAAAGCCAGTAGCAAGGTCAAAATACGCTAAAGAAGATATTATATTGAACCCAGATAAATGGCTTAAGATTATTACTAATAAAGCGGAAATACCATCAGATAAAGAGATATCTTTAAATGTAAGGGTAAGATCAGCAAAGCTAAGAGCAGCAAAAAAAATATAATTATGAGTATTAAGAAATTTCATTATTTAGTATTGCCAGTGATAATTGTAGCGGTTTGCAGCTTATTTACCATTAAGGAACGAGTTTCAACCCTTGATTACCAATTGAGTAGTGTTTTAAAACAAATAAATAGCCAAAATAATAATATTCATATTTTGAAAGCAGAAAAAGCTTATCTCATCTCGCCAGCAAGGTTAAAAAATCTTGCAACTGCTTATTTAGAATTACAAACGGTGAAACCTTGTCAAATGGTAAGAGATCCATTATCACCGATTACTGCCTCAAATATTAGATTTGATCAAGATATTAATATTTTTAAAAGTAATAATAATCGGAGACATAAAAGAATTACAAATAATAAATATATACAGACAGTTTCAAGTCGAGAGAAGCCTTAAGCGTCATTGCGAGTGAACGAAGTGAGCGTGGCAATCTTAGGACATTTTCATAAGATTGCTTCGTCAATTACTTTTCTGGATCCCGTGGATAAACCACGGGATGACGAGGTGCTTGAAACAAAACAAATTAATATGAAACAGATTTTAGAAAAGTGGAAACCTGATATTAAGAGTTTAATATTTTGGAATGTTTGTAGTAAAAATACAAAAATCCGATTATTGATAGTTATTGGTGCTTTTTCTATTCTTTTTTGTACCTTATCTTACAGGCTTATAATAGTTGCTACTAATGTTTATGATAAAAACCTCCACGCTCTAAAAAAGAATAGCCAGTTTAGAAAAGAAATAGTCGACCGTAACGATAATTTGCTTGCTGTAAATTTGCCATCTGCGTCATTATTTGCCAATCCGCAAATAGTAATTGATCCCCAAAATTCCGTAAAAAAAATAGCTGAGATTCTGCCCGATATCAACAAGGCTAAGCTACTTGCTGATCTTAAATCCAATAAAAGTTTTATATGGGTTAAAAGGGATTTATTGCCTAGTCAGCAAGAAAGAATAATGAGTCTTGGGTTGCTTGGTTTTGATTTTGAAGAAGAACAAAAGCGTATTTACACATTTTCTAACTTATCATCTCATATCTTGGGTTATGTTGGTAGGGATATGGCGGGGCTTAGCGGACTCGAACTTGCTTATGATAAATATTTAACTAATTCCGATCTTGATTTAAATAAGCCAGGAAAGCAGATAGAGCCGCTTAAATTATCAATTGATATTAGGTTGCAAAGTATTTTGAGCGAAGAAATCGACAAGACTTTAAAGCAATTTAGTGCTATAGGAGCGGTGGGTATTATTGCGAATCCTAATAATGGTGAGATTCTAGCTTTAGTTAGTAAACCGGATTTTAATCCTCATTATCCAAGTGCTGCAAAGCCTCAACAGCTTTTTAATATGGCAAGCCTTGGAATTTATGAAATAGGTTCGGTGTTTAAGTCTTTGACTATGGCGGTCGGTTTCGATACTGGTGCAATAAATATGAATGATGCTTATGATATAAGCTATATGTAAGTCGGTGGTTTTCAGATTAAGGATTATACCCCAAGACAAGGGTGGCATAGTGTACCGGATATTTTTCTACATTCTTCAAACATCGGCGTAAGTCAGATTATGCTTGAAGTAGGTAAAAATAATTTCAGAAAATATTTTAAGAAATTAGGTTTGCTAGATCAAGTGCAAATAGAATTGCCGGAGCGAGGTACTCCTCTTTTCCCTTCAGAAAAAAGATTGAATGAATTAACTAGTGCTACTATGTCTTATGGTTATGGTATTTCAATTAGTCCTTTACATTTTGTTAGGGCAATGCTACCTGTTGTAAATGGTGGTATTTTATACGATCTTACTTTTTTAAAAAGAGATGATGAAAAAGTTGATGGGACAAGAGTATTTAGCGAAAATACTTCAAAGCAAATGAGACAGCTATTTAGAACTGTGGTAAAAGATGGAACAGGTAAAAGGGCAGAAGTGAAAGGATATTTGATTGGTGGAAAAACCGGTACTGCTGAAAAATTATCAAGTAATGCTGGTAAAAAGAAATATCTTAAAAATAGCCGTACTACTTCATTTTTGGGATTACTGCCAGCCTCAAAGCCTGAATATGTCATCTATATTATGATTGATGAGCCAAAACCTACTAAAGAAACGTTTGGCTTTGCAACAGCTGGTTGGACTGCTGCCCCTACTGCCGGAAGAGTACTTGAACGTATGATATCATTGTACGGCTTAGAGCCAATAGAGCAAATAGGGGAGGTGGTGGAGTAGAGTAATATGTTGCCCCGTGGCGGCATTGTTGCGGCGTGGATCGGGAATCGTCATTGCGAGCGAATGAAATGAGCGTGGTAATCCAGAAAAAATAATAAAAATACTAATTTTATTAGTATTTTTAACTGGACCCCGTGAATAAATCATGGGGTGACAGGGGGAAACAATCCACGCGGGCAATGCCCTCTCGCAATGACCGGGAAACTGAAGCCGAGTCTAATAAACATTTTTTTAGAGGTTCATATTTATGCAAAATCAAAATACCGATTATAGCCCTGTTATTGAAGAACTTAAAAAAGCTTATAAGAACTATATTATAACCAAAGATGCGTTAATAGAGGTTTGCACATTTGGAATGAATGCTGGAACTATAGGATTATTTTTGGTTCTTGGACCTGGAATGGTAGTATTATTAATGGTTGGTTCTGTTTTGGTTATAGGGAAAGCTAAAGAGGCATATAAAAAATAATTATTAAATGCTCTTTCTATAGGTAAGCTGGGTGATGTTACGGAAATCGAGAAATATTATAAGCAGCTTCCTAAAAAATAATGAGAAGAGTGGAGTGATGATAATTTTTTCCCTAAATTAGCTAATCATCTGAAAAAGAAGTTTTATGAAGATAAAATATTTGGTATTGATGAAAATCCTAATCCATTTTGTCAAGTAGAATTACAAGATTATAACCAAGAAATAGATAATGAGTGGGTTGATCTTTCAGGAAAAGAGTAAAAACGTTGTATTTTTACAATGATATTTAAAATTACTCTAGTAAAATAGTTGAAAAAGCTTTTTAATTGTTAACTTTGTTAACTTGTTAAGTTTTAATTGCTAATATCAGTTAAATATTTTAGACATAGCATTATTTTAAGGCAAGACAATGGCAGATGATGAGGATAATAAGAAAGATGTACCAGATGAAAAGATGATATTCAGGCAAAAAATGATAATTTGAGTAAGTCAGACTATAATCAAATTCAAAATAAAAAAGACGATACACAGGTCAAAGATAATGACTTGAGTAAACCAGATGATAACCAGGCTCAAAATAAAAAAGACGATGCTCAAGTAAAAAATGATCTCAATGCCATTAGAGCCCAAGTTACAGCCACTAACAATCCTGCCGAACTCGCACGTTTAGCTAGTGCCGCTGCGGGTCTTGCGTCCAGCACTAATAATCCAGAATTATTAGACCAAATCAAAAACCTCCAATCTTCCATTTCTAAAAAAGAAGAAAACGCCGAGCAGATCATATATTCAGAAGCTTCTGAAAAAGGCTTGAATATGGAGGGTCAAAGTCCTGAAGTCATCCGAGAACATCAAGAGCATATAGAAAGGGAAGCTAGGATAGAGAAGAATTGGACCGAGTATGAGAAAATTAAAAAAGAATCATTGGATCGTTTAAAAGAAGATAATAAGCTTTTGGATCAAATGATTAATGATCCTAATTCTTTAACAGAAGAACAAAAGAGATTAGCACGTGGCGAATATCTTAATGAAGAAGAAAGAAAAGAAGCTGAAAGAAAAGCCCAGCAAGATATTGATAGTCCCTTTGGAGGTAAGTAGAAGAGTCATGTATGTTCTGGGCCAGTTTGACCTCAAGTAACCCCGTTTTGATGGTACACTTTTCAAAAAAGGGCAAACCTAGGTGAATGTTGGAAACCTCGGAAGTTGGAGGGGATAGATGACGTCATTGACCAATAGTAGCGCTGTAAAAATCAAGATGGCGTTGGGAGGTGTGGTGGGGGTGAGGAATGACATAAACGGGGCTTGACCAATAGTGATGGGCGTGGTTGACAGGAGTGTGTTTCTTGGAAGTGGGGCTTAAAGGGGGCGGGAATTGGACGTTAGATGAGATAATCGAGCCCACTTTCAATAGTAAATCAAGATGGCGTCGGGAGGTGTGGTGTTGGGGGATAATGGCTGCCTAAGCATTGATGACGTCATTGGCTTTGACCAATAGTAGCGCTGTAAAAATCAAGATGGCATCGGGAGGTGTGGTTGAATTGGTGGGGAGGAATGGCTGCCTAAGCATAAACGGGGGGATGACGTCATTGGCTTTGACCAATAGTGGCGGAGAGTGAACGGGGGGCGGGACGTTGACATTAGTCAGCAATTTTCAAGAATATGTTAATTTGACCTTGAAAAATATTGTAATTTGACACTTTAAATATACATGATAAAATTCAAGATACGTGACCGGATGTTAATATTTTTTTATGATTAAGCAATGTAATATGACACTTGAAATTTACATAATAAAAATACATGTTCAAACTTGTTTGAATGGACTTTGATCTTAAAATAATTTCACACGTGTCAGCAATTTTCAATAATATGTTAATTTGACCTTGAAAAATATGATATCATCATCTTGTTACAAGTTCAAACTTGTTTGAAATAATTTTACATGTGTCAAAACACGTGACCGGATGTTAATATTTTTTTATGATTAAGCAATGTAATATGACACTTGAAATTTACATAATAAAAATACATGTTTAAACTTGTTTGAACTTGTTTAAACTTGTCTGAATTCCAAGAAAAAATAATTAGTTTGAATTACGATTATAAAAATATCAAATTACAACTTTTTTAGTGGTGGGGTTGTTTGAAATAATTTTACATGTGTCAAAACACGTGACCGGATGTTAATATTTTTTTTTATGATTAAGCGATGTAATATGACACTTGAAATTTACATAATAAAAATACATGTTCAAACTTGTTTGAATGGACTTTGATCTTAAAATAATTTCACACGTGTCAGCAATTTTCAAGAATATGTTAATTTGACCTTGAAAAATATGATATCATCATCTTGTAACAAGTTCAAACTTGTTTGAAATAATTTTACATGTGTCAAAACACGTGACCGGATGCTAATATTTTTTTATGATTAAGCAATGTAATATGACACTTGAACGTGTTAGATAATAATTTGCAAATCTGAATTCCAAGAAAAGAATATTATGAGTCTGCAATTTTCAAGAATATGTTGAAATAGATATCATCTAACCTTGAAAAATATTGTAATTTGACACTTTAAGTATACATGATAAAATTCAAGATACGTGACCGGATGTTAATATTTTTTTATTGAATCAGCAATATAATATGACACTTGAAATTTACATAATAAAAATACATGTTTAAACTTGTCTGAATTCCAAGAAAAAATAATTATTTTGAATTACGATTATAAAAATATCAAATTACAACTTTTTTAGTGGTGGGGTTGTTTGAAATAATTTTACATGTGTCAAAACACGTGACCGGATGTTAATATTTTTGTATGATTAAGCGATGTAATATGACACTTGAAATTTACATAATAAAAATACATGTTCAAACTTGTTTGAATGGACTATGATCTTAAAATAATTTTACACGTGTCAGCAATTTTCAAGAATATGTTGAAATAGATTTGACCTTGAAAAATATGATATCATCATCCTGTTACAAGTTCAAACTTGTTTGAATAAAAATACATGTTCAAACTTGTTTGAACATGTTTAAACTTGTTTGAATCCCATTAGATCTTAAAATAATTTTACACGTGTTAAATAATAATTTCTGCTGGTGGGGGGATTTTTGGAGTGGTGGTAATCATATAAAAAAGGCGCTCGACATTACGGTAATATCAGTTTTCATTAAATTTTCATAATATTAATCAAAATGAATAGAGCAGAATTAAAATTATTAGATAGTTGTTTAGTGCGACCATGCATAAAAATAGACGACTTGCCACTGAAAAAAAAAAATTAAAAATACTAAAAATGGAGCGGATTCTAACGATACATGGGCCCATCAATAAAAGTTTCACTGGATATAAGCCTAGATGGTACAGAAAACGAGGGGTTTTTCTACCATCTAGGTTTGCAGTGTTGACGGACAACATGATTAAATTATTTAACACAAAACCGGGGTATTTGATGGTGGAGGAGAAAATTGGAAGAAGTCACCAACTGAGACTGCGCCTATTCGAAGACGATGGTGATAGTGATGATGACTATGTTCAAGAACATCATAATTTTTAACAAATCATTCCTATATTGAATTTTATTACTGCAAGATATATATATATTTTATTGTTATTGTTATAAAAAAATTGTAAAGTTTATGTTTTTGATATTTAAAAAAAAAAAAAAAAAAAAAAATAATACTAAATAAATTATGGATATTTTTGTAAAAAATGGTTCATTACAATTATGGGGTACAATGTCGTTACAAAATCATATTGATCCGTTTCAAAATTTGGAGATGATTTGCCCAGAATATTTTAATGTGAGTATTGTTTGATAAGATCTGTTTAGAAAATTGTAGCCAAATATTTTTATAGATGGAATTTTATCAACTTATGGAGGCATGTCGTTGGAGTATACCTACAAAGTTAATCGACACATTACGGTATTCTTATTTAGAAGTTGATGATTGCTTTCATATTGCTGCATTTATAGTAAGAAATTGTTTGGATGCAATCTTATTTGTAAATTATGCGAAAAAGTTCAACTACTTTAAAAGAGATTTCAATCAGTTTGAAATATTACTAAATGAATGTTGTGATGATCTTACCCATGGAAGTAACTTGAGAAAAAATTGGGGTACATACGATATTCGCCGAAAACAATGGATTGGTGATAGTGCTAGACATGATGAGAGAATGTTTTTATGGTATGAACAAATAGATCCTAAAATTCTCTGTAGAATGCTATACCAACAAATGGATGGTTGAAATATACCGAAATGGTTCGAGCCATGGATATGTGCTACAAATTGTAATGAAATAGACAGATGTGATTGTGGAAGAAATAGTGATGATCATGATTGTATATAGAAATAAAAACATGAATATAATTGTCTATGATAAGTTTTTTTTTAAAATGTGTTTGTATTTACAATAAAAAACACCTATAATTTAATTAATCATTGTTTTGTTTTATCTATGAAATGACCTCACCACCTTATTTTCAGGTTATAAATACACCTTGTTTGTGATAATTATATTCGCACCATCAAGTAATATTGAGTAATAAACATGATTCAAAAAACATTTGTATTACAACAATATTTTTATATTGTTTTGTGTTAGTTAAAAATTGCTTCAATAAAATTTCATGAACCTAGTTTAATATATATTCATATTAAAAAATACATTTCCTTTTTTTAAAACACAAATATGTTCACAAAAGCGGTCCACTATGACAAAATTTTTTTGTTACCAGTATGTTCACAAAAACTTTCCACTATAAAAGAAGACTTTCTTTATCAATATATGAATCATGTAAAGAGTCGAACCCTAACCACCTGACTTTAACGTTAGATCCATGTTTAGCTAAGACCTTTTCCACTAAATAAATGTTTGGATCGTGAACTTTTTGTAATTCTTCAGCATAGAAACCACCCTTTATATCTTCGTTGTTGTAATCCTTCAATAAATATGTTCTTGGGTTTGTAAGTTTCACCTCGTGAATGGTGAATATTTCTGGTAACTACTCCGATTTTATAAGTTTTTGTTAAAAACTACTCCGATTTTATAAGTTTTTTAACAAAATTGATTTGATAACTGCTTTAATACTCTGATTTTTTCAATTTTTTTAATAAAATTGTTTTTATATCTGCTTTAATACTCTGATTTCTCAGTTCATATCTGGTTCATATCCAAATCTAACGGGACAGGAGAAAGAGAATTCTCAAGAATATGTTGAAATAGATAACATCTAACCTTGAAAAATATTGTAATTTGACACTTTAAATATTCATGATAAAATTCAAGACACGTGACCGGATGTTTATTTTTTTTTATGTTGAAATAGATAACATCTAACCTTGAAAAATATGACATCATCATCCTGTTACAAGTTCAAACTTGTTTTAATCGACTTAAAATAATTTTACACGTGACCGGATGTTAATATTTTTTTATGATTAAGCAATGTAATATGACACTTGAACGTGTTAGATAATAATTTGCAAGTCTGAATTCCAAGAAAAGAATATTATGAGTCAGCAATTCTCAAGAATATGTTGAAATAGATAACATCTAACCTTGAAAAATATTGTAATTTGACACTTGAAATTTACATGATAAAAATACATGTTAAAACTTGTTTGAATCGCATTTGATCTTAAAATAATTTTATACGTGTTAGATAATAATTTGCAAGTATGAACAAGTCTGAATTCCAAGAAAAAATAATTCGTTTGAATATTATTATGGGAGTCAGCAATTCTCAAGAATATGTTGAAATAGATCTAACCTTGAAAAATATGATATCATCATCCTGTTTCTTAAAATAATTTTACACGTTTACATGAGATTAGATAATAATTTCTGCTGGTGGGGGATTTTTGGAGTGGTGGTAATCGGATATAAAAAGGTGCTTTACATTGCAGGAAACATCAGTTTTATAACAAATACTTATTAGTTAATATTATAACTATAGTAAAAAATAAAAGTTGAAAATGAACAAACAAGAAAAATGAATTTTAGACAGTTGTTTACTACGACCGTGTGTAAAAATGAAGAATTTGCCAATTAAAGAAAAACTAACAATTTTAAAATTGGAGCGATTAATGACGAAACTTGGAGCATCCATAAAGGTGACACTGGAGGTGAGCCGGGGTGGTGAGGTTAGAGAGAAGGCAGTGTTTCTACCACGTCATTTCGCTTCAATGATCGATAACACGCTTCAATTATTTAAGAATAAAGCGGGGTACTTGAGGGTGGAGGGGAAAATTGGAAGAAGTCACCAATTAACGCTGCGCCTATTCGAAGACGACGTTAACGAAGATTGTGTTGACATCGAAGAAGAAAGTCAAGCATTATTTTAAAATCATTCCTATATTGAATTTTGTTACTGCAAGATATATATATATATTTTATTGTTATACATCAGAAATTTCTGAATAAAAAATCATTTTATAAAATCTATGTATTTTTATTTTTAAATATTTATAATACAACACTGTTTTTTTAAATAAGAAACTTACAATAAAAATAATATTTTTACAATGTGATATTTTTTATTTTTATTTTTTTTATAAATCACAAGTATGTTCACAAAAGCGGTCCACTATGACAAATTTTTGTTTGTTACAAGTATGTTCGCAAAAACGTTCCACTATAAAAGGAGACTTTTTTGTCAATATATGAATTGTGTAAAGAGTCGTACCCTAACCACCGGACTTTAACTTTGGATCCACGTTTAGCTAAGACCTTTTCCACTAAATAAATGTTTGGATCGTGAACTTTTTGTAATTCTTCGGCATAGAAACCACCCTTT
The DNA here is from genome assembly GCF_905475395.1 of Chrysoperla carnea. Taxonomy (NCBI): domain Eukaryota; kingdom Metazoa; phylum Arthropoda; class Insecta; order Neuroptera; family Chrysopidae; genus Chrysoperla; species Chrysoperla carnea. The sequence goes on along the minus strand of NC_058337.1, from coordinate 139,287,510 downwards.
ATATCATCGTTGTTGTGGTCCTTTAGTAGATATGTTCTTGGGTTTGTAAGCAGATACAGACCAATATTAAACAGGTTAAAACCAGTATTAAACAGATACAGACCAGTATTAAACAGGTCAAAACCAGTATATAACAGGTCAAAACCAGTATTAAACAGGTCAAAACCAGTATTAAACAGATACAGACCAGTATTAAACAGGTCAAAACCAGTATTAATCAGGTTAAAACCAGTATTAAACAGATACAGACCAGTATTAAACAGGTCAAAACCAGTATTAAACAGGTCAAAACCAGTATTAAACAGGTCAAAACCAGTATTAAACAGGTCAAAACCAGTATTAAACAGGTCAAAACCAGTATTAAACAGGTTAAAACCAGTATTAAACAGGTCAAAACCAGTATTAAACAGGTTAAAACCAGTATTAAACAGATACAGACCAGTAGACCAGTATTAAACAGGTTAAAACCAGTATTAAACAGGTCAAAACCAGTATTAAACAGATACAGACCAGTATTAAACAGGTTAAAACCAGTATTAAACAGGCCAAAACCAGTATTAAACAGGTTAAAACCAGTATTAAACAGATACAGACCAGTATTAAACAGGTCAAAACCAGTATTAAACAGGTTAAAACCAGTATTAAACAGGTCAAAACCAGTATTAAACAGGTCAAAACCAGTATTAAACAGATACAGACCAGTATTAAACAGGTCAAAACCAGTATTAAACAGGTTAAAACCAGTATTAAACAGGTCAAAACCAGTATTAAACAGGTTAAAACCAGTATTAAACAGATACAGACCAGTATTAAACAGGTCAAAACCAGTATTAAACAGGTTAAAACCAGTATTAAACAGGTCAAAACCAGTATTAAACAGGTTAAAACCAGTATTAAACAGATACAGACCAGTATTAAACAGGTCAAAACCAGTATTAAACAGATACAGACCAGTATTAAACAGATACAGACCAGTATTAAACAGGTCAAAACCAGTATTAAACAGCTACAGACCAGTATTAAACAGATACAGACCAGTATTAAACAGGTTTCCACCGATTTTACTCCGACTTTCGCCGATTTTACTCCGGTTTTACTCCGGTTTTCACCGATTTTGCTCCGACTTTCGCCGATTTTACTCCGGTTTTACTCCGACTTTCACCGATTTTACTCCGACTTTCGCCGATTTTACTCCGGTTTTACTCCGGTTTTCACCGATTTTGCTCCGACTTTCACCGATTTTACTCCGGCTTTCACCGATTTTACTCCGACTTTCGCCGATTTTACTCTGGTTTTACTCCAGTTTTCACCGATTTTGCTCCGACTTTCGCCGATTTTACTCCGGTTTTACTCCGGCTTTCACCGATTTTACTCCGGCTTTTTAATTTTTGATAAAGTTATTATAAACTTGTTATTTAATTATATTTGTTTTCCTCAAGTAATGGATTATAGATAGTATTTCTCTTCTGATGTTTGTAGAATGTAGTCTTCTTAATTTATCAATTATTATATTACGATCACTATTGGAATCAATTTTTTTTTTTTTTTTTTTTTTTCATAAGTTTTCAATACTAGGTTGAAAAAAACTGTTTAATACTGGTTTTGACCTGTTTAATACTGGTTTTGACCTGTTTAGAAACAGACCTGTTTAGAAAGAGACCTGTTTAGATACAGACCTGCTTAGAAAGAGACCTGTTTAGAAACAGACCTGTTTAGAAAGAGACCTGTTTAGAAACAGACCTGTTTAGAAAGAGACCTGTTTAGAAAGAGACCTGTTTAGAAAGAGACCTGTTTAGATACAGACCTGTTTAGAAAGAGACCTGTTTAGAAACAGACCTGTTTAGAAAGAGACCTGTTTAGAAAGAGACCTGTTTAGAAAGAGACCTGTTTAGATACAGACCTGTTTAGAAAGAGACCTGGTTAGAAACAGACCTGTTTAGAGAGAGACCTGTTTAGAAACAGACCTGTTTAGAAAGAGACCTGTTTAGAAAGAGACCTGTTTAGAAAGAGACCTGTTTAGATACAGACCTGTTTAGAAAGAGACCTGTTTAGAAACAGACCTGTTTAGAAAGAGACCTGTTTAGAAAGAGACCTGTTTTGAAAGAGACCTGTTTAGATACAGACCTGTTTAGAAAGAGACCTGTTTAGAAACAGACCTGTTTAGAAAGAGACCTGTTTAGAAAGAGACCTGTTTAGATACAGACCTGTTTAGAAAGAGACCTGTTTAGAAACAGACCTGTTTAGAAAGAGACCTGTTTAGAAACAGACCTGTTTAGAAAGAGACCTGTTTAGAAAGAGACCTGTTTAGAAACAGACCTGTTTAGAAACAGACCTGTTTAGAAAGAGACCTGTATATTTATTGAAGGATAACAGCAACGAAGATATAAAGGGTGGTTTCTAAGCCGAAGAATTACAAAAAGTTCACGATCCAAACATTTATTTAGTGGAAAAGGTCTTAGCTAAACGTGGATCCAAAGTTAAAGTCCGGTGGTTAGTGTTCGACTCTTTACACAATTCATATATTGATAAAAAAAGTCTCCTTTTATAGTGGAACGTTTTTGCGAACATACTTGTAACAAACAAAAATTTGTTATAGTGGACCGCTTTTGTGAACATATTTGTGTTTTATAAAAAAAATAAAAATAAAAAATATCACATTGTAAAAATATTATTTTTATTGTAAGTTTCTTATTTAAAAAAACAGTGTTGTATTATAATAATATTAAAAAAATATATATTTATAAATTATCGAAAATACATTAAAAAAATATATATATTTATAAATTATCGAAAATACATTATAATTATTTTTCTGAAAAGTATAAAAACAGAGTTGTATTATAATAATATTTAAAAAATATATATTTATAAATTATCGAAAATACATTATAATTATTATTCTGAAAAGTGTCCATTGTCATCATCATCATCTTTCTTCATAAGATAATTTTCAATTATTTCTTTCACTTGAACATAGTCGGATAACTCGTCTGATGTAAATACACTGTAGTAAGATTGTTCAAAAATGGATAGTCCTACAATTCCATCTGTTTGTCCAGAGCGGATATTTTTTAAAATCCAGTTCCAAATTTGTTCGTCTTCATTGTCTGATGATGGGGAAAATTTCACTTCTAAGTCCATTTGTTCTACCTTATCAATAAGGTAGTTTAAAGTTTCCGGTCGACCACATTTAATTGCCATATTAACTAATGTTTTAAAATACTTTGTTAACACATTGTTTAAAGTACTTAAACTACAATTATCTTTAATCATATTAACAATGCAGTTGTTATCACTATTATGATTACCAAAGTCTTGCATTTTGTATGTTTAAACTAACACTAAATTGTTTTCTACAATAATTCTACCTAACTATCAGTTTTTTGACACCCCCACCACTACTCTATCAATTGTTCATGCGCACTACTATATCAATTGTTTGTACACCTATCACAATACCGAACCACTTTGAGGATCATCACAACAACAACAGCAGGACACATTTCTGAAACAACAGCAAAAATTAGCTAAATATTAAAAACATAAAATATAAAATACTTACACTCAACAAATAATGCTATAGTGGCCCCATGGTTTTGTTTCACATGAATTGTGAGTAATGTATCGTTTTTGGTCAAATGGTGATAAGCCCACTTTCTGCTGTTTGATGGTATGTAAGCGGTGTCGCTTGGATTGGATGCTTTGCTGAACACGGTAAAAGTTACGGTTCTCAAGCAAACACCGCTTATAGTCCTCAAAAGTAAGTTTTCGGATAGCTGACTTCTTGAGACCCTTGGATCGTTTAGTCTCTTTTTTATTTTGCACCCGAATAGCATACATTTTGCTACGTAATCCGACAAATTCTAGCATAACATCACCATTATTTTCATCGGACATTAAACCCTTGACTTTCTTATTACGTAGTGGTATACCATAGACGTTGTCGGGTGCATAGTCAGCCGTATCAAAACGATTAATATCCTGTTTCATGACCTCATAGACGTCAGTATTTCTCACGCTCTAAATTAGACTATCGGTGTCTGTGTATAATAACCTGACATTTGTGGGGTTGTACCGTTGGTACATGTAGTTGTAGTGGAAGTCATACACAAACGTTTTCGATATGTCTAAAATTGTGAAGCCTATGTAGATGGGTTTGTTGAAACGTATCTGTGATTTTTTCATTTCAACAATACTGACGTCATTGTCGAGCACCATCATACTGTGAAAATTGGGATTGGCAATTAATTTCTTCACACCATGTTTTCCATCCCAATTTTTTCGTATGTACACAACCCGATGTTTCCTCACATTCTCCATGGTTTTACCGAAGATGGCATTAATCATGAGTTTGAATAATGCTTTTTCAAACTCATTTGAGGCGTTCTTGCGCATCTCGGTATTGAAATCAATATATGGTTTCAACCATGCAGATTGATCGAATTGTAACACACGGTGGTATTTTGTTACCTTAACACCGAGTTGTGTATACAGTTTTAAATTCCTGTAGTGCACGACATAGTTGGTCTTATTGTAAAGGGTTGACAGAAGATATTTTTGTTTTGATCCAGGTGGTTTCGTTGTCTCCGGACATGGCGGTAAATCGCTAAAGTTATCATGTAGATGTTGGGGTATTTCAAGGTCTACTTCTAAAATGTACCCGACTGGTGAATCATCTGCAACATCCTCGATGTTTGGTGTGTCGAAGTAGAAGAGTCATGTATGTTTCAGCGCAGTTGGATGGTACACTTTTCAAAAAAGGGCAAACCTAGGTGAATGTTGGAAACCTCGGTTGAATGCGAAGTTGGAGGGGATAGATGACGTCATTGACCAATAGTAAATCAAGATGGCGTTGGGAGGTGTGGTGGGGCGTGGCTGACAGAGCGTTAGTGTGTTTCTTGGCGGAAGTGGGGCTTAAAGTGGTGGGCGCGGTTTTGGAAGTGGGGGTTAAAAGGGGGCGGGAATTGGACGTTAGATAATCGAGCCCACTTTCAACCCCAAAGTATGGTACACTTTTCCAAAAAGGGCAAACCTCGGTTGAATGCGAAGTTGGAGGGGGGACGTCATTGGCTTTGACCAATAGTAGCGCTGTAAAAATCAAGATGGCGTCGGGAGGTGTGGTGGGGGAAGGAATGGCTGCCTAAGCATTGATGACGTCATTGGCTTTGACCAATAGTGGCGGAGAGTGAACGGGGGGCGGGACGTTGACATTAGTCAGCAATTTTCAAGAATATGTTAATTTGACCTTGAAAAATATTGTAATTTGACACTTTAAATATACATGATAAAATTCAAGACACGTGACCGGATGTTAATATTTTTTTTTTTTATGATTAAGCAATGTAATATGACACTTGAAATTTACATAATAAAAATACATGTTCAAACTTGTTTGAATGGACTTTGATCTTAAAATAATTTTACACGTGTCAGCTATTCTCAAGAATATGTTAATTTGACCTTGAAAAATATGATATCATCATCCTGCTACAAGTTCAAACTTGTTTGAACATGTTCAAACTTGTTTGAACATGTTTAAACTTGTCTGAATTCCAAGAAAAAATAATTAGTTTGAATTACGATTATAAAAATATCAAATTACAACTTTTTTAGTGGTGGGGATAATGCTATAAAAAGTGATGTACGTAGCTGTTGAAGTATCTCTTTTGAAATTCACCTTTGCTTCAGTTAGTTTTTTCCGCATATATTTTTTACGTTATTTTTATTATTATTATTATTATTATTATTATTATTATTATTATGATTTAAATTTGATATTAACGTATTCATGCCTGCCAAGGAGGGAGAGAGGATACAGGATTTACACCCCAGAGCCTCCCATCTCCTTGAGAGACATAAATCTTCACAAGGCAGCTACGTCTTTTGAAGAAAGTTCACTGACTTGTGGCCGTGTAGTCTGTACGTCCGTCAGTCCACGCGACGTCCGTTGGTCCGTCTGTCTTCCGAGTCGGTGGTACGTAAGTCTGTCTAGTGTCCTGGTCAAGCAGGCTCCGTCCCTGCACCGCAGCGATGTGGAACCTACTAAAAGAAAGAAAAGAAAAGAAAAGAAAAAGAAAAAAGAAACTTCAAGGGCTGTTACTTGAAGACAGTCTGATGCGATCTCAATGTACGAAGGGTGCCTATAATGACAGCCTTCTGCATAGAAGAGATAAGGTGACGAAGATGAGACCTGCAGACCGGAATTTGAGATAGATTCGTCTCGAGAGTGGGACGAATTCCGCCTAGGCAACCGATAATGAGGACAACCATTTTGACTGAGTAGCCAGGGTGTAGTTGTCGTAGTTCTTGTAAGAGATCAAGATATTTAGTCCGTTTTTGCTCCTCCTTCGTGACTATGTTCGTTTCTGCAGGCGCAGAGAACTCGATGACGTACATAGTCTTAGATGAGATATCCTGGAGCACTATATCAGGCTTAGTAGCAGAGAGCTGCCTGGTAGTTGGGAACGAGAAATTCCAGAAGATAATGCATTTCTCGTTCTTGACGACGGACTCGATCTCGCCTGGAGCATATGGTAGGACTGGCGTAGGGTCCACTTCATACTTGTGTCTCAAGAAGTAGTACAGCACGCGGAGGGCAGCGTTATGGCGATGTATGTAGGTGTTCGTGGCATAAGAAGGACATGCCGAGATGAGATGCATCAGCGTCTCCGGCTGAGATTTGCACGCTCTGCACATAGTGGTCGAGACTGCTTTCTTATATACATACTTTTGGTGAGTTAGCGTCGCTATCACACCATCTTGGGCAGCGATGATAAAGCCTTCTGTTTCGGACTTGAGTCCAGCTGATCGCAGAAAAGAGAACGTAAGATCAACGGAAAGACTACAGGTGTCTAGATGACGGTAGAACATTCCCTGATGGTCACGATTCCGATGATCTTCGAAGAGGGAGCGTATTTCAGCTCGTTTCACAGCTGAACGAAGTCGAGATTTGGAGAGAAGGACCACGTTATCATCAAGATCACGATTAGACGGATCAAAAGCAAGGCCCAATTTAGACGCTGCATGTTGTGCTGCAGAGAACAAGAATGCTCCTTTACCCTGTAACTCGTGATCGCGCACGAGTTCCATAAGTGGGTCAGAACTATTTATGACCTGACAAGCTATTCCTAAAACTACCCTATCATGTAGACATTCAACGGATAGGAGACCTCTACCTCCTTGCTGGCGTGGGAGGTAATTACGCGGTACAGAGGCACGTGGGTGCAAACTACGATTGACGTTCATGAGTTTGCGAGTGCCTCTATCAAGTTCCTTAAGCTCCTCTATTGTCCATTTGATGGAACCAAAAGAATAGAGAAGGATGGGTATTGCAAGCATATTAGTAGCACGGATCTTATGGATCCCGGACAATTCTGATTGCCAGATTTGTCGAAGACGGTGCCTATACCTGCCGCGAAGAGCTTCTTTGACAGTAGACACACTTTGAATGTGGTTTTCACCGACACCCAAATATGTGTAGAGCTCTTCTTCATCGAGATGTTTCACGATGCTTCCATCTGTGAGCTGCACGTCTGCATCATAATCAGGGACACGACCCCTCTTACAATGAATGACGGCACATTTATCGAGTCCGAATTCCATGCTAATAGCCTTCGTGTACTGATGGACAGCTTTGAGAGCTTGAGATAGACTGCTCTCAGAAGAAGCATAAAGTTTCAGGTCATCCATATAGAATAGATGAGTTACCTGATGCTTCCTATCTGTCGGGGGGCCACAACGGTAACCAGTTTCTTCTCGCAAGCGCAAGGAAAGGGGCATAAGGGAGATGCAGAATAAAAGCGGGCTAAGGCTGTCGCCTTGATAGACACCACGCTTATACGTTACCAGATCTGTTGAGACAGTACGTTTACCACATCTAATGGTAAATTTGGTCTTCCACAAAGGTAACAGCTCTTCGATGCATCTGATGATATCGGGGTGAATTTTCAAACATTTGAGCAGCACCAATATGAGTTGGTGAGAGGTAGTGTCAAATGCTTTCCTATAATCCACCCAGGCCATACTCAGGTCGCGTTGATACTGACGGGCGTCTTGACAGATACATCTGTCAACAAGAAGATTATCTTTGCAACCTGATATACCTCGTTTGGAGCCGCGTTGCTCGTATATCATCTGCCAAACCGGTTCTATGGTTGTGAGTATGCGTTCATTAAGAATAGAGGTGAACGCTTTGTACACGGTATTGAGACATGTAATCGGGCGATAATTGCTCGGAACTGAAAGGTCTCCTTTCTTGGGAATCAAAACTGTTCGTCCTTCCGCGAACCACGTTGGAAAGGTCCCGTACCCAAGGATATATGAAGTAAAGTGCCTAGCAAGATGTGCGTGTGTGGAAGTTAAACGTTTCCACCAGAAGTTGGACACAGCATCCATGCCAGGCGCCGAATGATTCTTCTTGCCTTTGAAAGCAAGGGATACTTCATCAGCGGTAACAGATGTTAGGACCGCTTGTTCTGCTAGGCGCGCGTTGCAGAACCTTTCGAACAGTTTGATTGGTCTTATATTTTTATCTACACTAGTCGACTTTTCATATAAATCACGCCAATAGCCATCGATTTGCTCTATCGAAGGTGGATTCTCGACGAGAGAAGGGGGTTTTGCAAATAAACGGGAAGGATTCGATACAAAGATCTTGTTCTCTCGAATACACTTCTCGCGTTTAACTAGCTTTTTCCGAGCGAGAGCTAGTGCACGTATCTTTTCAATGTTTCGCTGCTTGATAGTGAGCAGGATACCCTTGTTTAGTGTGTGGTGTTGGTGCCTGAGTTCACGCGCGAAGGCTCGCACCTTTGGGGTGAAGGGTTTACCAGCTTTCTGGTACTCTAACACACACTCGATACGTGATACCGTCTGTCGAAGAGGCGTCAACTTGGAGTCAAGTTGCTCTATACGCTTGCATGTTTTCTCCTCTGCTGTCTCAGTAGACTTGGGGGCAGGAGAAAGAGCACACATTGCAGCATAGACTGAGCTATCGATTTCGAGTAGGCTACTTGTGTGATTTAGATGATCGTCGACGATCTGGTTGATTAAAGCAAGGTCTTGTGCTTTGGCAAACGTTTTGCGATACTTTGGACGTTTGCGTTTGGAAAGGTCATTATCGGTTATGAACAGGATATTTTGAAACCGTTCTTTAAGCTCTTCCAAACGAGTGTTTGGTGGCTCAGCAGGAAGGATCGGAGTTTCCTCTACGTTCGCTTCCGTGGTCAAAGTGAGTGGCGTGGCTGTTTCCGCCGTTAACACAGGTAGTGTTGGGATATCTCCGGGTATCGGAGGCGTAGGTGGTGAAGCCTCTAACACAGGTGGTGGTGGGGTATTTTGACATACCCGATCCTGTGTCTCAGTATCAGATCTCTCACTCTCTAATACTGGCTCATCCTGAGATATTCCATCCTGCGTCTCAGCGACTAATGTCTCACGTGTAGAATGAACTACACCAATAGCAGCCGGCTCTATCTCATCACGTCGATTCACTTCCGCTTGCGTAGTCCTGCATCGTTTCTCTTGTCCTGTTCGGGGTTTGTCAAATCCGGTTTTTTTGAGACGGGATACTTGATCGCGTAGATGTTGCGATTTCATATAGGAAAGTTCGGGATGCTTTTCGCACCAGAGGGTGTGCATCCTGCCCATATAGCCACGTCTCGATGGTTCACTTGCTTCGTAGCAAGTGAGCAGGTCAGCCTTAAGTGCCTTCGTCCATTGAAAGCGCTGAAGACGACTGTTTTGTGTGCTCGCTCGACTTTCTTGAGAAGTGCCTTGAGATGGCTCTTCGTCGTCAGCGGCACGTCTAGTCTCCGGGACTAGCCTGGGATCCAAAGCCAAATTTGATTGCTCTCCCTCATATCCGTGAGAGCTACCCCCTATAGGTAAGGTAGAAGCGTCACCTGCAGGGGGGCGGGGTTCTGTAGGACTGGGTCGACTACTACCCGCCTGAGGACCGAAAAATCTGCTTCTCAAATTTGACATTTTTGGATTTGACTCATTTAGCTCCGCTGAGTCAGCACGGACCCACCTCGTTAGCCCATCACTTTGAGCGGGATTGATGGTTACCGGGTATGGCACGTGTCCTATTGTTAGGCTCGGACGTGAGGTTAGGGATTGCCTGCCCTTATTATTATTATTATTATTATTATTATTTTTTGTTTTTGGTATATTTATTATTCTAAACTTAGTCTATATATTTTATACAAAAAACAAATATTACTCAGTTGTAAGTTAACTTTAGTGTTGAACGTTCGGTAACGTATATTTTGCTTAGTATTTGAAAATATAACGGTAAGTGTAAAATTTTTTAAATATTATTGTGAAACTTAAATATAATTTTTTGAAAGATGGACACCTACGAACGAAATGTTATGCAGACGCTAAACGTGGTACCTCAAGGTGGTAGCACTGATATGATGAAGAAAGTGGAGAGAGCGTTGAGGCTCATCAAGACGGTGGAGGAAGCTGAGCGATGGATGATACTTAATAAGCAGAACATCCGCTTATTCAAAAAGATGTTGATGTTAAAGAAAGAAAATCCTCTGCGTCTTGAAGCTAATATTGGACTTTGTAAATCATACCAGCGGCAACTTCACCGACTGCGATTAGATTTAGTTAAGCAAGGTGGTGGTGTCACCAAAAAACAAAATCGACATCTAATCTGGGAGACAATTGAAACCCACCACCAGGGCAGGGTGAAGACTGGTATGATTACCAATTTGGATTATAAAGATCCAAATATATTTTTCAACCGGGCATTTCCAATGTTTAGAAGACACGTTCGGCGTGAGCTAGTGAATCATCCCCTCAAGGTAAGTAAAATTTAAGATTTATAATTTAAATAGTCTAATGAGATTTTATTTCAGGTGTATATTATGTTCACGGGCAATTTCATTAAGCCCACCACCAAAGAGGAGGATTTGAAAACTTTTATAACGTCGGCCAAGGAAATGTATCTGACAACGGACATGCAGGAGTGGTACACTGATCATGTCAAAAACTATTTGTTGAAAAAATTGGAAGAATTCCAGGAACGCGATAGCGGTTGGGCTCTTGACATGATCATAAATATTCGAGTCCACATGAATAAGTACTCTCCGATCACAGCTGGAACATTTTGTGAACTACCACCAGTCATCAAAAATAAATTGGCTGTGATTAATGTCCAGAATAAAGACCAACATTGCTTTTTATGGTCGATAATGTCAGCACTTTACCCGGTTGAAAAGGATCCTCAACGTTTAACTAAGTACCCGCACTATAAATATCATTTAAAATATGATGGATTAAAGTTTCCCATGTCTCTAGATCAAATTAATAAATTTGAAAAGATGAACCCGCAGCTATCGATTAACGTGTACGGCTACAAAGATACGTTTATACATGGTTTGGAAATTTTCCCTGTACGCGTTAGTTCGAACACTGCGGGGCAGAAAATTCATCTATTGGCTGTGGAGAATGGGAACAGTCACCACTTTTGCTGGATAAAAAATTTAGCAAAGTTGAGTCGATCGGGTGTAACAAAACACGTAGGTAAAATTTATTTATGTGATCGATGTCTCAACTATTTTGCTACAGAAGTCAAACTCCAACTCCAACTCCAGCATTCAGTAAATTGTGGTGAAAAAGAAGCGGTGCGGGTACGAATGCCTGAAACTGATGACGAGCGGTTCGTTGAGTTCAAAGATTTCAACAGCAAGGAACGTGTTGAGTATATGGTGTACGCTGACTTTGAGGCACTATTGGTACCACAACATCATGAAGACATGGAAATGGATCATAGGTCTTATACAAAAAATATTCAAAAACATGTACCCTACAGTGTAGGTTACTATGTTCATTGTACCCATGATCCCAACCAATCGTTTTATAAGGCATACCGTGGTGCTGATTGTGTCAAGTGGTTTGTTCATGAACTGGAACAAGTAGCGTACTCATTAGAGCAAAAAATAAAACACGTTAAACCAATGTATCCGCTCACCGTCGAACAAGAACTGGATTTTATGTCAGCAGAGAAGTGTCACATTTGTGATAAAGATTTCGTATCCAATTCCATACGTGTTCGCGACCATTCACATCGCACAGGTAATGTAATTTATTTATTATTTTTTAATTTCATCTAATTTTATATTAATCTATTTTAGGTATCTACCGTGGAGCAGCACACCAATTTTGTAATCTGCATTATCAAGATTCAAGGGTGATACCTGTTGTGATGCACAACTTAAGTGGATACGATTCGCATTTTATTATTGAAGCTCTGCTGACGGAAATCGACGGTCAAGTTGATGTGTTGCCCATCAACAAAGAAAAGTACATCAGTTTCACAAAGCACGTCTCGGACATTCAATTAAGATTCATTGATTCCTTCCGATTTCTCGCAGACAAGTTGGAAAATCTGGCCTCATATTTAGATAATGATAAAAAATCCATTTTACATAAAGAGGTAAATGATAAAAAATAATTAATTTTTAATACAGGGTTGTAATTTGTTTTTTAATTTTTTATAGGTCAGTAATGATGAACAATTTCAATTGCTAACGAGAAAAGGTGTATTTCCATATGAATACATGAGTAGCTGGGGACGTCTCCAAGAGACAAAATTACCACCAAAGGAGGCGTTCTACAGTGTGTTAACAGATGAACACATAACGGATGAGGATTATAACCATGCGATACAGGTATGGAACACATTCAATTTACATACACTAGGTGATTATTCAGACCTGTATATGAAAACTGATGTGTTACTACTTGCGGATATTTTTGAAAATTTCCGTAACACTTGTATTCATAGCTATAATCTCGATCCTAGTCACTATTACACACTTCCTGGCTATACGTGGAGCGCCATGTTGAAATACACCAATATCAAATTGGAATTGTTCACGGATATTGATGACTTGTTGTTTATCGAGAAAGGAATCAGAGGCGGTGTAAGTCAATGTTCTAATCGCTATGCTAAGGCAAACAATAAGTACATGGAAGAGGGGTATGATAAAACTCAAGAAGATGTCTACCTTATGTATTATGATGTGGTGAACCTATATGGTGCAGCAATGTGTGGATACCTACCAACAGGAAATTTTAAGTGGGTCGACACACCAAACATCGAGGATGTTGCAGATGATTCACCAGTCGGGTACATTTTAGAAGTAGACCTTGAAATACCCCAACATCTACATGATAACTTTAGCGATTTACCGCCATGTCCGGAGACAACGAAACCACCTGGATCAAAACAAAAATATCTTCTGTCAACCCTTTACAATAAGACCAACTATGTCGTGCACTACAGGAATTTAAAACTGTATACACAACTCGGTGTTAAGGTAACAAAATACCACCGTGTGTTACAATTCGATCAATCTGCATGGTTGAAACCATATATTGATTTCAATACCGAGATGCGCAAGAACGCCTCAAATGAGTTTGAAAAAGCATTATTCAAACTCATGATTAATGCCATCTTCGGTAAAACCATGGAGAATGTGAGGAAACATCGGGTTGTGTACATACGAAAAAATTGGGATGGAAAACATGGTGTGAAGAAATTAATTGCCAATCCCAATTTTCACAGTATGATGGTGCTCGACAATGACGTCAGTATTGTTGAAATGAAAAAATCACAGATACGTTTCAACAAACCCATCTACATAGGCTTCACAATTTTAGACATATCGAAAACGTTTGTGTATGACTTCCACTACAACTACATGTACCAACGGTACAACCCCACAAATGTCAGGTTATTATACACAGACACCGATAGTCTAATTTATAGCGTGAAAAATAGTGACGTCTATGAGGTCATGAAACAGGATATTAATCGTTTTGATACGGCTGACTATGCACCCGACAACATCTATGGTATGCCACTACGTAATAAGAAAGTCAAGGGTTTAATGTCCGATGAAAATAATGGTGATGTTATGCTAGAATTTGTCGGATTACGTAGCAAAATGTATGCTATTCGGGTGCAAAATAAAAAAGAGACTAAACGATCCAAGGGTCTCAAGAAGTCAGCTATCCGAAAACTTACTTTTGAGGACTATAAGCGGTGTTTGCTTGAGAACCGTAACTTTTACCATGTTCAGCAAAGCATCCAATCCAAGCGACACCGCTTACATACCATCAAACAGCAGAAAGTGGGCTTATCACCATTTGACCAAAAACGATACATTACTCACAATTCATGTGAAACAAAACCATGGGGCCACTATAGCATTATTTGTTGAGTGTAAGTATTTTATATTTTTTGTTTTTAATATTTAGCTAATTTTTGCTGTTGTTTCAGAAATGTGTCCTGCTGTTGTGATGATCCTCAAAGTGGTTCGGTATTGTGATAGGTGTACAAACAATTGATAGAGTAGTGCGCATGAACAATTGATAGAGTAGTGGTGGGGGTGTAAAAAAAAAAACTGATAGTTAGGTAGAATTATTGTAGAAAACAATTTAGTGTTAGTTTAAACATACAAAATGCAAGACTTTGGTAATCATAATAGTGATAACAACTGTATTGTTAATATGATTAAAGATAATTGTAGTTTAAGTACTTTAAACAATGTGTTAACAAAGTATTTTAAAACATTGGTTAATATGGCAATTAAATGTGGTCGACCGGAAACTTTAAACTACCTTATTGATAAGGTAGAACAAATGGACTTAGAAGTGAAATTTTCCCCATCGTCAGACGATGAAGACAAACAAATTTGGAACTGGATTTTAAAAAATATCCACTCTGGACAAACAGATGGAATTGTAGGACTATCCATTTTTGAACAATCTTACTACAGTGTATTTACATCAGACGAGTTATCCGACTATGTTCAAGTGAAAGAAATAATTGAAAATTATCTTATGAAGAAAGATAATGATGATGATGATGATGATGATGACAATGGACACTTTTCAGAATAATAATTATAATGTATTTTCGATAATTTATAAATATATATTTTTTAAATATTATTATAATACAACTCTGTTTTTATATGTTATAGATAAAATTTTACAATAAAAATAATATTTTTACAATGTGATATGTTTTATTTTTTTTATAAAACACAAATATGTTCACAAAAACGGTCCACTATAAAAGAAGACTTTTTTTATCAATATATGAATCGTGTAAAGAGTCGAACCCTAACCACCGGACTTTAACTTTGGATCCATGTTTAGCTAAGACCTTTTCCACTAAATAAATGTTTGGATCGTGAACTTTTTGTAATTCTTCGGCATAGAAACCACCCTTTATATCTTCGTTGTTGTAGTCCTTCAGTAAATATGTTCTTGGGTTTGTAAGTTTCACCTCGCGAATGGTGAATATTTCTGGTGTCCATGATGGATGAAAACCACGAGCAAACGTCGTTCTAAATTTACTTATCCTTACATGATCGCCAACTGTAAATTTTTGTTTTGGACCCACCATCTTAATATGATTGTATGAATCTTTTAAAATCCGTTTTTCGTTTCGTGTATTGACTTGTGATGGCTTCATCCTGATTGTCCGATGGTATGAATTATTGTACTGTTTAATCAATTCCGGTAATACTTTTATCCATTTATAATTACCATACAAACTGAAATGTTTGTACATCATCGATTTCAGTGTGCGTATAAATCTTTCCACAATACACGCCTTTTTAGTTGAATATACAGAATAATGGTTTATGTTGTACTCTTTCATCAATCTCTTAAATTTTTCATTATAAAATTCCGTACCATTATCAGTTTGAAGGTTTTTCGGTGTACGATCTTTTATAATCTGTTCCATGGCATTAGTGACATCCACCGCACTCTTGGACTTTAGTGGCATAGCCCAGCTATATTTGGAGAAGCAATCGATGACCACCAAAATATACTTAAAGTTGGTATTTTGTCTTGCATACGGGATCATTTCTACCAAATCAGCTTGAAATAAATCATTGAGTCCCTTAATGATTACACGCCTTCTTGGATAATTACGTCGAGCTGGTTTATGTAGCTCATTCACAACAATTCGTCTTTTATCCATCTATTAATTTATATTTTATACCAATGTCAACATATAGTAACATGGAATCGGAGTTTGTATTCATGAAACTTTTAGGAATACCAAACGTTAAATAATCGTTTGATTTTAATGTATTAAGTTTATTTTTATCTATAATACTATCGTTTTTGAAGACCTCACAGTATGTTGGTTTAATATCTAAATGATGTATCATCACAGAGATTGGGAATCTAAATACATAAACTCTTGTATTATTTTCCAATATATACCATGCAAAATCAGTAGTTGGATCAGGATAAAATTGTGTTGGTTGTGTATTACGTATTGATATTCGAAAATAACCATTTAATTTTTTCAGACTCTCGTTAAATATTTCAGTAGTGTTATTGATTTTATCACTAACATGATTGATAAGGGTGTATAAATCCACAGCATCAGTTGAAAATTCTGGACTTGCTACATTACTTATTTTTTTATTTTTTGCATCAAAGTATGATTCTTTATCATCTAATGACAAACACTGTCCAAGACTTTCCAAGTTCACAACATCTTGCTTATTTATAGGTTTCCCGACATTCACAATTCGTCTTTGTTTTGCATCGAAGCAATTATTTCCACCATTACATCGAAGTATTGATTCATTATGTGATGTATATGAATCTTGATAATTTTTGAGGAGAGAACATCCAAATTTATCTATACCGTTCATACTGAGTTCTCAATAGGTTATGATGTAATTTTAATAATTACATATAATAAATATAAAATCTAAACAGGTCTAATAAGAAACAGCTCGGTTTAATACTGCTCTGTATCTAAACAGGTCTGTTTAATACTGGTCTGTATCTTTTTAATACTGGTTTTGAGCTGTTTAATACTGGTTTTGACCTGTTTAATACTGGTTTTGACCTGTTTAATACTGATCTGTATCTGTTTAATACTGGTTTTGACCTGTTTAATACTGGTTTTGACCTGTTTAAGGGTTTAATGTCCGATGAAAATAATGGTGATGTTATGCTAGAATTTGTCGGATTACGTAGCAAAATGTATGCTATTCGGGTGCAAAATAAAAAAGAGACTAAACGATCCAAGGGTCTCAAGAAGTCAGCTATCCGAAAACTTACTTTTGAGGACTATAAGCGGTGTTTGCTTGAGAACCGTAACTTTTACCATGTTCAGCAAAGCATCCAATCCAAGCGACACCGCTTACATACCATCAAACAGCAGAAAGTGGGCTTATCACCATTTGACCAAAAACGATACATTACTCACAATTCATGTGAAACAAAACCATGGGGCCACTTTCTGCTGTTTGATGGTATGTAAGCGGTGTCGCTTGGATTGGATGCTTTGCTGAACATGGTAAAAGTTACGGTTCTCAAGCAAACACCGCTTATAGTCCTCAAAAGTAAGTTTTCGGATAGCTGACTTCTTGAGACCCTTGGATCGTTTAGTCTCTTTTTTATTTTGCACCCGAATAGCATACATTTTGCTACGTAATCCGACAAATTCTAGCATAACATCACCATTATTTTCATCGGACATTAAACCCTTAAACAGGTCAAAACCAGTATTAAACAGGTCAAAACCAGTATTAAACAGATACAGATCAGTATTAAACAGGTCAAAACCAGTATTAAACAGGTCAAAACCAGTATTAAACAGCTCAAAACCAGTATTAAACAGATACAGACCAGTATTAAACAGACCTGTTTAGATACAGAGCAGTATTAAACCGAGCTGTTTCTTATTAGACCTGTTTAGATTTTATATTTATTATATGTAATTATTAAAATTACATCATAACCTATTGAGAACTCAGTATGAACGGTATAGATAAATTTGGATGTTCTCTCCTCAAAAATTATCAAGATTCATATACATCACATAATGAATCAATACTTCGATGTAATGGTGGAAATAATTGCTTCGATGCAAAACAAAGACGAATTGTGAATGTCGGGAAACCTATAAATAAGCAAGATGTTGTGAACTTGGAAAGTCTTGGACAGTGTTTGTCATTAGATGATAAAGAATCATACTTTGATGCAAAAAATAAAAAAATAAGTAATGTAGCAAGTCCAGAATTTTCAACTGATGCTGTGGATTTATACACCCTTATCAATCATGTTAGTGATAAAATCAATAACACTACTGAAATATTTAACGAGAGTCTGAAAAAATTAAATGGTTATTTTCGAATATCAATACGTAATACACAACCAACACAATTTTATCCTGATCCAACTACTGATTTTGCATGGTATATATTGGAAAATAATACAAGAGTTTATGTATTTAGATTCCCAATCTCTGTGATGATACATCATTTAGATATTAAACCAACATACTGTGAGGTCTTCAAAAACGATAGTATTATAGATAAAAATAAACTTAATACATTAAAATCAAACGATTATTTAACGTTTGGTATTCCTAAAAGTTTCATGAATACCAAACTCCGATTCCATGTTACTATATGTTGACATTGGTATAAAATATAAATTAATAGATGGATAAAAGACGAATTGTTGTGAATGAGCTACATAAACCAGCTCGACGTAATTATCCAAGAAGGCGTGTAATCATTAAGGGACTCAATGATTTATTTCAAGCTGATTTGGTAGAAATGATCCCGTATGCAAGACAAAATACCAACTTTAAGTATATTTTGGTGGTCATCGATTGCTTCTCCAAATATAGCTGGGCTATGCCACTAAAGTCCAAGAGTGCGGTGGATGTCACTAATGCCATGGAACAGATTATAAAAGATCGTACACCGAAAAACCTTCAAACTGATAATGGTACGGAATTTTATAATGAAAAATTTAAGAGATTGATGAAAGAGTACAACATAAACCATTATTCTGTATATTCAACTAAAAAGGCGTGTATTGTGGAAAGATTTATACGCACACTGAAATCGATGATGTACAAACATTTCAGTTTGTATGGTAATTATAAATGGATAAAAGTATTACCGGAATTGATTAAACAGTACAATAATTCATACCATCGGACAATCAGGATGAAGCCATCACAAGTCAATACACGAAACGAAAAACGGATTTTAAAAGATTCATACAATCATATTAAGATGGTGGGTCCAAAACAAAAATTTACAGTTGGCGATCATGTAAGGATAAGTAAATTTAGAACGACGTTTGCTCGTGGTTTTCATCCATCATGGACACCAGAAATATTCACCATTCGCGAGGTGAAACTTACAAACCCAAGAACATATTTACTGAAGGACTACAACAACGAAGATATAAAGGGTGGTTTCTATGCCGAAGAATTACAAAAAGTTCACGATCCAAACATTTATTTAGTGGAAAAGGTCTTAGCTAAACATGGATCCAAAGTTAAAGTCCGGTGGTTAGGGTTCGACTCTTTACACGATTCATATATTGATAAAAAAAGTCTTCTTTTATAGTGGACCGTTTTTGTGAACATATTTGTGTTTTATAAAAAAAATAAAACATATCACATTGTAAAAATATTATTTTTATTGTAAAATTTTATCTATAACATATAAAAACAGAGTTGTATTATAATAATATTTAAAAAATATATATTTATAAATTATCGAAAATACATTATAATTATTATTCTGAAAAGTGTCCATTGTCATCATCATCATCATCATCATCATTATCTTTCTTCATAAGATAATTTTCAATTATTTCTTTCACTTGAACATAGTCGGATAACTCGTCTGATGTAAATACACTGTAGTAAGATTGTTCAAAAATGGATAGTCCTACAATTCCATCTGTTTGTCCAGAGTGGATATTTTTTAAAATCCAGTTCCAAATTTGTTTGTCTTCATCGTCTGACGATGGGGAAAATTTCACTTCTAAGTCCATTTGTTCTACCTTATCAATAAGGTAGTTTAAAGTTTCCGGTCGACCACATTTAATTGCCATATTAACCAATGTTTTAAAATACTTTGTTAACACATTGTTTAAAGTACTTAAACTACAATTATCTTTAATCATATTAACAATACAGTTGTTATCACTATTATGATTACCAAAGTCTTGCATTTTGTATGTTTAAACTAACACTAAATTGTTTTCTACAATAATTCTACCTAACTATCAGTTTTTTTTTACACCCCCACCACTACTCTATCAATTGTTCATGCGCACTACTCTATCAATTGTTTGTACACCTATCACAATACCGAACCACTTTGAGGATCATCACAACAGCAGGACACATTTCTGAAACAACAGCAAAAATTAGCTAAATATTAAAAACAAAAAATATAAAATACTTACACTCAACAAATAATGCTATAGTGGCCCATGGTTTTGTTTCACATGAATTGTGAGTAATGTATCGTTTTTGGTCAAATGGTGATAAGCCCACTTTCTGCTGTTTGATGGTATGTAAGCGGTGTCGCTTGGATTGGATGCTTTGCTGAACATGGTAAAAGTTACGGTTCTCAAGCAAACACCGCTTATAGTCCTCAAAAGTAAGTTTTCGGATAGCTGACTTCTTGAGACCCTTGGATCGTTTAGTCTCTTTTTTATTTTGCACCCGAATAGCATACATTTTGCTACGTAATCCGACAAATTCTAGCATAACATCACCATTATTTTCATCGGACATTAAACCCTTGACTTTCTTATTACGTAGTGGCATACCATAGATGTTGTCGGGTGCATAGTCAGCCGTATCAAAACGATTAATATCCTGTTTCATGACCTCATAGACGTCAGTATTTTTCACGCTATAAATTAGACTATCGGTGTCTGTGTATAATAACCTGACATTTGTGGGGTTGTACCGTTGGTACATGTAGTTGTAGTGGAAGTCATACACAAACGTTTTCGATATGTCTAAAATTGTGAAGCCTATGTAGATGGGTTTGTTGAAACGTATCTGTGATTTTTTTATTTCAACAATACTGACGTCATTGTCGAGCACCATCATACTGTGAAAATTGGGATTGGCAATTAATTTCTTCACACCATGTTTTCCATCCCAATTTTTTCGTATGTACACAACCCGATGTTTCCTCACATTCTCCATGGTTTTACCGAAGATAGCATTAATCATGAGTTTGAATAATGCTTTTTCAAACTCATTTGAGGCGTTCTTGCGCATCTCGGTATTGAAATCAATATATGGTTTCAACCATGCAGATTGATCGAATTTTAACACACGGTGGTATTTTGTTACCTTAACACCGAGTTGTGTATACAGTTTTAAATTCCTGTAGTGCACGACATAGTTGGTCTTATTGTAAAGGGTTGACAGAAGATATTTTTGTTTTGATCCAGGTGGTTTCGTTGTCTCCGGACATGGCGGTAAATCGCTAAAGTTATCATGTAGATGTTGGGGTATTTCAAGGTCTACTTCTAAAATGTACCCGACTGGTGAATCATCTGCAACATCCTCGATGTTTGGTGTGTCGACCCACTTAAAATTTCCTGTTGGTAGGTATCCACACATTGCTGCACCATATAGGTTCACCACATCATAATACATAAGGTAGACATCTTCTTGAGTTTTATCATACCCCTCTTCCATGTACTTATTGTTTGCCTTAGCATAGCGATTAGAACATTGACTTACACCGCCTCTGATTCCTTTCTCGATAAACAACAAGTCATCAATATCCGTGAACAATTCCAATTTGATATTGGTGTATTTCAACATGGCGCTCCACGTATAGCCAGGAAGTGTGTAATAGTGACTAGGATCGAGATTATAGCTATGAATACAAGTGTTACGGAAATTTTCAAAAATATCCGCAAGTAGTAACACATCAGTTTTCATATACAGGTCTGAATAATCACCTAGTGTATGTAAATTGAATGTGTTCCATACCTGTATCGCATGGTTATAATCCTCATCCGTTATGTGTTCATCTGTTAACACACTGTAGAACGCCTCCTTTGGTGGTAATTTTGTCTCTTGGAGACGTCCCCAGCTACTCATGTATTCATATGGAAATACACCTTTTCTCGTTAGCAATTGAAATTGTTCATCATTACTGACCTATAAAAAATTAAAAAACAAATTACAACCCTGTATTAAAAATTAATTATATTTTATCATTTACCTCTTTATGTAAAATGGATTTTTTATCATTATCTAAATATGAGGCCAGATTTTCCAACTTGTCTGCGAGAAATCGGAAGGAATCAATGAATCTTAATTGAATGTCCGAGACGTGCTTTGTGAAACTGATGTACTTTTCTTTGTTGATGGGCAACACATCAACTTGACCGTCGATTTCCGTCAGCAGAGCTTCAATAATAAAATGCGAATCGTATCCACTTAAGTTGTGCATCACAACAGGTATCACCCTTGAATCTTGATAATGCAGATTACAAAATTGGTGTGCTGCTCCACGGTAGATACCTAAAATAGATTAATATAAAATTAGATGAAATTAAAAAATAATAAATAAATTACATTTACCTGTGCGATGTGAATGGTCGCGAACACGTATGGAATTGGATACGAAATCTTTATCACAAATGTGACACTTCTCTGCTGACATAAAATCCAGTTCTTGTTCGACGGTGAGCGGATACATTGGTTTAACGTGTTTTATTTTTTGCTCTAATGAGTACGCTACTTG